>NC_135233.1:381481046-381788546 GCF_051348905.1 Ranitomeya variabilis | reverse complement strand
CATGCCTTCATCACTACGAAGTGAAAGAGAGGTTCTCTGATTGCATCCAGTAGCCTGACATCATTCCCACTCCCTACGGTGATGACTTAGGGAGAACAGTGTTTCACACAACAAAAGATGATAACAAAGTCGCCTTATCCATAGAAGACAAGGAGTTTCTTAAAATCATGGACAGTGGATTCTTCATAAATGAATCTGACCGCTGGGTTGCTCCCTTACCCTTCAAGGCTTCAAGGACCAGGCTTCCTAACAACAGAGAACAGGCCTTATCTAGATTAATCTCACTGCACAGAACATTAAGGAACAAGCCTGAAATGAAGGAACATTTCATAGCTTTTATGGACAAGATATTTCGCAATGATCACGCAGAGCCAGCTCCACCATTGCAAGCTGATGAAGAGCTGCAGGCCTCTGGATTGTGGGAGCAAAGAGACCGGTTTCCCATTTAATTCATCATTGTGTTCAGTGTCGTAAGATAAGAGGAAAACTGCAACAACAACAGATGTCTGATTTGCCTGCTGATAGGTAAATGGAGGCTCTGTGCTTGTCCTATGTTTGCTTGGACGTTTTTGGCCCATGGGCAGTCGCTGCACGTCGGACCAGAGGTGGGCATGCGGAAAGTAAACGTTGGGCAGTGTTGTTCACGTGCATAAGTGTACGAGCAATACACATAGAAGTGATAGAGTCCATGGATTCCTCCAGTTTCATTAATGCCCTAAGACGATTCTTCTCCATCAGAGGAGCAGTAAAACAACTAAGATCTGATTGTGGAACAAACTTTGTAGTTGCCTGTCGAGAACTACAGCTGAATTCAACACCAGTCCAGAACTTCTTGACAACCAATGGCTGTTCCTGGGTCTTCAATCCTCATGCTTCCCCTATGGGCGGATCATGGGAAAGAATGATAGGCATTACTCGTCGGATACTGGAATTTATGCTGATGGACTCAAATCTTTCAAGACTCACTCACGAGACCTTGACCACTTTCTTAGCAGAAGTCTCTGCTATAGTAAACTCAAGACCTGTTGTACCCATATCTACGGATCCAGAATCTCCTACAATTCTCACTCCGGCAACTCTCCTCACCCAGAAACTTGGAACTGTTCCTAACCCGCCTGAAGACTCTGTGTCCGGTAACAAATATCAGAGACAGTGGAAATATGTGCAACATCTGGCTAATTGTTTCTGGAATAGATGGAAGAGGGAGTACCTGACCCTTCTCCAAAAACGAAGAAAATGGCAACAAGTAAAGCCAAATTTACAAGTAGGAGATATTATCCTCATGAAAGACCAGAAGGAGGAAAGAAACACATGGCCTATGGGACTTATATCTAAAACCTTTCCAAGTGACGATGGCAAGGTACGCAAGGTAGAAGTGACAGTTACTAAGCAAGGTGACCCCAAATCTTTCATTAGGCCTATATCAGAGATTATCTTACTCATACCGGTTTAGGATTGATTATCCATCCAATCAGTAGGAACTCTTCAAGGAACTTCAACCTTTGGATTACAAATGGGTTGGAGACAGTTTGGCCTAGCGCGGCTTCTCCAATCCGAAGATGGGTTATCCGTTGGATTACTTCAGGAACTCGTTATAGACATAGTCTATCTTGTTATACAATAAGTTATTGTTGCATTGCATGCGTTGTTTTTATCTTACAGGTTGAGGTATCCCTCCATGCACTTCTGGTGAACACTCCCAATTCGAGACTTATGGTATAGTGAAATCCAAGGATTTCAGACGGGGAGTGTGCTGTTCAGTTTATTCAGATAGACTTTCAGCCATACATGGACATTTATGTAATGGTAATATACTCAGTTCTATCATTTATTGTATTTGTTATACTTTGCTGCCATCTACTGGCCATTGCCGTACTACATTGTAATATTTGTTATGGTACTTTCCCACAATACCTTTCTGTCTTTAGCTCCTCCTATCTTTTTTCTTCTTTTCCTGTTTTGTACTCCGTGCCATCTTAGATCTCACATGTGCTGCAGAGCTGGAGAAAGGATTCTCTTGTTACCTCTAACCTGGAGCTTCTATTATCTCTATCTGGTGATTCTATAACAGCTCTAACCTACAGTCCTCACTCTCACCTCATCTCACCAAGGTACTGTAAATAAAACCTGTTGAATTTATCACTGCATCATCCTTCCGGATCACCACGCACAGCTGATAAGGACTAGGAGCACAGTTAGTGAGTAATGCTACCCGCCATTGTTTATATAGCGATTCGTGATCACATCCCTCAGATACATCATCCACATATATCGGTGGCAGAATAAGTTTCAAGATATTTTGTAAGTGACAAATTTACTGTAACGATGACAGCTGATGTGTTTAAAAGACAGATCATCGAGCTTGTTGTGAAGGACTGTATACCATTATCATTATTTGCATGACCAGCTTTTACAGCTCTTAATGGAGAAATGGCTCGCAAGCTTGGTGTTTCTCTGGAAAGAGAAAGTATTAGAAAATTAGTGATTGAAGAAGCCCTTAGCCCTTAAAAGGAAGATCTTAAAAAGACTCTCAAGAGACGCTTTGTATTTCTTAAAATGGATGCCTGCACACGTCATAGAGTGAACTATTTTGCTATCAATGTTCGATATGTTTGTGACAAAAAAAAATTGTTACTCAGGGTACCGTCACACAGTGCCATTTTCATCGCTACGACGGCACGATTCGTGACGTTCTAGCGATATCGTTACGATATCGTTGTGTCTGACACGCTACTGCGATCCGGAACCCCGCTGAGAATCGTACGTCGTAGCAGATCGTTTGAAACTTTCTTTCGTCGTCTAGTGTCCCGCTGTGGCGGCATGATTGCATCGTGTGACACAGGTTGTATACGATGTGCGCACAGTAACCAACGGCTTCTACATCGCAAATACGTCATGAAATTATCGCTCCAGCGCCGTGTATTGCAACGTGTGACCGCAGTCTACGACGCTGGAGCGATAATCATACGACGCTGCAACGTCACGAATCATGCCGTCGTAGCGATGAAAATGGCACTGTGTGACGGTACCCTAAGACACTGGAAGTAAAAGATACTAAAGCTCATCACAGCAGCCAGTTTCTCCAGACCTTAGTGGAAATGTTCTGCAAGACTATGAACTCAAAAAAGAACAGGTTCTTGCTATTGTAACTGATAATGCTGCAAACATGATAAATACAATTAAACTGATGAATGAGAATAATGAAGGTGAACAGCAGCTAGAAGAACATTTCACATTCAATATGTTGGAGATGGAAGACTACAGTCCTGTTCCCATAATGGAGGAACAAACTGATATTACTACAGAAGAACAGCAAAATGATTCTATACAATTGGATGATCTTGTTGAAGCTGCTTCACACCTCTTTCCTATTGACCATATGCGCTGTGCTGTGCACACGCTGCAGCTGGCAATAAGAGATAGTCTGCAAGAGGGACATGCTGGAACTCTGATTAGCAAAGTGAGGAAATTGGCTATTGCTGCCAGAAGCCCTAAAATTGATTCCATCTTGAAGAGACGTGCTGGAATTGGGGCAATTGTGGATCAAGCCACTGAGTGGGGCAGCACCTATTTAATGATTGAGCGATTGCTTGAGCTGAAACCCTTCCTTGTAGATATGGCCGACCCTCAGGTAACACTACATGAAGGTCAATGGACACAGGTGGATGAATTGAAGGAATTGCTTCATCACCCATTTACAGTGACAAAAAAGTTACAAGCTGAGGATTTAACTCCTGGCATTTTTATAAAGGAGTGGAAGAACTTGTTGTTTTGCCTGTCCCAAAGAGGAGGTTTAATCGCAGATGGCATTGCTGCTTCAATGAAATGGAGAGAGACACTGCTATTAGAAAATAAACTTCTTCTGGCAGCTGTTTGTGTGGACCAGAGTCATCATATATTGCTGGATGATCAACAGCTTACTAAAGGAAAAGAAGCTTTGATTGAGGTAGCAGTTAGGATGCGTGGGCTACAGGATGGCCAAGAGCACAAGGACTCAGGTCCTGTCAGTGCTGCTGCTGCCGTTCCTTCATCCTCATCAGATGAGGAGTTTGATTTCGACAAGTATTTGGACAACATGGAGCAGGCAAAGCGTTGCCGCAGGGAAAAAGATTCCACTCCCATAGAAAACAGATTGATTATATTTCAGCAAAATTTTTCACTTGCTCTCAAAGAACTATAAGAGTTCAATCATTCATCAAAACTGACTGTGCACGAGGCAATTCCTTTATACACTGAAATTGTTAGAGATGTTGCCCATGTGGTTACTGCTTTGCCACCAACCCAAGTTAGTGTAGAGAGGTTGTTCTCTAGCCTTAAGAGTATGTGCACACATTTCAGATTTGCCTGCGGATTTTTCAGCACTAAATCCGCAGCTCTTGGCAGAAAACGCAGGTGCGTTTTTGATGCGTTTTTTGATGCATTTTTGAAAGCTAAATAAAGATGTATTATTGAGCAAAAAAATTGTGATGTAATTTCTTGTCCAACCTCCTCTTTTACATTTGTCCAACCCACACTCCATTACACACAGATAGATAGATAATAGATATAAATATAGATAGACAGATCTATAGATAGATAGATAAATATAAATATAGATAGAAAATAGATAGATAGAAGGAATGAGATAGACAGATAAATGACAGATAATCTATAGATAGACCTATACATAGATCGATAGATATTATCTATCTATAGATCTATCTGTCATCTATCTATCTAGCTCATTCCTTCTATCTATCTAGTCTATCTATCATCTATCTATCTATCATCTATCTATCATTCCGTCTATCTATTATATCTATCATGTATCTATCTCATTCCTTCTATAGATAGATGGATGGAAGGAAGGAATGGGATAGATAGACAAATAGAAGGAATTAGATAGATAGATGACAGATAGATCTATAGATAGATCTATACATAGATCGATAGATATTATCTATCTATAGATCTGACATCTATCTAGCTCATTCCTTCTATCTATCATCTATCTATCTCATTCCTTTTATCTATCTATTTTATCTATCATCTATCTATCTCATTCCTTCTATCTAATCGATAGATAGATAGATAGATGGAAGGAATGGGATAGATAGAAGGAATGAGATAGATATATGAATAGATAAATCTATCTATAGATATATCTATGGATAGATGTAGATAGATATATGGATAGATATATCTATCCATATATCCAGGGGCTGGCTGGCACTTTTCAGCCAGGGGGACAATCACAAGGCAGTGGCCCACGAGTTGTGGTGGGCCACCCCTGCCCTGCTTATCTCTGGTCGCTGCATTAAAGGGAATCTGTCACCTACTTTTTCGTATATAAGCTTCGGCCACCACCATCAGGGGCTTATCTACAGCATTCTGTAATGCATTCAATAATGCTGTAGATAAGCCCCTGATGTAACCTGAAAGATAAGAAAAACAAGTTAGATTATACTCACCCATGGGCGGTCTGGTGCGGTCCGGCGCCTCCCATCTTCATGCGATGACGTCATCCTCCTTGCTTCTGTAGCGGCTCCGGCGCAGGCATACTTTGTCCTGTTGAGGGCAGCATAAAGTACTGCAGTGAGCAGACGCTGGGCTTCTCGGACCTATCCAGGTGCATGCGCACTGCAGTACATTGCTCTGCCCTCAACAGGACAGATAAAGTACGCCAGCACAGGAGCCGTGACAGCAGCAAGGAAGAGGACGTCATCACATGAAGATGGGAGGTGCCGGACCCGGACCGCATCGGACCGCCCATGGGTGAGTATAATATAACTTGTTTTTCTTATCTTTCAGGTTACATCTGGGGCTTAATTACAGCATTACAGAATGCATAACAGAATGCCGTAGATAAGCCCCTGATGGCGGTGGCCGAAGCTTATATACAAAAAAGTAGGTGACAGATTCCCTTTAAAGCAGCAGAGATGATAAGCTTTAAAAACAGGATGGTACATAGATAGGGGAACAGAACGGAGATTGCTGCATAGATATGGGAACAGAAGCAAGTTTACTATCTACATAGATACTGCAACAGAAGCAAGCTAACTGCATAGACATGAGAATGGAACTAAGATTACTACATATATACATGAACTGAAAGGAGCTTATTAAAGAGATGTGTGAGCAGAACCAAGCTTACTACAAAGCTATGGGAAAAGAACGGAGCTTACTACAGAGATAAGGGAGCAGAGCCAAGCTTTCGCTTACTAAGTCTACTGCATAGATAGAGAAACAAAACCAAGCCTCCTACGTAGATATGGAAACAGAACCAAGCTTACAGCATACATATGGTACCAGAATCTAGATTACTACATTGATACAGTACCAGAACCAAGGTTACTGCTTACATATGGTACCATAACTGAGCTTATTTATAACCATACATACAACTCCAGAAACACGGACATGTAAAACACACAGTATGGCAGGGGCATTGCTAGGGTCATAAAAGATCAGGGACCCAAGACCCAAAGCGCATGTCTTGTTGGAAGGTGAACCTTCGGCCAAGTCTGATTTCCAGAGCACTCTGGAAGAGGTTTTCATCCTGGATATCTCTGTACTTGGCCGTATTCATGTTTCTTTCAATGGCAACCAGTCATCCTGTCCCTGCAGCTGAAAAACACCCCCATAGCATGACGCTGCCACCACCATGTTTCACTGTTGGGATTGTATTGGGCAGGTGATGAGCAGTGCCTGGTTTTCTCCACACATACCACTAAGGGTATGTGCACATGTAGCAGATTTCCTGCAGAACTGCAGCTTTTTTTCCCGCACAGAAACGCTGCATATCTGCAAGTGATTTACAGTACAATGTAAATCAATGGGAAAAAAATAATGCTGTGCTGATGGTGCAAAAAAATCTGCACAGAAAACGCAGCAGATTCAAAAAAAGACCATGTCAATTCTTTGTGCAGATCTGCTGCGTTTCTGCACCCATTCCATAATAGAAATCTGCAGGGTGAAAAAAAAGGAAGAAATCAGCACAAAAATCTACAGTGTGTGCACATACCAAAAAAAAGCGCAGATTCTGACCTGCGTTTTCTGCCAAGAAATGCAGAATCTGCACAGAAAATTCCACAGTCAAATCTGCAACGTGTGCACATAGCCTTAGAATTATCACCAAAAAGGTTTATCTTCATCTCATCAGGCCAGAGAATCTTATTTCTCATAGTCTGGGAGTCTTTCATGTGTTTTTTAGCAAACTCTATGCGGCTTTCATATGTCTTGCACTGAGGAGAGACTTCCGTCGGACCACTCTGCCATTAAGGCCCGACTGGTGGAGGGCTGCAGTGATAGTTGACTTTGTGGAACTTTCTCCCTAATGCACTGTGGCTGAGCTCCAGAGATGATCTTGGGGTTCTTCTTTACTTCTCTCACCAAGGCTCTTCTCCCACGATTGCTCAGTTTGGCTCTACGGACAGGTCTAGGAAGACTTCTGGTGGTCCCAAACTTCTTCCATTTAAGGATTATGAGTAGTGTTGAGCATTCCGATACCGCAAGTATCGGGTATCGGCCGATATTTGCTGTATCGGAATTCCGATACCGAGATCCGATACTTTTGTGGTATCGGGTATCGGTATCGAAACAACATTAATGTGTAAAATAAAGAATTAAAATAAAAAATATTGCTATACTCACCTCTCCGACGCAGCCTGCACCTTACCGAGGGAACCGGCAGCGTTGTTTGCTTAAAATTCGCGCTTTAACATCCTTACGCGAAGTCCCGGCTTGTGATTGGTCGCGCGCCGCCCATGTGGCCAGGACGCAACCAATCACAGCAAGCCGTGACGTAATTTCAGGTCCTTCAGGATTTTAAAATTACGTTCCGGCGTTGTGATTGGTTGCGTCGCGGTCACATGGGCGACGCAGCCAATCACAAGCCGTGACGTCACGGGAGGCAGGAGACGCGCGCATTTTAAAATAGAAACTGCGATAAATCCGCAGTAAAAAACGCGGTTTTCCACTGCGGATTTATAAAATCCGATGCGGAAAATTACGCAGCGTGGACACAAGCCCTTATATAGACAGGTGTGTGCCTTTCCAAATCAAGTCCTATCAGTTTAATTAAACACAGCTGGACTCCAATGAAGGAGTAGAACCATCTCAAGGAGGATCACAAGGAAATTGACAGCATGTGACTTAAATCTGAGTGTCTGAGCAAAGGGGCTGAATACTTATGACCATGTGATATTCCAGGTTTTCTTTTTTAATAAATTTGCAAAAATGTCTACATTTCTGTTTTTTTCAGTCAAGATGGGGTGCAGAGTGTACATTAATGAGAAAAAAATGAACTTTTTTGAATTTACCAAATGGCTGCAATGAAACAAAAAGTGATCTGAGGGGTCTGAATACTTTCTGTACCACTGTGTATACAGGATAGTATGTGACTGGTGTATATTATACAATGACTACAGACATTAGATATTACACCAGTCACATATCCAGTATATAGCATCAGATATCTGTTACACACAGTATACACTGGATATGTGACTGGTGTGTGATATGTCCACAAACATCAGATGTCATATACAGGACAGTATGTGACTGGTATATACTGTATTATACTATGAGTACAGACATCAGATATTTGACCACCACATACAGTATTATCTACTATATAACATCTGATGTCTGTACACATAGCCTTATACTATGTTTCCACAGTCAGGAAACATAGCGCTTTAGATGCAGCGGATACCCCGCTCCGCCCAAAGCGTCGCCCCCCTTTGTACGCACGGTGATTCCGCCTGTGTTCATTGAGCACATGCGAAATCACCGCATTGTATTCATAGACCGGGTTATTTATGTTGCGAAGACTGAGCATCTCTGCAAGATAAATAGACATGCTGCGGTCTAGAAAGACGCACCGCATGTGCGTAAACGCAGGGCTGCCGGATGCGGCCTGCGCACATAGTGGAGATGGGATTTCATAAAACCATTATGCTGTAACATCTGGACACTGCGGCTGTACGTAGCGTTCAATCCACAGCAAATCCTGATGTATTACGCCACATGGAAACATAGCCTTACACATACAGGATAATATATTACTTGCACATGAAACACTGTTATACAAACATCAGATGTTATACAGTATGCACTGTCATGTCTCACGACTTGAGAAATCATTTAATATTTGCATTGCTTGTGTTCAATCCTTTTTTCTAGGCAGAAGTTTGCCTTTCTCTGTATTTTGTCCCAAATCTCTCCCTGTAGTCTTGTGATGTATGTTTGTTCTCGCCCTTATTCTCCATTTTGTCATCATTCCTCCATCTGTATGCATCTTACTGCATGTCCTCTGTTGAATATTCCTTTTTACCTGCTACTTTCATCATAATACAAGAATTTCAGTTAAAGCAACCCTCTTTTCCCGGAGTCTTCTTACATGAGATCGTGGCTGAGTTAAGCTGTCTGATTAATCGGTATGAACGTGAGTACAGGTGAATACGGAAGCGCCTAAAAGTAGAGGTCTGTCCAAGCACTACTACGTTCTACATATCCATGAGTCAGAATAGTAAAAAGGAATATCCTGCCTTCAGAGACAGTAACTCAAGGTCTGTGCTGAACTTCAGTAAAAAGGACATTTCCCAGATAGTTAGTAACCCAGTTTCCAGCCAGACCCCAGCGTGCATAGAAGCACACACCGCAGATAAACAGTCAGAAGTATAATCCTCATCATCCACTCTTCCTGCCTGCAATCAAATCATGTCTGAAGCAAGGAATACAATGTCCCTACCAGACTTACAAACACAGGAAAGAGACCCAGATCCCCATCCACCAGCTAGTGAAAGAGGAAAACGTACAGTCAAACCTACATGGAAAGTCATGGAGAATTTAGAGACTGCAAAAGGTGTCGTATATCATGATGTGTCTTCACTGTGGGAGAAAGTGCTGAGTCACATAGACACTGTATCAAGGCCTGCTTCTCATGAGTTACCACTAGAGGGAGTCCTAGAACAATTATGCACAGCATACCAAATGTATATGGAGAAGACTGACCAATACATTACTCTCCTGAAAAAACTGAATCTGCCAGAGACTTTAAATGAATTGCAAAGTTTCAAGCAGCTTAATTCTGAAAGGGACTGCACCGTACGTGACATTAAAACCAAGACAGAGGCTAAAATTGCACGGACACCAGATGCGTCAACACGCTCATCCAAATCGTCCAAGCACTCAAAACGCTCATCTAGGTCAAGTTCTTCAAAATATTCCACCCTCAGCAAGCAGCTTATAAGAGCACGTGCTAAGGCAGAAACGTCTAAGGCTACTTTCACACTAGCGTCGGGAACAACCCGTCGCTGTGCGTCGGGCCGACGTTCCCGACGCTAGCGTGGTCTCCGCCGCACAACGGGGGCAGCGGATGCATTTTTCCCACGCATCCGCTGCTCCATTGTGAGGTGCGGGGAAGTGCAGGGAGGTGGGGGCGGAGTTCCGGCCGCGCATGCGCGGTCGGAAAAAGCGGACCGTCGGGAGCAAAAAACGTTACATGTAACGTTTTTTTCTCCCGACGGTCCGCTACCACACGCCCAAGCGTCGCAAAACGGACGCACCGTTTGGCAATGCGTCGCAAATGCGTCGCTAATGTTAGTCTATGACGAAAAAACGTATCCAGCAAGAACTTTTGCTGGATGCGTATTTTCGGCAAAACGACGCATTTGCGACGTATTGCAGTTAACGCTAGTGTGAAAGTAGCCTAAGATACAAGCTGCCTTTGCGCAAAGGAGAGCAGAAATGGATGCAGCCACAGCATAAAATAGAGCAGAAATGGATGCAGCCACAGCACAAAAGAGAGCAGAAATGGATGCGGATGCAGCACGCAAGGAAGCTCTGGAGAAGGAATGTGAGCACGCAACAGCCATGGCAGAGCTAAGGATCCTGGAACGAGCTATCAGTGGGAGTCAAAGAGACAACATCAGTTTCTGTGAAGTGGAGACAGAAGACCCTATTGAACGCACAAGAGACTACGTGCTAAGCCAAAATGGCGAACCGCAGATCATTACTAACACTCCTGATGGCGTTCATGCTTCTCCAGGGCACCAGAATGCCGATCCACTTACAGAACCCTGCATTCAAGGTCAGTACAATGCTCCAAAACTTGAACTTCCTTCGTATTCCAGTATGCGCCAAGACCCCGCATCTCACCAAACTCCACAGGCTAATATCCACACGCAACCCAATATGCCGGCAGGTCATTATACTCTCGACAACCGCGCAGTGCCAGCTCCGCATGTAGCAGAGACTATACCCACCAAACCAGTTGCTGGACTAAATGCATATGCCTCTCCATACTTACCCACGTTTCAAGGCCAGGACGTCTCCACCCCTATGTACAACACCGCTCAACCTACATTCGTGCATCCTAAGTCAGAAGGAACAGACATGTCCAACTTCGCAAGGTACATGATTCGCCGCGAACTTACTAAAACCGGTCTCACAAGGTTTGACGACCAACCTGAAAATTACAGAGGTTGGAAAAATGCCTTTAGAACCGTAACTAGTGACCTCGGCATCACTGCTGCCGAAGAGCTGGACCTGCTAATCAGATGGCTAGGACCACAATCCACCGAGCGTGTCAAGAGACTCAGGTCTGTACATATCAGTAATCCAATGGCTGGTCTCATGGCTGCATGGGAAAGACTAGAGAAAAACTTTGGCAGTCCAGAAGCCATAGAGGACGCACTGTTCAAGCGACTACAGAGTTTTCCAAAGATATCAAGCAAAGACAGTTCAAAGTTCCTGGAGCTCAGTGGCTTGCTGTTAGAGCTCCATCTGGCCAAGGCAGACACCCACCTACCTGGCCTCAGCTATCTGGACACTGCTCGTGGAGTAAATCCCATTATCTCCAAGCTACTGTACAATGTACAAGAAAAGTGGACTACACTAGGGTCAAAATACAAGAAAGACCATCAAGTGTCATTTCCTCCGTTCTCCTACTTTTGTGAGTTTATAAAAGATGTGGCAGAGCGTAAGAACGACCCAAGCTTTTCCTACGAAGAATCCAGTGGCCCAGCTTCACCTCCTTCTAAATACGTGAGCGCACGCTCGAATGATAGAAACCGCAGGGGTCCAGTGTCAGTGAAGAAGACGGATATTCTTCCCTTACCAACATCACCCCCAGACAAGAGTAACAAGGGTGAAAAGATAGAGAACCCAAATCGTGAGTGTCCCATCCACAAGAAGCCACATCCCTTAAAAAAGTGCATCGGCTTCAGGAAGAAACCGCTCCAAGAACACAAGGAGCTTCTAAAGAAGTTCGGGGTATGCTACAGATGTTGTGCTTCTACTGAACACCTTGCTAAAGACTGTAAAACTACAATTAAGTGCATGGAGTGTGACAGTGAGGACCATGTACAAGCACTCCACCCATTCCGTCCTGACTCTACACTTACTCCTTCCCCCACCACGAGCCATGGCGGGGAGGACGCAGCTCAAACTGCAAGCCATACCACAATATCTTCTTCATGCACAGAAGTCTGCGGAGAAGACCTCTGGGACAAGTCCTGTGCGAAGATTTGCCTGGTGAAGGTATATCCCAATGGTCACCCAGAGAAAGCCGTGAAGGTGTACGTCCTTCTGGATGATCAGAGCAACCGATCACTTGCAAGGTCAGAACTCTTTGATATGTTTAACTTAAAGGGAAATGCCTACCCTTACACCTTAGGCACCTGCAGTGGTGTTACAGAGGTTTCTGGGAGAAGGGCCAGTGGTCTTACAGCGACATCTCTCGAGAACACCGTCGAGATACCGTTACCTACACTGGTCGAGTGCAACCAGATTCCGTCCAATCGAGAAGAGATCCCAACGCCAGAGGCTGCTCTTCATCACCAACATCTCAAGAGGATAGCAAACAAGATACCAGCCCTCAACAACAATGCAGATATCCTGATTCTGTTGGGCAGAGACATTCTCCGGCTGCACAAGGTACGTCAGCAAATTAACGGACCACACGATGCACCATTTGCCCAACGCTTAGATCTAGGCTGGGTAATCATAGGCAATGTTTGCATACACAAGATGAAGAGACCTAACAACATCTCCTCTTACAAGACACACATCTTGTCAAATGGTCGCAGCACCCATTTCCAACCATGCCCACATCACTACTGCGTGAAAGAGAAAGTGAGCAACACCAACTGGCAACAGGAATCCTTCAACAACATGAACACGCACCAGCCCTGGGATGAAAACCTCGGGTCATCAGTAGTGTTGAGCATTCCTATACTGCAAGTATCGGGTATCGGCCGATACTTGCTGTATCGGAATTCCGATACCGAGATCCGATATTTTTGTGGTATCGGGTATCGGTATCGAAACAACATTAATGTAAAAATGTGTAAAAGAAAGAATTAAAATAAAAAATATCGCTATACTCACCTCTCCGACGAAGCCTGGACCTCAGCGAAGGAACCGGCAGCGTTGTTTGTTTAAAATTCGCGCGTTTACTTGGTTACGTGAAGTCCCGGCTTGTGATTGGTCAGGGCGGCCATGTTGCCGGGACGCGGACCAATCACAGCAAGCCGTGACGAAATTACGTCACGGCTTGCTGTGATTGGTCCGCGTCCCGGCAACATGGCCGCCATTAACCAATCACAAGCCGTGACGTCACGGGAGGCTGGACACTCGCGCATTTTAAAAAGCGCGCGTGTCCAGCCTCCAGTGACGTCCCGGCTTATGATTGGTCACGGCGCCATGTTGCCGGGACGCAGACCAATCACAGCAAGCTGTGACGAAATTTCGTCACGGCTTGCTGTGATTGGTCCGCGTCCCGGCAACATGGCCGCCATTAACCAATCACAAGCCGTGACGTCATGGGAGGCTGGACACGCGCGCATTTTAAAAAGCGCGCTTGTCCAGCCTCCAGTGACGTCCCGGCTTATGATTGGTCACGGCGCCATGTTGCCGGGACGCGGACCAATCACAGCAAGCCGTGACGAAATTACGTCACGGCTTGCTGTGATTGGTCCGCGTCCCGGCAACATGGCCGCCATTAACCAATCACAAGCCGTGACGTCACGGGAGGCTGGACACGCGCGCATTTTAAAAAGCGCGCTTGTCCAGCCTCCAGTGACGTCCCGGCTTATGATTGGTCACGGCGCCATGTTGCCGGGACGCGGACCAATCACAGCAAGCCGTGACGAAATTTCGTCACGGCTTGCTGTGATTGGTCCGCGTCCCGGCAACATGGCCGCCCTGACCAATCACAAGCCGGGACTTCACGTAACCAAGTAAAAGCGCGAATTTTAAACAAACAACGCTGCCGGTTCCCTCGCTGAGGTCCAGGCTGCGTCGGAGAGGTGAGTATAGCGATATTTTTTATTTTAATTCTTTCTTTTACACATTTATATGGTTCCCAGGGCCTGAAGGAGAGTTTCCTCTCCTTCAGACCCTGGGAACCATCAGGAATACCGTCCGATACATGAGTCCCATTGACTTGTATTGGTATCGGGTATCGGTATCGGATTGGATCCGATACTTTGCCGGTATCGGCCGATACTTTCCGATACCGATACTTTCAAGTATCGGACGGTATCGCTCAACACTAGTCATCAGTGTTCATTTCCACAAGTAATGACAACAAGTTGGCACCCACAAGGGAAGATAAAGAATTCATAAAGGTTATGGATAAAGAATTTGTTCAAGATGACTCCAACAGTTGGGTAGCTCCTTTACCCTTTCGTTTCCCAAGATCGAGGTTGCCGAACAACCTGCAGCAAGCAACTGCGAGGTTCTCATCCTTAAAGCGTACCCTAAAGAGGAAACCAGAGATGGAGAAGCATTTCATTGACTTTATGCAGAACATCTTTGACAGAAATCATACTGAACCTGCGCCACCACTGAGGGAGGGAGAAGAATGTTGGTATCTTCCATCCTTTGGTGTCTATCATCCTCGCAAGCCTAATCAGATCAGAGTGGTGTTTGACTCCAGTGCTCAGTTTGAAGGCCTCTCTCTCAATAACCTGCTCCTAACTGGACCCAACATGAACAACAGCCTCCTTGGAGTATTGATCCGCTTCAGACAAGAACCTGTTGCCATAATGGCCGACATTCAGCAGATGTTTCATTGCTTCATCGTGAAAGAAGAAAACAGACACTATCTTAGGTTCCTTTGGCACAAAGACAACAATGTCAACAATCAGGTCATAGACTACCGGATGAAGGTCCATGTCTTCGGCAACAGTCCCTCACCTGCTGTGGCGATCTATGGACTGAGACGGACAGCCCAGGAAGGTGAGAGAGAGTACGGATCCGATGCTTGGCAATTTGTAGAGAAGAACTTCTACGTGGACGATGGGCTCAAGTCCTTGCCCACAAGTGAAGATGCAATTAACCTACTCTCCAGGACACAGGAAATGCTATCCACATCAAACCTCAGACTCCACAAGATTATCTCTAACAGTCAAGAGGTAATGAACGCGTTTCCATCTGAGGACCATACCTCAAACCTAAAGAACCCTATCATCATTCCAGGTCGACATCACGTCACTACTCTGTTGATTCGGCACTATCACGAACGAGTACAGCACCAAGGCAGACATCTTACTGAAGGTGCCATCAGGTCTGCTGGCTTGTGGATCATGGGAATGAAGAGGTGCGTCTCCTCAGTTCTCCATAGATGTGTCAAGTGTCGAAGGTTACGAGGAAAACACCAACATCAACAAATGGCGAACTGTTATGATCCTTAGTGGTTGAGGATCACAAATTACTCCAGCAAGGTAACTAAAATAGGACAAGCTCTAGGGAGGTGGAAAACTGGACTGACCGCAAATCTGAACCTATCCAAACACACTAGAGGTAGCCGGTGAACGTGCCTAAAATTCCTAGACGTCTCGAGCCAGCCTGAGGAACTAACTACCCCTAGAGAGAAAGAAAGACCTCTCTTGCCTCCAGAGAAATAATCCCCAAAGATATAGAAGCCCCCAACAGATAATAACGGTTAGGTAAGAGGAAGGCACATACACAGGGGTGAAAGCAGATTCAGCAAATGAGGCCCACTAATACTAGATAGCAGAAAATAGAAAAGGGATCTTATGCGGTCAGTAAAAAACCCTTACAAAAATATCCACACTGAGATTTCAAGAACCCCCGCACCAACTAACGGTGTGGGGGGAGAAACTCAGTCCCCTAGAGCAACCAGCAAGCACAGAAATCACATTTTAGCAAGCTGGACAAAAAAACATGATGAACGCTGATAATCAGAAAAATGAACAAACAAGAACTTAGCTTGACTTGGAGAGACTGGGAGCAAGGTAGTCACAAGGAATCTGAAAAGCACTGAATACATTGATAGCAGGCAAGGAACTGAGTATCCAGGTGAGTTAAATAGGAAACCAGCCAAGGATAACGAACCAGCTGATGCAGCCAACCTGCAGAAAGACAACACTACACAGTACCGCTTGTGACCACTAGAGGGAGCCCAAAAATAGAGTTCACAACAGCGAACCTCCCAGCAGATCGACTAAGCATGGACCAACCGTTCTCATATGTTGGTGTAGACGTGTTCGGGCCATGGTCGGTTGTTACCAGGAAAACCCGTGGAGGAGCCGCGAACAGTAAGCGGTGGGCTGTCCTATTCACCTGTCTCAGTATCCGTGCAGTTCACATCGAGGTAATTGAATCTATGAATACCTCCAGCTTCATCAATGCCCTAAGAAGATTCTTTTCCATCCGGGGACCTGCCAAGCAACTCCGGTCAGACTGCGGCGCAAACTTTGTAGGAGCCTGCAAGGAACTGCAGTTTGACAACTTCTTGTCCGACAATGGATGCACTTGGGTATTCAATCCTCCACACTCTTCACACATGGGTGGGTCTTGGGAACGCATGATTGGAGTTGCACGTAGGATCCTTGACTCCATGTTGCTGGACCATAAACTTCCTCTTACTCATGAAGTTCTGGTCACTTTCCTCGCAGAAGTGTCAGCCATAATAAATGCTAGACCTTTGGTTCCAGTGTCATCCGACCCCGATGCTCCAACGATCCTTACTCCATCTACACTTCTTACACAAAAGACTGGAGCTGCTACAGTTCTGCCTGGGAATTTCGATAACAAGGACATTTACAAACGTCAGTGGAAGCAAGTACAACATCTGGCTAACGTGTTTTGGCATCGTTGGAAGACTGAATATTTGCACTTGCTTCAAAACTGTCACAAATGGCAAACACCCAGTCCCAATCTCCAAGAAGGAGACCTTGTTCTTTTAAAGGACAAAGAGGCTCATCGTAATAACTGGCCAATGGGACTTATCACCAAGGTCCTACCCAGTGAGGATGGAAAGACTCGTAAGGTAGAAGTTAAGGTGACAAAAGGGGGCTCTACCCGAACCTTCTTCCGCCCGGTGACTGAACTCGTGCTGCTTCTACTAAAGGAAGACATCACATGAACTGAACATGCTCCCGACGTTGCTCACGGCGGGGAGCATTCCTCCTCGTTCCCTAGTTTATTGGATATTGACATTTTCCATTGGATTGAACTGTTAATATTCCCTTTGGATTCTGGGTTGGTGGAAGAGTTGGCATGTTTGCGGCTTCCCCAATCTGAAGATGGGTTTTATATACTTGGACTTATCTTTCGCTGTGATCTACGGGTCGACGACAACGAGTTTGACTTAAAAATGTTTGATGTTTATTATTGCATGCATGTTTTCTTTCCTCTTGCCTTTTCAGGTTCGAACGACTTCGAAGAATTACGGACATCGTGAAATCCAAGGATTTCAGACGGGGAGTGTCATGTCTCACGACTTGAGAAATCATTTAATATTTGCATTGCTTGTGTTCAATCCTTTTTTCTAGGCAGAAGTTTGCCTTTCTCTGTATTTTGTCCCAAATCTCTCCCTGTAGTCTTGTGATGTATGTTTGTTCTCGCCCTTATTCTCCATTTTGTCATCATTCCTCCATCTGTATGCATCTTACTGCATGTCCTCTGTTGAATATTCCTTTTTACCTGCTACTTTCATCATAATACAAGAATTTCAGTTAAAGCAACCCTCTTTTCCCGGAGTCTTCTTACATGAGATCGTGGCTGAGTTAAGCTGTCTGATTAATCGGTATGAACGTGAGTACAGGTGAATACGGAAGTGCCTAAAAGTAGAGGTCCGTCCAAGCACTACTACGTTCTACATATCCATGAGTCAGAATATGCACATGTGTATATTTGTAGATACGTATACATGACAGTGTGTATACTGTATAACATCTCATGTCTGTACACAAAGTATAAGGCCATGTTCACTCTTGCGTGTATTTGCCATGTTTTTTTCTGCCCGGATTTGTTAGCAAAACCTGATGCCAGCAAAGTGAATGAGAAACCTGAGGTGTTGAGTATTTTTGACCTAGGCTAAGTTCACAAAGGGCATTTTTGCAATGTATGTTGATGCTTTTTTATGCAAATTTTCAGCTGCGTTTTACAG
The DNA here is from genome assembly GCF_051348905.1 of Ranitomeya variabilis. Taxonomy (NCBI): domain Eukaryota; kingdom Metazoa; phylum Chordata; class Amphibia; order Anura; family Dendrobatidae; genus Ranitomeya; species Ranitomeya variabilis. The sequence goes on along the minus strand of NC_135233.1, from coordinate 381,770,140 downwards.
TATCCTCAAAGTTATGAGATTTCAGAAATCTCATGCACACACATTGTTTTTTTTGTCATCAGGATTTTGTGTTTGCACGTTTTTGTTGCGCAATGGAGTATGTCACTACTTTCACTGTTTGTTCACCCACTGAAATGAATGGGTGGTGAAAAAACGCTGACAAAACACACCAAAAACTCAGGTATCAGGTTTTGCTGCATTTTTTTGTGCCAAAACTCTGATTCTATAGAATAGGACATTTTTTTGAAACACTAAACTTTATCAGCATGCACAAGAGACAAATCTAGCATGCCAAAACTGCAGCAAAAACCTCTTAAAAAAACGCAGCAAAAAAACGCAAGACAAACATACTTTTTTTCTGCAGCTTCTTTCCTGCCAAGAGATCGGATTTTGCTTCAGAAAAAACGCCTGGTGTGAACTTACCCTTTCACATTTGGTGCAGAGAATAATCTCCAGCATGTCAATTCTCTGTGCATTTTTTCCCTGCGTTTTTCACCATTGACTGCACTCAAATCAGTCAAAAACGCAGGGTATGTGCACAGTATTTGGTTCAGAAATTTCTGCGGATTCCCTGCAGATTTTGTGCGGATTTCGCCTGCGTTTTTACACCTGTGGATTCCTATAATGGAATAGGTGTAAAAACGCTGCGGAATCTGCACAAAGAATTGACATGCTGCAGAAAATAAACCGCTGCGTTTCTGCACGGAATGTTCTGCAGCATGGGCACTGCGGATTTGGTTTTCCATAGGTTTACATGGTACTGTACAACGCATGGAAAACTGCTGTGAATCCGCAGCGTCAAATCCGCAACGTGTTCACATAGCCTCAGTCCAGGGCCGGACTGGCCATCGGGCAGTTCTGGCAAATGCCAGAAGGGCCGATGGCAGTAGTGGGCCGCTCGAGTGTGCCGCTGTCGGCACACTCCCCACGCTGTCGCGGCACACTCCCGGCCCCGCATTCAACTATACCAGCGCGCCGGTACAGTTGAATGCAATGATGGAGGAGAGAGCGTCCGCTGATGCCCCCTCTCCCATCATTCCCCGCTCTGCCTGCCGCTGACACTGCGGGTGCGCGATGACGTCATATCATTGCGCACCTGCTGTGTGACCGGGCGGGCAGACTGCAGCTGCTGAGACCGGAGCCAGGAGCAGCGCGGGGCACGAGGAGAGAGGTGAGTAGAGTGTTTTTTTTTGTTTTTTTTGTCAATAAGTGATGACTGGATTGTGGAGCTATTGGGGGGGGGGCTGGCTGCATTCCATTCCATGGGCCTGTGCTGCATTATATTCTATGGGGCTGACTGCATTCCATTCCATGGGCCTGTGCTGCATTATATTCTATGGAGCTGACTGCATTCCATTCCATGGGCCTGTGCTGCATTATATTCTATGGGGCTGGCTGCATTCCATTCCATGGGCCTATGCTGCATTATATTCTATGGGGCTGGCTGCATTCCATTCTATGGGCCTGTGCTGCATTATATTCTATGGGGCTGTGCTGCATTCCATTCTATGGGCCTGTGCTGCATTATATTCTATGGGGCTGGCTGCATTCCATTCCATGGGCCTGTGCTGCATTATATTCTATGGGGCTGGCTGCATTCCATTCTATGGGAGCTGTGCTGCATTATATTCTATGGGGCTGGCTGCATTCCATTCTATGGGAGCTGTGCTGCATTATATTCTATGGGGCTGGTTGCATTCCATTCCATGGGCCTGTGCTGCATTATATTCTATGGGGCTGGCTGCATTCCATTCTATGGGAGCTGTGCTGCATTATATTCTATGGGGCTGGCTGCATTCCATTCCATGGGCCTGTGCTGCATTATATTCTATGGGGCTGGCTGCATTCCATTCTATGGGCCTGTGCTGCATTATATTCTATGGGGCTGGCTGCATTCCATTCCATGGGCCTGTGCTGCATTATATTCTATGGGGCTGGCTGCATTCCATTCTATGGGCCTGTGCTGCATTATATTCTATAGGGCTGGCTGCATTCCATTCCATGGGCCTGTGCTGCATTCCATTCTATGGGGGCTGTGCTGTATTACATTCTATGGGGGCTGTGCTGTATTACATTCTATGGGGGCTGTGCTGTATTACAATCTATGGGGGCTGTGCTGTATTACATTCTATGGGGGCTGTGCTGTATTACATTCTATGGGGGCTGTGCTGTATTACATTCTATGGGGGCTGTGCTGTATTACATTCTATGGGGGCTGGGTGTATTACATTCTATGGGGGCTGTGCTGCATTACATTATATGGGGCTGTGCTGCATTGCATTCTATGGGGCTGTGCTGCATTACATTCTATGGGAGCTGTGCTGCATTAAATTCTATGGGGCTGGCTGCATTACATTCTATGGGGGCTGTGCTGCATTACATTCTATGGGGGCTGTGCTGTATTACATTCTATGGGGCTGGCTGCATTACATTCTATGGGGGCTGTGCTGCATTACATTCTATGGGGGCTGTGCTGCATTACATTCTATGGGGGCTGTGCTGTATTATAGTCTATGGGGGCTGTGCTGTATTACATTCTATGAGGTCTGTGCTGCATTATATTCTATGGGGCTGTGCTGTATTACATTCTATGGGGGCTGTGCTGTATTACATTCTGTGGGGGCTGTGCTGTATTATAGTCTATGGGGGCTGTGCAGCATTACATTCTATGGGGCTGTGCTGTATTATAGTCTATGGGGGCTGTGCTGTATTACATTCTATGGGGCTGTGCTGTATTATAGTCTATGGGGGCTGTGCTGTATTACATTCTGTTGGGACTGAGCTGTAATGCTGGATACAGCTGTGATTATATGTTATATAGTCGTGTTACACTCCCCTCACTTCTTGTAGCCTACAAGTGTACAAAGATATTATACAGTCACCATGCGACAAGTGGGCCTGCGTGACTTCAAATGCCAGGGCTGAATTTTAGTCCCAGTCCGGCCCTGCCTCAGTCTGAGTAAAATCTGCAGCAAAAGCTCAGATAAAATTGACATACTGAAGATTTTACTCTGTACCAAATCTGCAAGGAAAAAATATAAGGAATGTTTGCACACGACATCAGGATTCTCAGGCACTTGCTGGCATCAGGAAACCCTTTAGGTTTTGTGACAAATCTGTGCAGAAAAATCTGCGACAATCTGCAGCGTGTGCACAAGCCCTAACACATACAACATAACATATAACTGGCATTTGATATACTGTTAGGGTTCACATTAGCGTTTGAGTCCGCAGTGTGGTGCTGCGGACTTCTTTCCTTAAGCTCCGCCTACTTCCGCATGCGTCCTGCGCACCTCTCTTTAACATTGTGTACGCAGGGACATGCGTTGTATGCGGTGCGTCCCCGTGCGTCATTTTGACGTGCCCGCCGAACGCAACATTTTCTTACGTTTGGCGGGCACGTCAAAACGATGCACGCGGATGCATCCGCATACAACGCATGTCCCTGCGTACACAATGTTAAAGAGAGGTATGCAGGACGCATGCAGAGTAGGCGGAGCTAAGGAAAAAAGTCTGCAGCACCACACTGCGGACTCAAACGCTAATGTGAACTTAGCCTTTTACAGAATACGCATTTTTGTATGTATATACAGATCTAGGATAGTGTGTACACGGTCTGTCCACTGATGTCTGTATTAGTCTTTGTACCAGGCTCAGGCTGGATCAGTCCAGGGCAGGATTCAGTACTGTGTCTCTGGTCACTCTGAGGTACAGCAGGGATGGAGATTTAGGGTATGTGCACACGTCAGGATTTCTTGCAGAAATTTTCCTGACAAAAAAACGGAAATTTCTGCCAGAAATCCGCATGCGTTTTTTTTTGCGTTTTTTTATGCGTTTTTTTGTGCGTTTTTGATGCGTTTTTTGTGCGTTTTTTCCCAGATGCATAGAATTGCGGGAAAAATGCAGAAAATCCGCAAAATTAATGAGCATGCTCATTTTATTACCGCGATGCGTTTTTTTCGCGGAAAAAAACGCATCCATGTGCACAAAACATGCAGAATGCATTCTAAATGATAGAATGCATAATGCATGCGTTTTTAATGAGTTTTTATAGCGTTTTTAGCGTGAAAAAACGCGAAAAAAAGCAAAAAACCTGAACGTGTGCACATGGCCTTATTGCAGCAGACTGAACTTTCCTGCAGATCTGGTGACCCTGGAGCTGATAACCTGTCACTGACAGGGCGACCCTGAAAGTTCGCTCTCCTGCAATAAAACTCCGTGATCATCAGGAGAGCGGCTGCTGACTCTATACAGGACTGACCCTGGTCTTATCAGCGTCCCCCTCCTGCTCTGCAGCACTCACCATCAGGCCTCCTGTCTGAACTGCCCACAAGCTCCCCTCAGGCCGGAAGAAGATACAGCCGCGCTCCCTCCACTTCAGCAGAGCAGACGGCCGCACACAGGAGCTGTGGCTGCGTCTGTGTCTGCTCCACTGTGATGCCGCCTGCAAAGATACAAGGCCGGCCCCCACTTGCAGCATTTATCAGCTGCTTAGTGACCGGCCCAGGGGGCAAATGCCCCTCTGCCACCTGGCCCAGCCCGCCCCTGCATATATCTGTCTAACTATCCATATATCTATCTACATCTATCCATAGATATATCTTTAGATAGATATGTGAATAGATATATCTATCTCATTCCTTCTATCTATCCCATATATATCTATCTATCCCATTCCTTCTATCTATCTATCTATCTATCTATCTATCTATCTATCTATCTATCTATCTATCTATCTATCTATCTATCTATCCCATATCTATCTATCCCATATCTATCTATAGATAGATAGAAGGCATGAGATAGATAGATATATAGATAGATCTATAGATATATGAAAAGATAGATCTATGCATCTATCTATAGATATACAGTACAGACCAAAAGTTTGGACATACCTTCTCATTTAAAGATTTTTCAGCATTTTCATGACTATGAAAATTGTACATTCACACTGAAGTCATCAAAACTATGAATTAACACATGTGGAATTATATACTTAACAAAAAAGTGTGAAACAACTGAAATTATGTCTTATTGTCACGGGGCTACCGCGACAGAGAGGTTCCAGAGAACCGCAGCGCTCTGGGCCTCGTTCACACACGGTGAACAGAAGCTCTTCTCCTGAATTCTGACCTGGCTGCCTTGTGCAAGCAGTGCAGGAGTTAACCTAGTTGCTGAGAGCTTGGTCTTTCAGCTGAATTGGTTTTTGTAATCTCCTCTCCTATATAGACTCAGCTTTGACTACAACTGTTGTCAGTGATCAGTTCTGCTGCCTGGCTTGAAGTGGGAAGGAGCCTGGTGTTAGGAGCTTGGAGGTTTATCTGCAGAGATTGTTGTCTGCTGTTTTGGTTGCATGTTTAACCTGTTTTCCTTCCTAGTTTTTTTCCCCCCTCTTCCCTTCTCTGTGTTTCCTCTGTGGCTGTGTAAGCATTTGGTGAGTTTGAGATTTTAGTTACCTTGTCTGCATACCCTGTTTATTTGTCATATTAATACACTGGTGCAGTCCTCCTCCCTGGGGGGGAGAGGGGGCCACTGATAGGGCCTGCACGGGAGACAGGGATACGCTGGCGGCTCAGGCCTCCTAACCATTATAGGTACCCCTGAGATAAGGGTAAGCCAAGGCCCCTTTATAGTGGCAGGGACAGGTGCGGGTCCCACTACGCCGTCCTGCCCCTTTATCACCATTAACAGTGACACTTATATTCTAGGTTCTTCAAAGTAGCCACCTTTTGCTTTGAAGATTGCTTTGCACACTCTTGGCATTCTCTTGATGAGCTTCAAGAGGTAGCCACCAGGAATGGTTTTCACTTCACAGGTGTGCCCTGTCAGGTTTAATAAGTGGGATTTCTTGCCTTATAAATGGGGTTGGGACCATCAGTTGTGTTGAGCAGAAATCTGGTGGATACACAGCTGATAGTCCTACTGAATAGACTATTAGCTGCTTTTTTCTTGCCATAATACAAATTCTAAGTAAAGAAAAATGAGTTGCCATCATTACTTTAAGAAATGAAGGTCAGTCAGTCCGAAAGATTGGGAAAACTTTGAAAGTGTCCTCAAGTGCAGTGGCAAAAACCATTAAGCACTACAAAGAAACTGGCTCACATGAGAACTGCCCCAGGAAAGGAAGACCAAGAGTCACCTCTGCTTCTGAGGATATGTTTATCCGAGTCACCAGCCTCAGAAATCGCAGGTTAACAGCAGCTCAGATTAGAGACCAAGTCAATGCCACACAGAGTTCTAGCAGCAGACACATCTCTACAACAACTGTTAAGAGGAGACTTTGTGCAGGCCTTCACGGTAAAATAGCTGCTAGGAAACCACTGCTAAGGACAGGCAACAAGCAGAAGAGACTTGTTTGGGCTAAAGAACACAAGGAATGGACCTTAGACCAGTGGAAATCTGTGCTTTGGTCTGATGAGTCCAAATTTGAGATCTTTGGTTCCAACCACCGTGTCTTTGTGCGACGCAGAAAAGGTGAACGGATGAACTCTACATGCCTGGTTCCCACCGTGAAGCATGGAGGAGGAGGTGTGATGGTGTGGGGGTGCTTTGCTGGTGACACTATTGGGGATTTATTCAAAATTAAAGGCATACTGAACCAGCATGGCTACCACAGCATCTTGCAGCGGCATGCTATTCCATCTGGTTTGCGCTTAGTTGGACCATCATTTATTTTTCAACAGGACAATGACCCCAAACACACCTCCAGGCTGTGTAAGGGCTATTTGACCAAGAAGGAGAGTGATGGGGTGCTACGCCAGATGACTTGGCCTCCAGTCACCAGACCTGAACCCAATCGAGATGGTTGGGTTTGAGCTGGACCGCAGAGTGAAGGCAAAAGGGCCAACAAGTGCTAAGCATCTCTGGGAACTCCTTCAAGATTGTTGGAAGACCATTCCTGGTGACTACCTCTTGAAGCTCATCAAGAGAATGCCAAGAGTGTGCAAAGCAGTCATCAAAGCAAAAGGTGGCTACTTTGAAGAACCTAGAATATAAGACATCATTTCAGTTGTTTCACACTTTTTTGTTAAGTATATAATTCCACATGTGTTAATTCACAGTTTTGATGCCTTCAGTGTGAATGTACAATTTTCATAGTCATGAAAATACAGAAAAATCTTTAACCCCTTAAGCCCCGAGGGTGGTTTGCACGTTAATGACCAGGCCAATTTTTACAATTCTGACCACTGTCCATTTATGAGGTTATAACTCTGGAACGCTTCAACGGATCTTGGCGATTCTGACATTGTTTTCTCGTGACATATTGTACTTCATGTTAGTGGTAAAATTTGTTCGATATAACTTGCGTTTATTTGTGAAAAAAACGAATATTTGGCGAAAATTTGGAAAATTTCGCAATTTTCCAACTTTGAATTTTTATGCCCTTAAATCACAGACATATGTCACACAAAATACTTAATAAATAACATTTTCCACATGTCTACTTTACATCAGCACAATTTTGGAACCAAAATTTTTTTTTGTGACGGAGTTATAAGGGTTAAAAGTTGACCAGCAATTTCTCATTTTTACAACACCATTTTTTTTTAGGGACCACACCTCATTTGAAGTCATTTTGACGGGTCTATATGATAGAAAATACCCAAGTGTGACACCATTCTAAAAACTGCACCCCTCAAGGTACTCAAAACCACTTTCAAGAAGTTTATTAACCCTTCAGGTGTTTCACAGGAATTTTTGGAATGTTTAAATAAAAATGAACATTTAACTTTTTTTCACACAAAATTTATTTCAGCTCCAATTTGTTTTATTTTACCAAGGGTAACAGGAGAAAATAGACCCCAAAAGTTGTTGTACAATTTGTCCTGAGTACGCTGATACCCCATATGTGGGGGTAAACCACAGTTTGGGCGCATGACAGAGCTTGGAAGCAAAGGAGCGCCATTTGACTTTTCAATGCAAAATTGACTGGAATTGAGATGGGACGCCATGTTGCATTTGGAGAGCCCCTGATGTGCCTAAACATTGAAACCCCTAACAAGTGACACCATTTTGGAAAGTAGACCCCCTAAGGAACTTATCTAGATGTGTGGTGAGCACTTTGACCCAACAAGTGCTTTACAGAAGTTTATAATGCAGAGCCGTAAAAATAAAAAATCATATTTTTTCACAAAAATGATTTTTTCACCCCCAATTTTTTATTTTCCCAAGGGTGAGAGAAGAAATTGGACCCCAAAAATTGTTGTGCAATTTGTCCTGAGTACGCTGATACCCCATATGTGGGTGTAAACCATTGTTTGGGCGCAGGGCAGAGCTCGGAAGGGAAGGAGCGCCATTTGACTTTTCAATGCAAAATTGACTGGAATTGAGATGGGACGCCATGTTGCATTTTGAGAGCCCTTGATGTGCCTAAACATTGAAACCCCTAACAAGTGACACCATTTTGGAAAGTAGACCCCCTAAGGAACTTATCTAGATGTGTGGTGAGCACTTTGACCCAACAAGTGCTTTACAGAAGTTTATAATGCAGAGCCGTAAAAATAAAAAATCATATTTTTTCACAAAAATGATCTTTTCACCGCCAATTTTTTATTTTCCCAAGGGTAAGAGAAGAAATTGGACCCCGAAAATTGTTGTGCAATTTGTCCTGAGTACACTGATACCCCATATGTGGGTGTAAACCATTGTTTGGGCGCAGGGCAGAGCTCAGAAGGGAAGGAGCGCCATTTGACTTTTCAATGCAAAATTGACTGGAATTGAGATGGGACGCCATGTTGCATTTGGAGAGCCCCTAATGTGCCTAAACATTGAAACCCCCCACGAGTGACACCATTTTGGAAAGTAGACCCCTTAAGGAACTTATCTAGATGTGTGTTGAGCACTTTGACCCAACAAGTGCTTCACAGAAGTTTATAATGCAGAGCCGTAAAAATAAAAAATCATATTTTTTCACAAAAATGATCTTTTCACCCCCATTTTTTTATTTCCCCAAGGGTAAGAGAAGAAATTAGACCACAAAAGTTGTTGTGCAATTTGTCCTGAGTACGACGATACCCCATATGTGGGTGTAAACCATTGTTTGGGCGCAGGGCAGAGCTCGGAAGGGAAGGAGCGCTATTTTACTTTTCAATGCAAAATTGACTGGAATTAAGATGGGATGCCATGTTGCGTTTGGAGAGCCCCTGATGTGCCTAAAAATTAAACCCCCCCACAAGTGACACCATTTTGGAAAGTAGACCCCCTAAGGAACTTATCTAGATGTGTTTTGAGAGCTTTGAACCCCCAAGTGTTTCACTACAGTTTATAACGCAGAGCCGTGAAAATAAAAATATTTTTTTTTTTCACAAAAATGATTTTTTAGCCCCCAAGTTTTGTATTTTCACAAGGGTATCAGGATAAATTGGACCCCAAAAGTTGTTGTCCAATTTGTCTGGAGTACGCTGATACCCCATTTGTGGGGGGGGACCACTGTTTGGGCGCATGACAGAGCTCGGAAGGGAAGGAGCGCCATTTGGAATGCAGACTTAAATGGATTGGTCTGCAGGCGTCACGTTGCATTTGCAGAGCCCCTGATGTACCCAAACAGTACAAACCCCCCACAAGTGACCCCATATTGGAAACTAGACCCCCCAAGGAACTTATCTAGATGTGTTGTGAGAACTTTGAACCCCCAAGTGTTTCACTACAGTTTATAACGCAGAGCCGTGAAAATAATATTTTTTTTTTTTTTCACAAAAATGAAATTTAGCCCCCAGTTTTGTATTTTCACAAGGGTATCAGGATAAATTGGACCCTAAAAGTTGTTGTCCAATTTGTCCTGAGTACGCTGATACCCCCTATGTGGGGGGGAACCACTGTTTGGGCGCATGACAGAGCTCGGAAGGGAAGGAGCGCCATTTGGAATGCAGACTTAAATGGATTGGTCTGCAGGCGTCACGTTGCATTTGCAGAGCCCCTGATGTAACCAAACAGTACAAACCCCCCACAAGTGACCCCATATTGGAAACTAGACCCCCCAAGGAACTTATCTAGATGTGTTGTGAGAACTTTGAACCCCCAAGTGTTTCACTACAGTTTACAACGCAGAGCCGTGAAAATAAAACATTTTTTTTCCCACAAAAATGATTTTTAGCCCCCCAAATTTTTATTTTCCCAAGGATAACAAGAGAACTTGGACCCCAGAAGTTGTTGTTCAATTTGTCCCTAGTACGCTGATACCCCATATGTTGGGGTAAACCCCTTTTTGGACGCACGGGAGAGCTCGGAAGGGAAGGAGCACTGTTTTACTTTTTCAACGCAGAATTGGCTGGAATTGAGATTGGACGCCATGTCGCGTTTGGAGAGCCCCTGATGTGCCTGAACAGTGGAAACTCCCCAATTCTACCTGAAACCCTACCCCTAACCTCACCCCTAACCGTTTACTGAACATTTTCTGACAGTCATAAGTGCCACGTATATAAGTGCCACGTATTTAAGAGCCACGTATTTAAGAGCCACGTATTTAAGAGCCACGTATTTCAGTGCCACGTATTTCAGTGCCACGATATTTCAGTGCCACGATATTTCAGTGCCACGAATTTCAGTGCCACGTATTTCAGTGCCACGTATTTCAGGCACTGAAAAATACGTGGCACGTAAATACGTGGCACGTAAATACGTGGCACTGAAATACGTGGCACTGAAATACGTGGCACTTAAATACGTGGCACTAAAATACGTGGCACTTAAATACGTGGCACTTAAATACGTGGCACTTATATACGTGGCACTTATATACGTGGCACTGAAATACGTGGCACTGAAATACGTGGCACTGAAATACGTGGCACTGAAATACGTGGCACGTAAATACGTGGCACGTAAATACGTGGCACGTAAATACGTGGCACTTAAATACGTGGCACTTAAATACGTGGCACTTAAATACGTGGCACTTATATACGTGGCACTTATATACGTGGCCACTGAAATATCGTGGCACTTATATACGTATATACGTATATAAACGTATATTTCAGTGCCACGTATTTCAGTGCCACGTATTTCAGGTTAGGGGTAGGGTTAGGGGTAGGGTTAGGGTTTTTTGTTTTTTCCTTGTTTTCTTGTGTTTTTCTATAAAAACGCATGCGTTTTACCGCGTTTACATGCATTTTTTCACACATGCGGTTTTTTTAAAAAACGCATGCAGATAAAAACGCAAGTGTGAAACCAGACTAAAAGACGCTTTTTATAGCAAAAAAGTTTTTGCGTCTCCACATTTTGAGACCTATAATTTTTCCACATTTTGGTCCACAGAGTCATGTGAGGTCTTGTTTTTTGCGGGACGAGTTGACGTTTTTATTGGTAACATTTTCGGACACGTGACAGTTTTTGATCGCTTTTTATTCCGATTTTTGTGAGGCAGAATGACCAAAAACCAGCTATTCATGAATTTCTTTTGGGGGAGGCGTTTATACCGTTCCGCGTTTGGTAAAATTGATAAAGCAGTTTTATTCTTCGGGTCAGTACGATTACAGAGATATCTCATTTATATCATTCTTTTATGTTTTGACGCTTTTATACGATAAAAACTATTTTATAGAAAAAATAATTATTTTGGCATCGCTTTATTCTGAGGACTATAACTTTTTTATTTTTTTGCTGATGATGCTGTATGGCGGCTCGTTTTTTGCGGGACAAGATGACGTTTTCAGTGGTACCATGGTTATTTATATCCGTCTTTTTGATCGCGTGTTATTCCACTTTTTGTTCGGCGGTATGGTAATAAAGCGTTGTTTTTTGCCTCGTTTTTTTTTTTTTTTTCTTACGGTGTTTACTGAAGGGGTTAACTAGTGGGCCAGTTTTATAGGTTGGGTCGTTACGGACGCGGCAATACTAAATATGTGTACTTTTATTGTTTTTGTTTGTTTTTTTTAGATAAAGAAATGTATTTATGGGAATAATATTTTTTTTTTTATTATTATTTATTTAGGAATTTTTTTTTTTTTTTTTTTTTTTACACATGTGGAAATTTTTTTTTTTACTTTTTTACTTTGTCCCAGGGGGGGACATCACAGATCGCAGATCTGATAGTGTGCACAGCACTCTATCAGATCCGCGATCATACTTTCATCGGAGCAGGCTGCAGCTTTCATCTGCAGCCTGCTCCGACCCGGAAGTGCTCCCTGCAGGACCCGGATACAGCCCCTCGGCCATTTTGGATCCGGGGCCTGCAGGGAGAAGACGTTCGGTACGAGGTGAGTACATCACCTTGTACCGATCGTCTCAGGGAAGCACGCAGGGAGCCCCCTCCCTGCGCGATGCTTCCCTGTACCGCCGGTACACCGCGATCATGTTTGATCGCGGTGTGCCGGGGGTTAATGTGCCGGGGGCGGTCCGTGACCGCTCCTGGCACATAGTGCCGAATGTCAGCTGCGATATGCAGCCGACACCCGGCCGCGATCGGCCGCGCTCCCCCCGTGAGCGCGGCCGATCGCGTATGACGTACTATACCGTCACCGGGAATTAAGGCCCACCCCACCTCGACGGTATAGTACGTCATACGGGATTAAGGGGTTAAATGAGAAGGTGTGTCCAAACTTTTGGTCTGTACTTTATGTATGGATAGATATATTTATGGATAGATGTAGATAGATATATGGATAGTTAGGCTACTTTCACACCAGTTTTTTACCGTGAGGCAGGATCCGGCAAATTTTTGAAAAAACGGATCTGTTGCAAATAATGAAAAACTGCTTCAACGGATCCGGTTTTTTGAGAGTGAGACCCCAGAATGGAAAATGTGCATGATTTGAATGGAAAAATGCACGAAAAACCGGATTTGGAGGCCGGATTCATCATTTCACATTTCAGTTTCATCCATTTTTTGCCAGATAAGTTGCTCGGCGTTTTTTCACCGGACAGAAAAAAACGTTCCTCTGTATGTTTTCTCCGTCCGCCGGAATCAGATTTTTTTGACGCATCCAGCAAAAAAAAGGATGAAACGTGTGGCCATCAGGCGCAATCCGACGCTAATACAACTCTATGAGACAAAAAAAAACGGATCCGGCGGAAAAAAAACGGATCCGTTTTTTTCAAAACTTGCCGGATTGTGCCCGACGGCAAAAACCTGATGTGTGAAAGTAGCCAGATAGGTATATCTATCTATAAATATATCTATAGATATAGCCATAGATATATCTATAGATATATTCATAGTTATATCTATAGATATCCATAGATATATCCATCTAATATATAAAGCTGAGTGTGTGTGTGTGTGTGTGTGTGTGTGTGTGTCCGGGATTGGCATCTGCACCGTCGCAGCTACAGCCACAAAATTTTGCACAGTCACACGTCTGGACCCCAAGAGCGTCATAGGCTATGTTAGTGAGGCGAAATTTTAACCCCGCGCGTTCCAATTCACCAAACAATTTTGCCCCTATCTATATAATGGGGGAAAAAGTGAACGGAAAAGTGTTGGGGGCAAAATGACAGCTGCCAGATATAAACAAGGGGGACTTAAAGAATGAGAGCGATGCTACCAAAGAGTATATACCGTACAGTTGCTAAGGTGGGGCCCCGACATGGGATACTCACCACACACGGGGATATGAACACACACACAAAATGCGCAACACACTACCACGTGCTTGAACACATATACCACCCTCAGCACACATTTCACCAACCTCGCCACATAAAAGTCGAAACACAAAAGTCGCCACTCAAAACTCGCCACATGGAAAACTCGCAGCATGCAAAACTAGGCTCACGCAAAACTCGCCACGCGCAAAACTTGCACACGCGGAAAAATTGCCACATGCACACAAAAGTTCCAACACATGCAAAAGTTGCCTCACACAAAACTTGCACATACTCAAAACGCACCACACCAATTTAGTTAAATCTGTGTGGAATATCTTTGGTGTTGAAATATATATTGTGAAATGCTTCTATTAGCTTAGTTTTTGCCTTTTAATAACTACATTTCTATTTGTTTTGTTTTTTGTGTGCAGAATAAATTTTTGTTAACACATTCTATTTTGCTAACAGCAGTTATTAACCCGGGCGAATCCGGGTAGTACAGCTAGTAGATATATAATAACAAGGCCGATGTTGATTAACCCCTTAACGACCGCCGATACGCCTTTAACGGCGGCAGTTAAAGGGAACCTGTCACCCCGTTTTTTCAGTATGAGATAAAAATACCGTTAAATAGGGCCTGAGCTGTGCGTTACAATAGTGTATTTTGTGTACCCTGATTCCCCACCTATGCTGCCGAAATACCTTACCAAAGTCGCCGTTTTCGCCTGTCAATCAGGCTGGTCAAATGGGCGTGGTGACATCGCTGTTTCTTCCCCCAGATCTTGCTTATCTTTCCGTTGGTGGCGTAGTGGTTTGCGCATGCCCAACTGCCGAATCCACTGCGCAGGTGAAGAAAAAGAGCGCGATCTGCGCTATTCCCCTGGTTATCGGTGGGGGCGGCCATCTTCCTGAGGCCGCGCGTGCGCAGATGGAGCGCTCTGCTGCCCGGGGCTTCAGGAAAATGGCCGCGGGATGCCGCGCGTGCGCAGATGGAGATCGCGGCGGCCATTTTCCTGAAGCCGAGTTCGCATCTCGGCTTCAGAAAAATGGCCGCTGCGATCTCCATCTGCGCACGCGCGGTATTCCGCGGCCATTTTCCTGAGCCCCGGGCAGCAGAGCGCTCCATCTGCGCACGCGCGGCCTCAGGAAGATGGCCGCCCCCACCGATAACAAGGGGAATAGCGCAGATCGCGCTCTTTTTTTTCACCTGTGCAGTGGATTCGGCAATTGGGCATGCGCAAACCACTACGCCACCAACGGAAAGATAAGCAAGATCTGGGGGAATAAACAGCGATGTCACCATGCCCATTTGACCAGACCAGCCTGATTGACAGGCGAAAACGGCGACTTTGGTAAGGTATTTCGGCAGCATAGGTGGGGAATCAGGGTACACAAAATACACTATTGTAACTCACAGCTCAGGCCCTATTTAACGGTATTTTTATCTCATACTGAAAAAATGGGGTGACAGGTTCCCTACTTAAACCACAGCGCTGTTAATTAACGGCGCTGTGGAAAAAGTGTATAGCGCCCCCCAGAGTCGGATTTTCTCTGGGGTCTCGGTTGCCGGGGGTAGCCGAGACCCCAGAGAACATGATTCAGGTCGGTTTTTACCAACCCCCGAGTTGCGATCGCCGGTAATTAACCGTTTACCAGCGGTCGCAAAAAAAAAGAAATAAGCGATTTGCAATTTAATTTCTCTGTCCTCCGATGTGATCGCACATCAGAGGACAGAGAAATGGAGTCTCCCATCGCCCCGCAATGCTCACCCATCTCTCCCGATGGGCGCTGCCATCTTTTTCGGGGGAAAAAATGGCCGGCGCATGCGCAGTGCGACCGCCGGCAGGCACCCAGCAGATCTTTTGGGTCTCGGCTGCCGGGGGTAGCCGAGACCCCAAAGAACATGATCTCAAGCTGTGTCTCATTCTCTGTCCTCTGATGTGATCGCACATCAGAGGGCAAAGAAATAGGGGGATCGGGGACCCTGTCATACTTACCAGTGTCCCTGGGTCCTCCTGCGTCCCCTCCTGGCCGCCAACTTCTTCCTTCGGGAAGAAAATGGCGGGTGCATGCGCAGTGCGCCCGCCGTGATCTGCCGGCCGGCAGAGGAAGATTCTTCCTCTTGTTTTATTTTGGTCACTGTGAGATCCTATCACAGTGATCAAAATAAAAAAAAATAGTAAATAACCCCCCCCTTTATCACTTTATCACCCCCTTAGTTAGAAAAATTAATAAAATAAATGTATGTATTTCTATTTTCCAATTAGGGTTAGGGTTGGGGCTAAAGTTAGGGTTGGGGCTAAAGTTAGGGTTAGAGTTGGGATTAGGGTTAGGGTTAGCATTAGGGTTAGGTTTGGGATTAGGGTTAGGTTTGGGATTAGGGTTAGGTTTGGGATTAGGGTTAAGGGTGTATTGGGATTAGGGTTAGGTTTGAAGTTAGGGTTGAGATTAGGATTAGGGGTGTGTTGGGCTTAGGGTTTTGATTAGGGTTAGGGTTGGGATTAGGGTTAGGGGTGTGTTGGGGTTAGGGTTGGAGTTAGAATTGGGGGGTTTCAACTGTTTAGGTACATCAGGGGGTCTCCAAACGAGACAGCCAATTTTGTGCTCAAAAAGTCAAATGGTGCTCCCTCACTTCTGAGCTCTGCCCAAACAGTGGTTTTTCCCCACATATGGGGCATCAGCGTACTCAGGACTAATTGGACAACAACTTTTCGGGTCCAGTTTCTCCTGTTACCCTTGCGAAAATAAAAAATTAGGGGCAAAAAAAAAATTTGCGGAAAATAAAATTATTTATTTTCACGACTCTGCATTCTAAACTTCTGTAAAGCACTTGGTGGTTTAAAGTGCTCACCACGGGGGCGTGGCCTGGCTGTGAAGGGAAACAGTCGCATGTCTGAGGAGCTCCTGCCCAGCGCTGGATTCCCACTAAATTTAATTAGCCCTGCAGCGTGAGAAATAACCCCATAGACAGACAAGAAGCTGTGCCTGACCCTGGAGTGGACGGTGCACCCCACCCCAGCACGAGTCCCAGAAACTGAGAGGAGAGAGGGAGACAGGACATTGGAGCCGCCATCTTTAACAGATCCACGGGCCGGGTCTGTGCCGGGCTGCGGCGACCGCGGGGAGGTACGAGCTGCCCCCTTCCCACACACCCTCTCCAGCCTCGGCTTGCCGCTCATGCAGCTCACCGCTTACCTGCAGCTGTGCCTCCTGCGGTCCGGTGCATCTCGCTGTGCTTGGCGGCGCTCTGGACTGCTGCTTCCATAACCCGGTCCCTGTCCCATGCGGTGGTGCCTGCAGACATGGAGGGACACCACGGTCGGCGTTATTGCTAGATGAACTCATCGCCTGTGACGGCGCTCTGCTCTCCTGGAGGTCTGGTAATTCCCCTGGACACATCCCTGTCGGCGAGGTGAGGGAGCTGTAAGTTTTCCCGCCGGTCCTGGCGCCATCTTTGACTCACCGCATGGTGTGGAGGGAGCCCCTACAAGCTTGAAACGGGAGCTATACCTTTGCTGGGATCGCTCCCCGTCTGCAACCTGTACATGTGCCTTGTCTCCTGCTGCCCCACACCCACCTGTTTAACACTAGCCTGGAGAGATAGCTGTGGATGTTTGTGCACTGTTACACTGAGGCACACTTCAGCAGAAACCGTCTCCCTGTGCTGGGATCACTCCCCGCCTGCAGTCTGTGCTTTGTCTCCTGCTGCCCCATACCCACCTGTTTAACACTTACTGGGCTGGAGAGATGGCTGTGGATGTTTGTGCACTGTTACACTGAGGCACACTTCAGCAGAAACCGTCTCCCTGTGCTGGGATCACTCCCCGCCTGCAGCCTGTGCTTGTGCCTTATCTCCTGCTGCCCCATACCCACCTGTTTAACACTTACTGGGCTGGAGGGATAGCTGTGGATGTTTGTGCACTGTTACACTGAGGCACACTTCAGCAGAAAGCGTCTCCCCATGCTGGGATCATTCCCCGCCTGCAGCCTGTGCTTGTGCCTTGTCTCCTGCTGCCCCATACCCATCTGTTTAACACTTACTGGGCTGGAGAGATAGCTGTGGATGTTTATGCACTGTTACACCGAAGCACACTTCAGCAGAAAGCGACACCCTGTGCTGGGATCACTCCCCGCCTGCAGCCTACACTTGTGCCTTATCTCCTGCTGCCCCATTGCCTACTGCCGCCCTGAGTACGAGGCACTTCAATTCAGCAGAAAATAGTAGACGTTGTAGCCGGGACTGAACACACTAAAAGCAGTACCATTAGCTTCCAGCCCATGCGGCCTCCCTCTGCATGCGGCTCATTTTGCAACTAAGTGAAATCAGCAAGTAGATAAAACTTTATTGACGGGGCGCATGTGCAGAGTACGGCAATGACAGTCATGTTGTGCTGAGCTCTGCTACCCGACGGACCCCATTCAACCCTTTCCAGCGACCGAAACATTGTAAATATTCCCCTTCCGGGGACAGTCTATCTCTAAGAGCAGGGCAATCAGTAATGCCGAAAAATGGGGGCGCAGCACTGCCGACGGGCCGCACCATTTCAGACCTCCTTATGAACGGCACCCCCTCCAAAATGGCTGCAGCAACTAACCCTCCGTCTGCTTCTGCAACTCAGGGTAATGGGGGCGCAGAGCGGGATGATGCTTCCCCAAACTCTGAAGCAATGATTTCAACGGCTGCCCTCACGAGGTCCTTGCAAGAAACCTTTAGAGAGGAGCTTACCACCGCCATGCAGGGTATCTCATCCCAGTTGCAAGACCTGGCACAGCGCACAAATAACTTGGAGGAAAAAATGGATGTTGTCTCTGACACGCTGGAGGAAGATCAGGAGACTCTCAAGCGGCATACTGACCGTATTACTGAGCTGGAATTGAGATGTGAGGATTATGAGAACAGATCCAGAAGAAGCAACATTCGAATTAGAGGACTTCCTGAACATGTGGTTGCCCTTAAAGATACAGCAGCAGCCCTTTTTGCAGCCCTTCTACCTGACCTAGACCCGGCCCTTCTCCATATTACAAGAATACACAGGGCACTGGGTAAGCCAAGATCTAATGCTATGCCCAGAGATGTAATACTAAAGATGCACTATGAGGAGACCCGTGATCAGATCTTGCTGGCGGCTAGAAACCAACCTATCTTACCTGGCCTACCAGACTCAGTGCACATTTATGCAGACATTGCGCCCACTACATTGGCCAGAAGAAGGGCCCTCAGGCCAATTACTACCTCCCTACAAGAGGCTCAGGTTAAATACAAGTGGGGTTTTCCATTCGCTCTTATCTTCACTTTCAAGTCTCAGCTCTATACCTGCCGGTCACTAGAGGAAGGAACCCAGGCCTTGATAAAGGCTAGTATTCCACTATCTCCAGAGACTCCCTCGCTTCCACAAAGAAAACCCAGGCCAACAAGGGAATGGACAAACCATCCCAGAACAAGAAGTCAAGACACTCAGATTACCTGATTTGCATACCTCAAGATTTGATATCCCCAAAATAATTCATGTTTCTCTAGGTTATATTTATGGGGCCAGTTGTCTTTGCCCTGCTCTGGATTTAGGTTAACTACCTAGCAGTTAATGTTCGGTCTATCTACAGTTGTATTACCTGCTAATGCATTATCTAGTTTCCTTCTCCTTCCCCCCCCCCTTTTTTTTTTCTCCTCCCCCCCCCCCTCCAAGGGGCGTGGCTATTCTAATTAAAAACAGCTTTCCATTCCAACCCACCAACACGTATTCCGACCCTGAGGGCAGATTCATTATCTTGATGGGAACCCTGCAAGGTCTAAATATATGCATTGTTAATAGTTACCTGCCAACGGCCGCCCAGACTCGGGTCATGCATTTAATCATATCAAAATTAGCCTCATTCTCATATCATCACCTTATCTGGTGTGGCGACTTTAATCTCACACTCAGCCCGTCGCTTGACAGCAGTTCACTAAATCGAGTAGACATATCAAAAATAGATAGGAAAAAGATTCTACAAATGCTGAAAGTAAATTGTCTGGCCGATATCTGGCGAGAGCAAAATGGCCCTCAGAGGGGATATACATACTTTTCACCTGCACAAAAATCCTATTCCAGAATTGACCTACATCTCACATCCTCCAGAACCCTTCCTTCGGTTTTATTCTCCCGACATATAGTATCGTCTTGGTCAGACCACGATGCTGTCCTTTCTGCATTTAACTTTGCCATTACCTCTTCTAGACTCTTCAGGTGGAGACTGAATTAATCCCTACTAGTAGACCCATCGGTTTTGTCTACCATAAAGGAAGAGCTGAATCTATATTTCCAAACCAACAATACTGCAGAGGTGTCCCCGGGAAATGTGTCGATGGCACACAAAAAATGTATAACAGGGACCCTAATTAAAATTGCCTCTAGCAAAAAAAAGCAAAGGTCTGAGCTACAATTACAATTAGAAAATAAACTCTCAAAATTAGAACAGGCGAACCAAAACCTCCCCTCACTTTATCTAATTAAGAAAATTCGTGAAACTAAATTACAACTCAATACCATTTTAACAAACAGATCAGAAAGAGCCCTGGCGTGGACGAAATCTACTTTTCACAAATATGCAAACAAACCAAGCAGCATGTTGGCCCGTAAACTTAAGAGTAGAGAGCTCCTGAATAATATCCCCCATATTAAAGATTCTTTAGGCCGTATCACTGCCCACCCTGATGCAATATATAAAACGTTTCAGCAATTTTATCAAAATCTTTACTCTCGCCCACGGCCTTCTTCTCCAACTCGCATCCAGAATTTCCTCAAAGACCTGACATTACCTAAAGTCCCAAATTCTGATATAGCACATCTTCAAGCGCCAATCGACTCTGAATAAATAAAGGCAACGATTAAAAATTTAAAAAAAAATAAGGCTCTGGGGCCTGATGGGCTCACCGCGCAGTATTATAAAAAATTTGACAGCATACTTATACCTCATATACAAAGCTTTTGTAATGCTTTACTAAACGGAGCCCAAATGCCATCCGAATTTTACATTGCCCACGTCACTGTGATTCCAAAACCGAAGAAAGATCACCTTTACCCCAAAAACTACAGGCCTATTTCACTGCTAAACATAGACTTAAAAATTTTTACATCTATAATCACGGCCAGAATAAATAAAATACTGCCTACCCTAATTCACCGGGATCAAGTGGGGTTCATTCCCAGAAGACAGGGCCCAGACAATATTAGGAGGAACCTTAATTTAATACATTTAGCTAATCACTCCAAACAGTCCTTACTCTTGTTAGCACTCGATATAGAGAAAGCCTTTGATTCGGTGTCGTGGTCGTACTTGTTCGAAGTACTTGCGAAATTTGGCTTTCCGAGTGGTTTCACCTCCTGCCTTAAACTCCTGTACGACCACCCCACGGCCTATCTAAAGTTACCCTCAAACCAGCCTACCCCTATTAACATCCAACGTGGCACCAGGCAAGGATGCCCGCTTTCCCCAGCTCTATTCGCCCTAGCCATGGAGCCATTAGCGGAAGCTATCAGAACCAACCCTAACATTAATGGACCTACAATCAGAGGTGACCACTACAAGGCTAGCCTTTTTGCAGATGATCTGCTTTTGTCCTTAGTCAATCCCATAATTACACTCCCAAATCTTTTTGTCGCTCTCCATGAATTTGAATTGGTCTCAGGCCTCAAGATTAACGTAGATAAATCTGAAGCCCTGTTTATTAACACTCCCAGGGATACACAAAACAACATAACAGCGCAATTCAAATTTACCAGAAATGAGCAATACTTAACCTATCTCGGCATTAATCTAACTTCCCATAGGTCGACTTTATTTAAATGGAACTATGCTCCCTTAATTTCTAACCTCAAATCAGACCTTACCAGATGGTCGTCCATGCACTTATCCAGGTTGGGTAGACTCCATGCCATTAAGATGGTTTCCTTGCCACGATTTCTGTATGTTTTTCGATCCTTGCCCATTCCTCTCCCTGCCAAAACGTTGCTAGATATTCACAACACGATTTCTAAATTCATATGGCAGGGGAAGAGGCCTAGAATAAGGCTTAAAACTATGTTTATTAACAGAAGACGGGGAGGTCTGTCCCTACCCAACTTCATCTTATATTATAGAGCGGCCCAACTAGCCCAGCTAATAAGTGCTAATGCGGACAAACACAGCACACCCAGATGGGTGAATCTCGAATCTCACCTCTTATCCCCATTTACCCTTCCTGGCCTCATGTGGACGTTGCAGAGACTCCCGAAAGGGATTCATAAGTCAGCCCCTTTTACAGCACACTCCCTGATGCTGTGGAGGAAGGAGAGATTTAAACACTCCCTACAATCCAGGTCCTCCTTAATGACACATATTTTTCACAATCCAGCTTTCTCCCCAGGGTTGGATCCTCGCCCTTTCAGTTGGTGGACATCTAGGGGTTTAATTACCCTTAAACAGCTTACTTCACCATTTAACACTCTTCTCACCAAGCAAGAGTTCATCCAAAAATACTCTCCACCAAGCTCTGAAATATTGCGTATCATCCAAATTTTTCATTTCGCTGAACAGATACTGGGACATGGTACCACCCACCGCCCATCGGGTTATGAACAAATATGTTTAAGTGACCCACTGGGCGGGGGAGCTATCTCATTAATTTATTCGAACCTAAATGCAATACCAGAAGATGTAAAACTTAAATATATGATACAGTGGGAAAATGACTTCGATAAGATAATGTCCCCATTAGAATGGCAAAAATGTTGTTGCTCTCTCACTAAGGGCAGTCTCCAGACTTCTATAGTTGAGACGTCTATCAAACTTCTACATAGAACATATCTAGTCCCGAGCAAGCTACATGCTATCTTCTCAAACATATCGGATCGGTGTTTCAAAGGGTGTGGTGCTCTGGGAGATCTGAGGCATATGTGGTGGGATTGCCCGGTTGTGTCTGCCTTTTGGTTAAAAATCAAATCTATTGTAGAGGAGCTGTATGGTGGGGCGATCCAGTTAGAAGTAACAGTGTTCCTACTGGGGGCCAGATACCCGGGCTTCTCCAACAAGCTCCATAATTTAGTTAATCAACTATTTCTTGCTGCTAAGCTGCACATTGCAGCGAAATGGAAAACAGCTACCCTATCTCTCTCCCCAGTAATTGACAAGATGAACACTATCATGCTATGTGAACGAATACAAGCTACAAGAGAGGACTCCTGGGAGTCATATTATAAAGTGTGGAGACCGTGGATTGAAAGGAATCCTAACAGTAATCTTGATCAAGTTTTAACATTATCTCTATGAGGCTAATTTAATATCCGATGGTTTCTATTGGACTCGCTCCCTATACCTGACCATTGATTGTTTGATTGGTACCACTATGATGCAGTTATGGATCTCTTACTCCCCCCCCTTCCTTCTTCTTCTTTCCATTTACCTGTCTTTGTCTATGTGTTTATTTGTATTGTTTAAATACCATTAAAGTTATTCTGGATTTTGATAATATTCAAGTATATTCCCCTGCGTGGGATTTTGTTGTAAAGCTTTCTGGATTTATCTTGAAAATAAAAACTTGTTGAAACTAAAGTGCTCACCACACATCTAGATAAGTTCCTTGGGGGGTCTAGTTTCCAAAATGGGGTCACTTGTGGGGGGTTTCTACTGTTTAGGTACATCAGGGGCTCTGCAAACACAACATAATGCCCGCAGACCATTCTATCAAAGTCTGCATTCCAAAACGGCGCTCCTTCCCTTCCGAGCTCTGCCATGCGCCCAAACAGTGGTCTCCCCCCCACCAAGGTCGGACTGGGGTGTCTGGGGCCCACCAGAGGAATGGACTCTAGGGGCACACCCTACAGCTATATGCAAATATCTGTCATTATAGTGGAGCATCGGCTGTAAAACACCGGCGGCTGCTGCACATCTACTGTGTGCCCAAATAACTGGGATGTATAATTACGGTAGTTTACATTAATGGGGTTCTTGGTTAAAACAAGTTATCACTGATCCATGGGCTCCACAGGATAGGTGATCGCTTAGATCCGACCATTAGAAACTGCACCGATCGGAAGAATGGCGAAGTTTCATCCCTGACAGGACACTTTTATCACTATTTTAAAATGCAGTGGCAGGTGGGATTTCTGACCGCAACTCCATTCATTCTCTTTGGGGCTTCCAGGAAAAAAAACAAGTGCAGCCACAAAGTGAATGAATGGATCAGTGATCTAGTCAGACATGCCACTCCAGTCTAATGGCGATTAAAAAGTTCCACATTTTGCTGAATGTGTCCAAGCAGTCAGAACCCCACCAATCAATATGTTATCACTTATCCTGTGGAGAGGTGATTACTTTTTTCCACAGGAAACCCCCTGTAAGTGCATCTCCGCTGCTGTGTACAAAGCATTGAAACTCTAATGGAAATAAAGAATCTTCTCCTAATTAATATCAGAGAGAACAAATGACTGCCATACACAACACAATCCACTATACCAAGACCAATAATACCACATACAGGAAGAAATACTAAGACACCATGACCAGACCACATAGTGACCGAATAATACTACATACAAGGGACAAATACCACCACACCATGTCAAGACCACATATTACCACCACTTGGTGACCAAATAGCACATATAAGGGACAAATACCACAACACCATTTCCAGACCACATATTACCACCACATAGTCACTGAATACTACAATACTGATCAGTAATAAAAAAACAAAACAACACAATACTATCACCATAAGTGCCAGTATTCACAGGAGATCTGTACTTAGTATGCAGTGTCTGTGTAGAGGTAATACAGAGATCACTGGTGGTATTATACACAGGAGCTCTGTATATAATGTATAGGTAATACAGTGATCACTGGTGACATTGTACACAGGACCGCTGTATATAGCATACAGTGTATAGTGTCAGTGTATAGGTAACACTGACTCACCAGTGACGTCTCTAGGTGAAGTCCTTCATCTTTCATCCAGCACAGACCGCTATCATTTCTTCCAGCCAGGACTCATTTCTGCAGGAAATAACACAGTTATCTCAAGCTCCGCTTGCAGAACACATTACTTAATTTTTCACAACTTCTACATTACACCACATAAAGAAAAAAAGGCGATATAGTGTCACTCTGCACAGTAACAGCACCGCCCCCATTTAAAACAGTATACTCAAAAAATAAAATAAATACATCACTGCAGTAATAATATCCCTTAATTAGCCCCTATGGTAATAATATTCCCCACCCTGGCCCCGTTTATCTCATTCCTGGCTCCAGCCATATGTTCTCGCATCCTGCCCTCATGAGTATCCATTCTACACCATATGATCTCCCCATCCTGCCCCATCTGTCTCCATCGTATCCATCCTGCCCCATGATCCAATCCTGCCCCATGTCTTTCATTCTGCCCTGTGTCTCCAATCATGCCCCGTATCTACATTCTGCCCATGCCTCCAGTCCTGCCCCAAGTGTGTCCAGCAATCTGCCCCAGTGTGTCCAGCATATTACCCCTAGTGTGTCCAGCATATTACCCCCAGTGTGTCCAGCAATCTGCCCCAGTGTGTCCAGCATTGCCCCCAGACAGTGTCTCCAGAAATCTGCCCCAGTATGTCCGGCAATCTGCCCCAGTGTGTCCAGCATATTACCCCCAGTGTGTCCAGCATATTACCCCCAGTGTGTCCAGCAATCTGCCCCAGTATGTCCAGCATATTGCCCCAGTGTGTCTAGATTTGCCCCGTGTTCAACAATCTGCCCCAGAGTGTCCAGCATTGCCCCCAGTGTGTCCAGCAATCTGCCCCAGTGTGTCCAGCATATTACCCCCAGTGTGTCCAGCATATTGCCCCAGTGTGTCCAGATTTGCCTCCAGACAGTGTGTCCAGCAATCTGCGCCAGTATGTCCAGCACTGCCCCCAGTGTGTCCAGCAATCTGCCCCAGTGTCCAGCATTGCCCCCAGTGCGTCTAGCAATCTGCCCCAGTGTCCAGCATTGCTCCAGTGTGTCCAGCACTGCTCCAGTGTGTCCAGCACTGCTCCAGTGTGTCCAGCACTGCCCCCAGTGTGTCCAGCAATCTGCCCCAGTGTCCAGCAATATGCCCCAGTGTCCAGCATTGCCCCAGTGTGTCCAGCAATCTGCCCCAGTGTCCAGCACTGCCCCAGTGTGTCCAGCAATCTGCCCCAGTGTGCAGCATTGCCCCAGTGTGTCCAGCAATCTGCCCCAGTGTCCAGCCCCTCAGGACCCCTCAGGACCGATTTGGTGGGCGGGGCCACTCTGGGTCCGATTTGGTGGGCGGGGCCACTCTGGGGCCGATTTGGTGGGCGGGGCCCCTCAGGGGCCGATTTAGTGGGCGGGGCCCCTCAGGGGCCGATTTGGTGGGCGGGGCCACTCTGGGGCCGGTTTGGTGGGTGGGGTACCTCAGGGGCCGATTTGGTGGGTGGGGCCCCTCAGGGGCCGATTTGGTGGGGGGGGCCCTCAGGTGCCAATTTGGTGGGCGGGGCCCTTCAGGGGCCGATTTGGTCGGCGGGGCCACTCTGGGTCCGCTTTCGTGGGCGGGGCACCTCAGGTGCCGATTTGGTGGGCGGGTCCCCTCAGGGGCCGATTTGGTGGGCGGGGTACCTCAGGGGCCGAGTTGGTGGGCGGGGCCACTCTGGGTCCGATTTGGTGGGCGGGGCCCCTCAGGGGCCGATTTGGTGGGCGGGGCCCCTTGGGCCGATTTGGTGGGCGGGACCACTCTGGGTCTGATTTGGTGGGTGGAGCCCCTCGGGCCGATTTGGTGGGCGGGGCCCCTCAGGGGCCGATTTGGTGGGCGGGGTACGTCAGGGACCGATTTGGTGGGCGGGGCACCTCAGGTGCCAATTTGGTGGGCGGGTCATTTTAAGAGCTGATATTATCTGCCAAAACCTGTGTCCTAGTGGGGTCATGAAGAGTTCGTAGGCGTTGGCGTAGTAACTGGGTCTGACTGCACATATCAATGAGCTAATCAGCCAGGTGGCAGGTGGCAGTTATTTTGAAATTGCCTCAGAAATCAGGCTATTTATAACCTTATGGGAAAATTTCCCTATTGAAATGCATTGAGAAAATATTTTCAAACGCAAATTGCGCCAAAACTACAAATCCGATCGGCATGAAAAATACTTAGCACACCTCTCAGGAACGCTGGCTTCGAAATGACACCTCACTGGAGTCTGTGAGTGCAGCGGTTCGGGCCGCATTAATTGCGGATTTAATAATAATAATAAGAAGAAGTTAACTACGATGGAATAACAATATAGTGCTTTGTGCCAAAGCACTATAATAAGAAGAATAAGAAGAATAAGAAGTTTACCACGATCGGATTACAATATAGTGCTTTGTTCCAAAGCACTATAATAAGAAGTTAACCACGTTCGGATAACAATATAGTGCTTTGTTCCAAAGCACTATAATAATAACTAGATGGGTATTTCCTGAAGGAACTACAGATAGTGCTTTGGAATGGTGCCCGGGCTGCCCCTGCAAGACTTTCACACTTGGGTGCCCCTCAGGCGCTGGATTGGTAGTTGTAGCCCCTCAGGGTTGAGGATTTGGTGGGCGGGGCCCCTCGGGGTCCGATTTGGTGGGCGGGGCCCCTCGGGGTCCGATTTGGTGGGCGGGGCCACTCGGGGTCCGATTTGGTGGGCGGGGCCACTCGGTGCACTTACTTTTCACACATGGGACCGGGGGTGCACTTACTTTTCACACACGGGACGAGAGGGTGTCATAGTCACTTTATTCTGATGTTTGACTTTGATAAATGATCATGTCCTAAAATGGACACCATACATTTGCATAGCTGCCATCTTTGGAAGGTCAAGATGGGGGTAATGGAAAGTTCACCATTATTTCCTATGGGAATTTTTTTTTTTTAAATGCAATTTTTAAAAAAACTACAAATCAGATCGACACGAAAAATACTTAGCACACCTCTCGTGGACGCTGGCTTCGAAATGACGCCTCACTGGAGTCTGTGCGTGCAGCGGTTCGGGCCGCATTAATTGCGGAAAAACAACTGAATGATAATAATAACTAGATGGGTATTTCCTGAAGGAACTACAGATAGTGCTTTGGAATGGTGCCCGGGCTGCCCCTGCAAGACTTTCACACTTGGGTGCCCCTCAGATGCTGGTTTGGTAGTTGTAGCTCCTTAGGGTTGAGGATTTGGTGGGCGGGGCCACTCTGGGTCCGATTTGGGGGGCGGAGCCACTCTGGGTCCGATTTGGTGGGCTGGGTCACTCTGGGTCCGATTTGGTGGGCCGGGCCACTCTGGGTCCGATTCGGTGGGCCGGGCCACTATGGGTCCGATTCGGTGGGCCGGGCCACTATGGGTCCGATTCGGTGGGCCGGGCCACTATGGGTCCGATTTGGTGGCCCGGGCCACTCTGGGTCCGATTTGGTGGCCCGGGCCACTCTGGGTCCGATTTGGTGGCCCGGGCTACTCTGGGTCCGATTTGGTGGCCCGGGCCACTCTGGGTCCGACTTGGTGGCCCGTGCCACTCTGGGTCCGACTTGGTGGCCCGGGCCACTCTGGGTCCGATTTGGTGGCCCGGGCCACTCTGGGTCCGATTTGGTGGCCCGGGCCACTCTGGGTCCGATTTGGTGGCCCGGGCCACTCTGGGTCCGATTTGGTGGCCCGGGTCACTCTGGGTCCGATTTGGTGGCCCGGGTCACTCTGGGTCCGATTTGGTGGCCCGGGTCACTCTGGGTCCGATTTGGTGGCCCGGGTCACTCTGGGTCCGATTTGGTGGCCCGGGTCACTCTGGGTCCGATTTGGTGGGCCGGGTCACCCTGGGTCCGATTTGGTGGGCCGGGTCACTCTGGGTCCGATTTGTCACTCTGACTGACAGCAGGATAAGGGAATGGCTGATAACAGAGAATAGACTGACAGCAGGACAAGGGAATGGCTGATAACAGAGAGAATAGACTGACAGCAGGACAGGGGAATGGCTGATAACAGAGAGAAATAGACTGACAGCAGGACGGGGAATAGCTGATAACAGAGAGAAATAGACTGACAGCAGGACGCGGAATGGCTGATAACAGAGAGAAATAGACTGACAGCAGGACAGGGGAATGGCTGATAACAGAAAGAAATAGACTGACAGCAGGACAGGGGAATGGCTGATAACAGAGAGAAATAGACTGACAGCAGTACGGGGAATGGCTGATAACAGAGAGAAAAAGATGGGTATTTCCTGAAGGAACTACAGATAGTGCTTTGGAATGGTGCCCGGGTTGCCCCAGCAAGACTTTCACACTTGGGTGCCCCTCAGGCGCTGGTTTGGTAGTTGTAGCCACTCTGGGTCCGATTTGGTGGGCGCTGTATACTGCGCGGCTCTGCGCTGTATGCTGCGCGGCTCTGCGCTGTATGCTGCGCGGCTCCGCGCTGTATGCTGCTTGGCTCCGCGCTGTATGTTGCGGGGCTCCGCGCTGTATGCTGCACGGCTCTGCGCTGTATGCTGCGCGGCTCCGCGCTGTATGCTGCGCGGCTCCGCGCTGTATGCTGCGGGGCTCCGCGCTGTATGCTGCGGGGCTCCGCGCTGTATGCTGCGCGGCTCCGCGCTGTATGCTGCGCGGCTCCACGCTGTATAATGCGGAGCTCTGCGCTTTTATGCTGCGGGGCTCTGTGCTGTATAATGCGGAGCTCCGCGCTGTATACTGCGGGGCTCCGTGCTGTATGCTGCGCGGCTCCGCGCTGTATGCTGCGTGGCTCCGCGCTGTATGCTGCAGGGCTCTGCGCTGTATAATGCGGAGCTCTGCGCTTTATGCTGCGGGGCTCTGCGCTGTATAATGCGGAGCTCCGCGCTGTATACTGCGGGGCTCCGTGCTGTATGCTGCGCGGCTCCGCGCTGTATGCTGCGCGGCTCCGCGCTGTATACTGCGCGGCTCTGCGCTGTATGCTGCGGGGCTCTGCGCTGTATACTGCGCGGCTCTGCGCTGTATACTGCGCGGCTCCGCGCTGTATAATGCGGAGCTCTGCGCTTTTATGCTGCGGGGCTCTGCGCTGTATAATGCGGAGCTCCGCGCTGTATACTGCGGGGCTCCGCGCTGTATGCTGCGGGGCTCTGCGCTGTATGCTGCGCGGCTCCGCGCTGTATGCTGCGTGGCTCCGCGCTGTATGCTGCGGGGCTCTGCGCTGTATAATGCGGAGCTCTGCGCTTTATGCTGCGGGGCTCTGCGCTGTATAATGCGGAGCTCCGCGCTGTATACTGCGGGGCTCCGTGCTGTATGCTGCGCGGCTCCGCGCTGTATGCTGCGCGGCTCTGCGCTGTATACTGCGCGGCTCTGCGCTGTATGCTGCGGGGCTCTGCGCTGTATACTGCGCGGCTCTGCGCTGTATACTGCGCGGCTCCGCGCTGTATAATGCGGAGCTCTGCGCTGTATACTGCGGGGCTCTGCGCTATATACTGCGGGGCTCTGCGCTATATGCTGCGGGGCTCTGCGCTTTATACTGTAATAATAATAAGACTACAGATAGTCCTTTTGAACTGTGCTGTGCTGTCACTTTAAGAGCTGATATTATCTGACAAAACGGTGACCTGGTGGAGTTGGTTGGCGTTGGCATAGTAACTGTGTCTGACTGCGCATATCAATGAGCTAATCAGCCAGGTGGCATTTGGCAGTTAAGTTATTTTTAGAAATTGCCTCAGAAACCAGACCATTTTAAACGTATAGCAAAATTTCCCTATTGAAATGCATTGAGCAATGCTTTCCAATGAGGGGGAAACAATTTTCAAATGCAAATTGTGCCAAAACTACAAATCCGATCGACATGAAAATAACTTAGCACACCTCTCGTGGACGCTGGCTTCGAAATGACACCTCACTGGAGTCTGTGCGTTCAGCGGTTCGGGCCCGCATTAACTGCGAAAAAAAGCCTAATAATAATAATAATAATAACTAGATGGGTATTTCCTGAAGGAACTACAGATAGTGCTTTGGAATGGTGCCCGGGCTGCCCCTGCAAGATTTTCCACACTTGGGTGCCCCTCAGGCGCTGGTTTGGTAGTTGTAGCCCCTCAGGGTTGAGGCCACTCTGGGTCCGATTTGGTGGCCCGGGTCACTCTGGGTCCGATTTGGTGGCCCGGGTCACTCTGGGTCCGATTTGGTGGCCCGGGTCACTCTGGGTCCGATTTGGTGGCCCGGGTCACTCTGGGTCCGATTTGGTGGCCCGGGTCACTCTGGGTCCGATATGGTGGCCCGGGTCACTCTGGGTCCGATATGGTGGCCCGGGTCACTCTGGGTCCGATATGGTGGCCCGGGTCACTCTGGGTCCGATATGGTGGCCCGGGTCACTCTGGGTCCGATTTGGTGGCCCGGGTCACTCTGGGTCCGATTTGGTGGCCCGGGTCACTCTGGGTCCGATTTGGTGGGCCGGGTCACTCTGGGTCCGATTTGGTGGGCCGGGTCACTCTGGGTCCGATTTGGTGGGCCGGGTCACTCTGGGTCCGATTTGGTGGCCCGGGTCACTCTGGGTCCGATTTGGTGGCCCGGGTCACTCTGGGTCCGATATGGTGGCCCGGGTCACTCTGGGTCCGATATGGTGGCCCGGGTCACTCTGGGTCCGATATGGTGGCCCGGGTCACTCTGGGTCCGATATGGTGGCCCGGGTCACTCTGGGTCCGATTTGGTGGCCCGGGTCACTCTGGGTCCGATTTGGTGGCCCGGGTCACTCTGGGTCCGATTTGGTGGCCGGGTCACTCTGGGTCCGATTTGGTGGGCCGGGTCACTCTGGGTCCGATTTGGTGGCCCGGGTCACTCTGGGTCCGATTTGGTGGCCCGGGTCACTCTGGGTCCGATTTGGTGGCCCGGGTCACTCTGACTGACAGCAGGACAAGGGAATGGCTGATAACAGAGAGAAATAGACTGACAGCAGGACGGGGATTGGCTGATAACAGAGAGAAATAGACTGACAGCAGGATGGGGGAATGGCTGATAACAGAGAGAAATAGACTGACAGCAGGATGGGGAATGGCTGATAACAGAGAGAATAGACTGACAGCAGGACGGGAATGGCTGATAACAGAGAGAATAGACTGACAGCAGGACGGGGAATGGCTGATAACAGAGAGAAATAGACTGGCAGCAGGACAAGGGAATGGCTGATAACAGAGAGGAGCTGATATTATCTGACTGACAAAACCTGTTTCCTAGTGGGCTCGTAGGCGTTGGCATAGTAACTGCGTCTGACTGCGCATATGAATGAGCTAATCAGCCAGGTGGCAGTTTTGAAATTGCCTCAGAAACCAGGCCATTATACCATTTGAGGAAATTTCCCTATTGAAATGCATTGAGCAATGCTTTTCAATGGGGGGAAAACAATTTTCAAACGCAAATTGCGCCAAAACTACAAATCCGATCGACACGAAAAATACTTAGCACACCTCTCGTAGACGCTGGCTTCGAAATGACACCTCACTGGAGTCTGTGCGTTTAGCGGTTCGGGCCGCATTAACTGCGGAAAAAAGCCTAATAATAATAATAATAATAACTAGATGGGTATTTCCTGAAGGAACTACAGATAGTGCTTTGGAATGGTGCCCGGGCTGCCCCTGCAAGACTTTGACACTTGGGTGCCCCTCAGGCGGTCCGATTTGGTGGGTTGGGTCAATCTGGGTCTGATTTTGTGGGCGGGGTAAATCTAGGTCCGATTCGGTGGGCGGGGTCACTTTTGGTCCGATTCTGTGGGCGCGGCCACTCTGGGTCCGATTCGGTGGGCGGAGCCACTCTGGGTCCGATTTGGTGGGCGGGGTAATCTACTATCTAATTGTCTAAGGGCACTTCCGTCTTTCTGTCTCACAACACCGCTACGTCATCATCTCGTGAGACCGCAATGCACTCTTGGGACCGGAGCGCGCAACAAGCATCGGGTACCGGCCACTCCAGGTGCAACAAGCATCGTGTACCGGCCGCACTAGGAGGTGCAACAACCATCAGATACCGGCCGCTCCAGGAGGTGAGTATGTAACTTTTTTATTTTAATTCTTTTTTTTTTTAACAGGGATATGCAGTATACTATGTGACTGGACAATATACTACGTGACTGGGCAGTATAACTACGTGGCTCTGCGCTGTATACTGCGTGGCTCTGTGCTGTATACTGCGTGGCTCTGCGCTGTATACTACGCGACTCTGCGCTGTATACTACGCGGCTCTGCGCTGTATACTGCGCGGCTCTGCGCTGTGTACTGCGCGGCTCTGCGCTGTGTACTGCGCGGCTCTGCGCTGTGTACTGCACGGCTCTGCGCTGTGTACTGCGCGGCTCTGCGCTGTGTACTGCGCGTTCTGCGCTGTATACTGCGCGGCTCTGCGCTGTATACTGCGCGGCTCTGCGCTGTATACTGCGCAGCTCTGCGCTTTGTACTGCGCGGCTCTGCGCTATATACTGCGTGGCTCTTCGCTGTATACTACGCGGCTCTGCGCTGTGTACTGCGCGTGTCCGTACTGTGTACTGCGCGTGTCTGCGCTGTATACTGCGCGGCTCTGCGCTGTGTACTGCGCGGCTCTGCACTGTGTACTGCGGGGCTCTGCGCTGTATACTACGCGGCTCAGCGCTGTATACTGCGCGGCTCTGCGCTGCATACTGCGTGGTTCTACGCTGCGTACTGCGCTGTATACTGGGTGGCTCTGCGCTGTGTACTGCGCGGCTCTGTGCTGTGTACTGTGCGGCTCTGCACTGTGTACTGCGCGGCTCTGCGCTGTGTACTGCGCGGCTCTGCGCTGTGTACTGCGCGGCTCTGCGCTTTGTACTGCGCGGCTCTGCGCTTTATACTGCGCGGCTCTGCGCTCTGTACTGCGCGGCTCTGCGCTGTGTACTGCGCGGCTCTGCGCTGTGTACTGCGCGACTCTGCGCTGTGTACTGCGCGGCTTTGCGCTGTGTACTGCGCGGCTCTGCGCTGTGTACTGCTCGGCTCTGCGCTGTGTACTGCGCGGCTCTGCGCTGTGTACTGCGCGGCTCTGCGCTGTGTACTGCGCGGCTCTGCGCTGTGTACTGCGCGGCTCTGCGCTTTATACTGCGCGGCTTTGCGCTGTGTACTGCGCGGCTCTGCGCTGTGTACTGCGCGGCTCTGCGCTGTGTACTGCACGGCTCTGCGCTTTATACTGCGCGGCTCTGCGCTGTGTACTGCGTGGCTCTGCGCTGTGTACTGCGCGGCTCTGCGCTTTATACTGCGCGGCTTTGCGCTGTGTACTGCGCGGCTCTGCGCTGTGTACTGCGCGGCTCTGCGCTGTGTACTGCACGGCTCTGCGCTTTATACTGCGCGGCTCTGCGCTGTGTACTGCACGGCTCTGCGCTGTGTACTGCGCGGCTCTGCGCGGTATACTGCGCGGCTCTGCGCTTTATACTGTGCGGCTCTGCGCTCTGTACTGCGCGGCTCTGCGCTGTCTACTGCGCGGCTCTGCGCTGTGTACTGCTCGGCTCTGCGCTGTGTACTGCGCGGCTCTGCGCTTTATACTGCGCGGCTTTGCGCTGTGTACTGCATGGCTCTGCGCTGTGTACTGCGCGGCTCTGCGCTGTGTACTGCGCGTCTCTGCGCTGTGTACTGCGCGGCTCTGCGCTGTGTACTGCGCGGCTCTGCGCTGTGTACTGCGCGGCTCTGCGCTGTGTACTGCGTGGCTCTGCGCTGTGTACTGCGCGGCTCTGCGCTGTATACTGCGCGGCTCTGCGCTGTGTATTGCACGGCTCTGCGCTGTGTACTGCGCGGCTCTGCGCTTTATACTGCGCGGCTCTGCGCTGTGTACTGCGCGGCTCTGCGCTGTGTACTGCGCGGCTCTGCGCTGTATACTGCGCGGCTCTGCACTGTATACTGCATGGCTGTGCAATATACTACGTGGACATGCATATTCTAGAATACCCGATGAGTTAGAATCGGGCCACCATCTAATAATTATAAGACTACAGATAGTGGTTTGGAATTGTGCTGTACTGTCACTTTAAGAGCTGATATTATCTGACAAAACTTGTGACCTGGTGAGCTGATGTAGATTTCATAGGCGTTGGCATAGTAACTGTGTCTGACTGCGCATATCTATGAGGTAATCAGCCAGCTGGCAGTTATTTTTAGAAATTGCCTCAGAAACCAGCCCATTATAAACGTATAGGAAAATTTCTCCATTGAAACGCATTGAAAGACTTTTTTCAAACACAAATTGCGCAAAAACTACAAATCCGATCGGCACGAAAAATACTTAGCACACCTCTCAGGAACGCTGGCTTCGAAATGACACCTCACTGGAGTCTGTGAGTGAAGCGGTTCGGGCCGCATTACGCGCGGACTGAATAATAATAATAATAACTAGATGGGTATTTCCTGAAGGAACTACAGATAGTGCTTTGGAATGGTGCCCGGGCTGCCCCTGCAAGACTTTGACACTTGGGTGCCCCTCAGGCGGTCCGATTTGGTGGGTTGGGTCAATCTGGGTCTGATTTTGTGGGCGGGGTAAATCTAGGTCTGATTCGGTGGGCGGGGTCACTTTTGGTCCGATTCTGTGGGCGCGGCCACTCTGGGTCCGATTCGGTGGGCGGAGCCACTCTGGGTCCGATTTGGTGGGCGGGGCACCTTAGGGACCAATTTGGTGGGTGGGGTCACTCGGTCCGATTTGGTGGGCTGGGCACCTCAGGGTCTGATTTGGTGGGCTGGGCACCTCAGGGTCCGATTTGGTGGGTGGGGTCACTCTGGGTCCGATTTGGTGGGCGGGGGTCACTCTGGGCCCGATTTGGTGGAAGGGGTCACTCTGGGTCCGATTTGGTGGAAGGGGTCACTCTGGGTCTGATTTGGTGGAAGGGGTCACTCTGGGTCCGATTTGGTGGGCGGAGCCACTCTGGGTCCGATTTGGTGGGCGGGGTCACTCTGGGTCCGATTTAGGGGGCGGGGTCACTCTGGGTCCGATTTGGTGGGCCGGGCCCCTCGGGGTCCGATTTGGTGAGCCGGGCCTCTCGGGTTCCGAATTGGTGAGCGGGGTAATCTACTATCTAATTGTCTAAGGGCACTTCCGTCTTTCTGTCTCACAACACCGCTACGTCATCATCTCGTGAGACCGCAATGCACTCTTGGGACCGGAGCGCGCAACAAGCATCGGGTACCGGCCACTCCAGGTGCAACAAGCATCGTGTACCGGCCGCTCTAGGAGGTGCAACAACCATCAGATACCGGCCGCTCCAGGAGGTGAGTATGTAACTTTTTTATTTTAATTCTTTTTTTTTTTAACAGGGATATGCAGTATACTATGTGACTGGACAATATACTACGTGACTGGGCAGTATAACTACGTGGCTCTGCGCTGTATACTGCGTGGCTCTGTGCTGTATACTGCGTGGCTCTGCGCTGTATACTACGCGGCTCTGCGCTGTATACTACGCGGCTCTGCGCTGTATACTGCGCGGCTCTGCGCTGTGTACTGCGCGGCTCTGCGCTGTGTACTGCGCGGCTCTGCGCTGTGTACTGCACGGCTCTGCGCTGTGTACTGCGCGGCTCTGCACTGTGTACTGCGCGTTCTGCGCTGTATACTGCGCGGCTCTGCGCTGTATACTGCGCAGCTCTGCGCTGTATACTGCGCAGCTCTGCGCTTTGTACTGCGCGGCTCTGCGCTATATACTGCGTGGCTCTTCGCTGTATACTACGCGGCTCTGCGCTGTGTACTGCGCGTGTCCGTACTGTGTACTGCGCGTGTCTGCGCTGTATACTGCGCGGCTCTGCGCTGTGTACTGCGCGGCTCTGCACTGTGTACTGTGGGGCTCTGCGCTGTATACTACGCGGCTCAGCGCTGTATACTGCGCGGCTCTGCGCTGCATACTGCGTGGCTCTACGCTGCGTACTGCGCTGTATACTGGGCGGCTCTGCGATGTGTACTGCGCGGCTCTGTGCTGTGTACTGTGCGACTCTGCACTGTGTACTGCGCGGCTCTGCGCTGTGTACTGCGCGGCTCTGCGCTGTGTACTGCGCGGCTCTGCGCTTTGTACTGCGCGGCTCTGCGCTTTATACTGTGCGGCTCTGCGCTCTGTATTGCGCGGCTCTGCGCTGTGTACTGCGCGGCTCTGCGCTGTGTACTGCGCGACTCTGCGCTGTGTACTGCGCGGCTTTGCGCTGTGTACTGCGCGGCTCTGCGCTGTGTACTGCTCGGCTCTGCGCTGTGTACTGCGCGGCTCTCCGCTGTGTACTGCGCGGCTCTCCGCTGTGTACTGCGCGGCTCTGCGCTGTGTACTGCGCGGCTCTGCGCTGTGTACTGCGCGGCTCTGCGCTGTGTACTGCGCGGCTCTGCGCTGTGTACTGCGCGGCTCTGCGCTGTGTACTGCGCGGCTTTGCGCTGTGTACTGCGCGGCTCTGCGCTGTGTACTGCGCGGCTCTGCACTGTGTACTGCACGACTCTGCGCTTTATACTGCGCGGCTCTGCGCTGTGTACTGCACGGCTCTGCGCTGTGTACTGCGCGGCTCTGCGCGGTATACTGCGCGGCTCTGCGCTTTATACTGTGCGGCTCTGCGCTCTGTACTGCACGGCTCTGCGCTGTCTACTGCGCGGCTCTGCGCTGTGTACTGCTCGGCTCTGCGCTGTGTACTGCGCGGCTCTGCGCTTTATACTGCGCGGCTTTGCGCTGTGTACTGCATGGCTCTGCGCTGTGTACTGCGCGGCTCTGCGCTGTGTACTGCGCGGCTCTGCGCTGTGTACTGCGCGGCTCTGCGCTGTGTACTGCGCGGCTCTGCGCTGCATACTGCGCGGCTCTGCGCTGTGTATTGCACGGCTCTGCGCTGTGTACTGCGCGGCTCTGCGCTGTGTACTGCGCGGCTCTGCGCTTTATACTGCGCGGCTCTGCGCTGTGTACTGCGCGGCTCTGCGCTGTGTACTGCGCGGCTCTGCGCTGTGTACTGCACGGCTCTGCGCTTTATACTGCGCGGCTCTGCGCTGTGTACTGCACGGCTCTGCGTTGTGTACTGCGCGGCTCTGCGCTGTGTACTGCACGGCTCTGCGCTTTATACTGCGCGGCTCTGCGCTGTGTACTGCGCGGCTCTGCGCTGTGTACTGCGCGGCTCTGCGCTGTGTACTGCGCGGCTCTGCGCTGTGTACTGCGCGGCTCTGCGCTGTGTACTGCGCGGCTCTGCGCTGTATACTGCGCGGCTCTGCACTGTATACTGCGTGGCTGTGCAATATACTACGTGGACATGCATATTCTAGAATACCCGATGAGTTAGAATCGGGCCACCATCTAATAATTATAAGACTACAGATAGTGGTTTGGAATTGTGCTGTACTGTCACTTTAAGAGCTGATATTATCTGACAAAACTTGTGACCTGGTGAGCTGATGTAGATTTCATAGGCATTGGCATAGTAACTGAGTCTGACTGCGCATATCAATGAGCTAATCAGCCAGCTGGCAGTTATTTTTAGAAATTGCCTCAGAAACCAGCCCATTATAAACGTATAGGAAAATTTCTCCATTGAAACGCATTGAAAGACTTTTTTCAAACACAAATTGCGCAAAAACTACAAATCCGATCGGCACGAAAAATACTTAGCACACCTCTCAGGAACGCTGGCTTCGAAATGACACCTCACTGGAGTCTGTGAGTGAAGCGGTTCGGGCCGCATTACGCGCGGACTGAATAATAATAATAATAATAATAAGAAGAAGTTTACCACGATGGAATAACAGTATAGTGCTTTGTTCCAAAGCACTATAATAATAAGAAGAAGTTTACCACGATGGAATAACAGTATAGTGCTTTGTTCCAAAGCACTATAATAAGTTATCCACGTTCGGATTACAATATAGTGCTTTGTTCCAAAGCACTATAATAAGTTTACCACGGTGGAATAACAGTATAGTGCTTTGTTCCAAAGCACTATAATAAGAAGAAGTTAACCACGTTCGGATTACAATATAGTGCTTTGTTCCAAAGCGCAATAAAAAGTTGGTCACACAGGGTTAATAGCAGCGTTAACGGAGTGCGTTACACCGCGGCATAACGCGGTCCGTTAATGCTGCCATTAACCCTGTCTGAGCGCTGACTGGAGGGGAGTATGGAGCGGGCACTGACGGAAGGGGAGTAGGGAGCGGCCATTTCGCCGCCAGACTGTGCCCGTTGCTGATTAGTCATGGCCGTTTTGCCGCGATCAATCAGCGACTTGGGATTTCCGTGACAGACAGACAGACGAAGTGACCCTTAGACAATTATATAGTAAATATATACACACACCTATACTATGTGTAGACATTTATTTTATCTATTCTATTCTAACCTGTCAGTGTGATTTTACTGTACACCGCGCTGAATTACCGGCTTTTCTATAGAACACCGGTGCGTATTTTGCGCAAGTCACACTGATGGTCCATGTGTAATCCGTATTTTTCTCACCCCCATAGACTTTCATTGGCGGATTTTTTGCGCAATACGCTGACAAACGCAGCATGCTGTGATTTTCTATGCACGTAAAATACTGCTGCGAAATATATGGCAGATAGGAGCTGCCCCATAGAAAATCATTGGTCCGTGTGCAATGCGTAGTTTTTGCGTTTCTCATACGTCCGTAAAACTCTCTAGTGTGACGCCGGCCTAACAGTGGTGGTAAG
Source organism: Ranitomeya variabilis (assembly GCF_051348905.1). Lineage (NCBI taxonomy): Eukaryota > Metazoa > Chordata > Amphibia > Anura > Dendrobatidae > Ranitomeya > Ranitomeya variabilis. The sequence goes on along the minus strand of NC_135233.1, from coordinate 381,731,041 downwards.
CAGGGCTGTGGAGTCGGTAAGCCAAACCTTCGACTCCAACTCCTCAATTCCCATGACTCCGACTCCCTCATACATGGCTCAAGTTTAAGTTTAAGTGATAAATTTACTGTAGTAAAATGTTAACATCAGGCTTTTAATCTTTATTATGAAACAATAATCAAGCCATTTAGATAGAACATAAAATATTTATTTGAATACGACTTTAGAACAAAAAAAACCTTTGCATATTTACAATTTATTATACACTCTGCAGTAAGTGGGAAAAAAAACAGTTTTCAACAAAAACGTACATAATAGCATTTATACAGTCTATGAATTTGTTCTGAGAAATAGTATCTCCTCCATCAGATCCTCCTTCACAGATGACCTCAAATCTGACCTAATTATTTTAGGCCATGTTCACACGTTGCGGATTTTACTGCGGATCCGCAGCGTTTTTGACGCTGCGGATCTGCAGCAGTTTCCCGTGCGGTTTACAGTACCATGTAAACCTATGGAAAACCCAATCCACTGTGCACATGCTGCGGAAAAAAACAGGAGGAAACGCAGCGTTGTTTTTTCCGGAGCATGTCAATTCTTTGTGCGGATCTGCAGCGTTTCTGCACCCATTGACTTGCATTGAGTCGGGAACATCCACAGCAAAACCGCAGATGTAAAAAAGATCTGCGGTTTAGCTGCGGATGAAACTGCGGCTGCAACGCTGCAGATCGGAAGGAGGGAGTGTGTGGGTGGTGACTGTGTGCCTGTATGTGTGTGCGGGCAGGGTCTGCTGATGCATCTGCGGGGCTGTCTGGGGTCTGTGCGGGGCTGCAGGTGCGTGTGCGGGGCTGTCGGGGGTCTGTGGGGCTGTCAGGGGTCTGTTTGGGGCTGCCGGTGCATCTGCGGGGCTGTTGGGGGTCTGTGCGGGGCTTCCCGGGGTCTGCCGGGGCTGCCGGGGTCTGTGCCGGGACGACAGGGTCTGTGCGGGGCCGCTGGGGGTCTGTGTGGGGCTGTCGGGGGTCTGTGCGGGGCTGCCTGGGGTCTGTGTGGGGCTGCCGGGGGTCTGTGCGGGGCTGTGCGGAGGGGGTCTTTGGGTGGGTGTGTGCGTGCAGGCATCGTCTGATGGGACTATAAGTCCCATCGGGATATGCCTGCTACAGTGACAGTGATTGACACATTAGCCAATTATGGGACAGTAGTAGTCCCATCTAGGGTTGAGTGACTTTCATTTTTTTAAGATCGAGTAGGGTTTTGGGAAACCCGATTTTGTCCAGAGTCGAGTCGAGTGCAGTCGGCCGATTGTCGCTAAAAGTCGGGGATCGACCGAAACACGAAACCCAATGCAAGTCAATGGGGAAGCATAGTCGGCTGTGAGTGGAGGCCAGGAAAACACCTACAGTGCCCATTTTAATGCCAAAAACATCCATTCTTGTTTCTGAAGCTTGCCAATCGTAATTAACTTTATAATAATAGTTGGGCATAGGGAATTGGGGGTCATTTGGCAAAAGTTGTGGGGGGAGTAGGGCTGGCTCAAGTTTTTCGTGGGCCCAGGAAATGCGGACTACGTCACGGCGGTGGAGCAGGGAGAGGTAAGTATTTCAACGTTGCAAGTGCTGTGATCCTGAGCAAGCAGGGGGGGGCCCACTCGTTCGCATTGGCACTGGCACAGGGCCCCTCAAAGTACGGCGGTGTGTTTGCATGGTGGGGGCGCCTCCCACCAGCAGCGACACTTTTGCGTACTCTGAGGGGCCCTGTGCCAGTGACATCGCCAACGAGTATGCCCCCCCACCTGATGAAGGAACCTGCACTTTCATCTGCACCTTCCTCTTTGTCCCTGTGTAAGGTGGTATAACATGCGGGAAGGGGAACCTTACTTTCAGCAGGGTCAGATTCTGGCTGTGTAGAGTACAAGGGGAATGTAGTGGTCTAGGTCAATGTACCAGCAGACTCATTTAGCAGTGGCTGGGCAATGGGCAGGATGAGGAGGAAACAGATATAGGGCCAAAGAATAAAGTAGGCTAAATGCAGTTCAAAATTTGTAACAGGACTAAACAGGCGGCATTGCTTTGTTCAGTGGAGTAGCAAACCCAAGAGCAGCAGACACTGTTTCAAGGGCCTAACCACACTAGTAGGCCAAATGCAGTTTAATATCTGATAGTATAGGGCGAAAGCCAGAATGTGGAAGCTCAGCTTTGTTCAGTTGAGGACAACACCAGGGAGGGGCAGACACCTTTAGTAGGCCGGTCACCCAATTGCATTTTTAAAATGGTAATTTGGAACAGAAGGTTGAAGCTCAGCTTTATTCAGTTGAGGACAACACCAGGCAGGGGCACACAGACAGACACCTTTAGTAGGCCGGAAAAGCCTATTGCATTTTTTATAATGGTAATTTGGAACAGAAGGTTGAAGCTCAGCTTTATTCAGTTGAGGACAACACCAGGCAGGGGCACACAGACAGACACCTTTAGTAGGCCGGTCACCCAATTGCATTTTTAAAATGGTAATTTGGAACAGAAGGTTGAAGCTCAGCTTTATTCAGTTGAGGACAACACCAGGCAGGGGCACACAGACAGACACCTTTAGTAGGCCGGAAAAGTCTATTGCATTTTTTAAAATGGTAATTTGGAACAGAAGGTTGAAGCTCAGCTTTATTCAGTTGAGGACAACACCAGGCAGGGGCACACAGACAGACACCTTTAGTAGGCCTGAAAAGCCTATTGCATTTTTTATAATGGTAATTTGGAACAGAATGTTGAAGCTCAGCTTTATTCAGTTGAGGACAACACCAGGCAGGGGCACACAGACAGACACCTTTATTAGGCCGGAAAAGCCTATTGCATTTTTTAAAATGGTAATTTGGAACAGAAGGTTGAAGCTCAGCTTTATTCAGTTGAGGACAACACCAGGCAGGGGCACACAGACAGACACCTTTAGTAGGCCGGAAAAGCCTATTGCATTTTTTATAATGGTAATTTGGAACAGAAGGTTGAAGCTCAGCTTTATTCAGTTGAGGACAACACCAGGCAGGGGCACACAGACAGACACCTTTAGTAGGCCGGAAAAGCCTATTGCATTTTTTATAATGGTAATTTGGAACAGAAGGTTGAAGCTCAGCTTTATTCAGTTGAGGACAACACCAGGCAGGGGCACACAGACAGACACCTTTAGTAGGCCGGAAAAGCCTATTGCATTTTTTATAATGGTAATTTGGAACAGAAGGTTGAAGCTCAGCTTTATTCAGTTGAGGACAACACCAGGCAGGGGCACACAGACAGACACCTTTAGTAGGCCGGAAAAGCCTATTGCATTTTTTATAATGGTAATTTGGAACAGAAGGTTGAAGCTCAGCTTTATTCAGTTGAGGACAACACCAGGCAGGGGCACACAGACAGACACCTTTATTAGGCCGGAAAAGCCTATTGCATTTTTTATAATGGTAATTTGGAACAGAAGGTTGAAGCTCAGCTTTATTCAGTTGAGGACAACACCAGGCAGGGGCACACAGACAGACACCTTTAGTAGGCCGGAAAAGCCTATTGCATTTTTTAAAATGGTAATTTGGAACAGAAGGTTGAAGCTCAGCTTTATTCAGTTGAGGACAACACCAGGCAGGGGCACACAGACAGACACCTTTAGTAGGCCGGAAAAGCCTATTGCATTTTTTAAAATGGTAATTTGGAACAGAAGGTTGAAGCTCAGCTTTATTCAGTTGAGGACAACACCAGGCAGGGGCACACAGACAGACACCTTTAGTAGGCCGGAAAAGCCTATTGCATTTTTTAAAATGGTAATTTGGAACAGAAGGTTGAAGCTCAGCTTTATTCAGTTGAGGACAACACCAGGCAGGGGCACACAGACAGACACCTTTAGTAGGCCGGAAAAGCCTATTGCATTTTTTATAATGGTAATTTGGAACAGAAGGTTGAAGCTCAGCTTTATTCAGTTGAGGACAACACCAGGCAGGTGCACACAGACAGACACCTTTAGTAGGCCGGAAAAGCCTATTGCATTTTTTAAAATGGTAATTTGGAACAGAAGGTTGAAGCTCAGCTTTATTCAGTTGAGGACAACACCAGGCAGGGGCACACAGACAGACACCTTTAGTAGGCCGGTCACCCAATTGCATTTTTAAAATGGTAATTTGGAACAGAAGGTTGAAGCTCAGCTTTATTCAGTTGAGGACAACACCAGGCAGGGGCACACAGACAGACACCTTTAGTAGGCCGGAAAAGCCTATTGCATTTTTTAAAATGGTAATTTGGAACAGAAGGTTGAAGCTCAGCTTTATTCAGTTGAGGACAACACCAGGCAGGGGCACACAGACAGACACCTTTAGTAGGCCGGAAAAGCCTATTGCATTTTTTATAATGGTAATTTGGAACAGAATGTTGAAGCTCAGCTATATTCAGTTGAGGACAACACCAGGCAGGGGCACACAGACAGACACCTTTAGTAGGCCGGAAAAGCCTATTGCATTTTTTAAAATGGTAATTTGGAACAGAAGGTTGAAGATCGGCTTTATTCAGTTGAGGACAACACCAGGCAGGGGCACACAGACAGACACCTTTAGTAGGCCGGAAAAGCCTATTGCATTTTTTAAAATGGTAATTTTCAACAGAAGGTTGAAGCTCAGCTTTATTCAGTTGAGGACAACTTGAATTAAGGACTGCAGACAGACTTTGCAGGCTGTCCCCTGTGTGGACCATGCATCCAATACATTAACCCATTGAGCCACAAAGGACACGTAACCTTCCGTGGCCAGGCCTACAGGTCCATGTGTCTGTTGTCAGGTATACCTTTGGACTGACAAATTGACAGAATGCAAGGACAATGCGGTCTTTAACATGCAGGTGAAGGGGTGGGATGGCTTTTCTCCCAAAAGAATTGTCAACTGGGTAGCTCATAGCGTGGTACATCGTAGTCCATCCTGGCTTTATTAATATTAAATTAAATCAAAAAATAGGCTCTAGCCACTTTATAATTGGTTCCAGGGGTACACGGGCAGCAGTGGTCAGGTGAGTGGAGGCCTAGTGGAAGGAGGGACCGCAGACAGGCTTCAGAGGCCTAACATAATAAAATGGGCTGGCTGTAGGCACTTTATAATAGGTTCCAGGGGTACACGGGCAGCAGTGGTCTGGCCAGTGGAGGCCTAGTGGAAGGAGGGAGCGCAGACAGGCTTCGAAGGCCTAACATAATAAAATGGGCTGGCTGTAGGCACTTTATAATAGGTTCCAGGGGTACACGGGCAGCAGTGGTCTGGCCAGTGGAGGCCTAGTGGAAGGAGGGACCGCAGACAGGCTTCAAAGGCCTAACATAATAAAATGGGCTGGCTGTAGGCACTTTATAATAGGTTCCAGGGGTACACGGGCAGCAGTGGTCAGGTGAGTGGAGGCCTAGTGGAAGGAGGGAGCGCAGACAGGCTTCGAAGGCCTAACATAATAAAATGGGCTGGCTGTAGGCACTTTATAATAGGTTCCAGGGGTACACGGGCAGCAGTGGTCTGGCCAGTGGAGGCCTAGTGGAAGGAGGGAGCGCAGACAGGCTTCGAAGGCCTAACATAATAAAATGGGCTGGCTGTAGGCACTTTATAATAGGTTCCAGGGGTACACGGGCAGCAGTGGTCTGGCCAGTGGAGGCCTAGTGGAAGGAGGGACCGCAGACAGGCTTCAAAGGCCTAACATAATAAAATGGGCTGGCTGTAGGCACTTTATAATAGGTTCCAGGGGTACACGGGCAGCAGTGGTCAGGTGAGTGGAGGCCTAGTGGAAGGAGGGACCGCAGACAGGCTTCAGAGGCCTAACATAATAAAATGGGCTGGCTGTAGGCACTTTATAATAGGTTCCAGGGGTACACGGGCAGCAGTGGTCTGGCCAGTGGAGGCCTAGTGGAAGGAGGGAGCGCAGACAGGCTTCGAAGGCCTAACATAATAAAATGGGCTGGCTGTAGGCACTTTATAATAGGTTCCAGGGGTACACGGGCAGCAGTGGTCAGGTGAGTGGAGGCCTAGTGGAAGGAGGGACCGCAGACAGGCTTCAAAGGCCTAACATAATAAAATGGGCTGGCTGTAGGCACTTTATAATAGGTTCCAGGGGTACACGGGCAGCAGTGGTCTGGTCAGTGGAGGCCTAGTGGAAGGAGGGAGCGCAGAAAGGCTTCAAAGGCCTAAAATAACAAACAATAGGCTCATGGCAGTTTTACATCGGTTACATGGATACACAGGCAGCTTGGTGGTGAGTGGAGGAGTAGTGCAAGGAGTGTCTGTCCCAGTACTCCCAAAATATAAATAGATGTTAATGTATCGCAAAACAACCAAAACAAAAAAAAAGGTGGCATACTTTGGTACAGGGGTGGGCTCATCTGCTGAGTTTCTGACATAGTAATTTGGCAGTAACTATTTAATGGTGCCAATATAGGACACAGACACAGACAACTTTAAGTTGCATCATAGATGTCTACAAATTTGTATTGTCAGTGCCAGACATTGAATGATGTCAGCGAATAGACTAAAGATTGGTGGAGCTGTGCGACAGAATTTTGCACGTGGTAGAGCCCATTTTGAGCTGGGGTAGGGGGGAACTCTCTTGAGGCCGGCGGGACCGCCCCAGGGCCACTCATGTTACAACGGTATGTCTGACGTTGGGTGCGCACCACCACCGCCAGAGACACTACATTGTACTATGAGGGACCCAGTAGCAATGCCGTCAACCAAAAGCGAGCACACCCACCTCTTCAGACAAACAGCAGTCTCACGGGTGCTTGCACCAAGTCGCGATACCACGGCCCCGTGTGGGGAGTTTGGCCATTTAGGGAGGTGTAAACATGTCGTACGCTGTACAATCAGCTGCAGCAAATTAGACATTAGAAAAGTAATTCACAGGCAAGAGCTTTTCATAGGAAAGCTAGGTGTCGGCCGGGCAAGGTGGGGCAAAAGATTTCGAAATCCAGTTGTGGTTCATTTTAATGAATGTTAGATCGTCAACATTTTGGGTAGCCAGACGAGTCCTTTTTTCGGTTAATATTGAACCTGCAGCACTGAATACTCTTTCTGATAGGACACTTGCTGCCGGGCAAGCAAGCTCCTGCAATGCATATTCTGCCAATTCTGGCCAGGTGTCTAATTTGGAGGCCCAGTAATCAAATGGGAATGACGGTTGAGGGAGAACATCGATAAGGGATGAAAAATAGTTAGTAACCATACTGGACAAATGTTGTCTCCTGTCACTTTCAATTGATGCAGCAGTACCTGTCCTGTCTGCGGTCATAGCAAAATCACTCCACAACCTGGTCAGAAAACCCCTCTGTCCAACGCCACTTCTGATGTGTGCACCCCTAACACTCCTAGTCTGCTGCCCCCTGGAGCTCGTGTGAGAACGATCACGTGCGCTGTGTGCTGGGAATGCCTGAAGCAAACGGTCAACAAGAGTTGATTGTTTGGTTGCTAATATTAGTTCCAAGTTCTCATGTGGCATAATATTTTGCAATTTGCCTTTATAGCGTGGATCAAGGAGGCAGGCCAACCAGTAATCGTCATCGTTCATCATTTTCGTAATGCGTGTGTCCCTTTTTAGGATACGTAAGGCATAATCCGCCATGTGGGCCAAAGTTCCAGTTGTCAAATCTCCGGTTGTGATTGGTTGAGGGGCAGTTGCAGGCAAATCTACGTCACTTGTGTCCCTCCAAAAACCAGAACCCGGCCGTGACACGCAACCAATTTCCTGTGCCCCCGGGAAAGGTTCCGCATTAAAAATATACTCATCCCCATCATCCTCCTCGTCCTCCACCTCCTCTTCGCCCGCTACCTCGTCCTGTACACTGCCCTGACCAGACAATGGCTGACTGTCATCAAGGCTTTCCTCTTCCTCTGGTGCAGACGCCTGCTCCTTTATGTGCGTCAAACTTTGCATCAGCAGACGCATTAGGGGGATGCTCATGCTTATTACGGCGTTGTCTGCACTAACCAGCCGTGTGCATTCCTCAAAACACTGAAGGACTTGACACATGTCTTGTATCTTAGACCACTGCACACCTGACAACTCCATGTCTGCCATCCTACTGCCTGCCCGTGTATCCTCCCACAAATAAATAACAGCACGCCTCTGTTCGCACAGTCTCTGAAGCATGTGCAGTGTTGAGTTCCACCTTGTTGCAACGTCTATGATTAGGCGATGCTGGGGAAGGTTCAAAGACCGCTGATAGGTCTGCATACGGCTGGCGTGTACAGGCGAACGTCGGATATGTGAGCAAAGTGCACGCACTTTGAGGAGCAGGTCGGAGAACCCAGGATAAGTTTTCAATAAGCACTGCACCACCAGGTTTAAGGTGTGAGCCAGGCAAGGAATGTGTTTCAGTTGGGAAAGGGAGATGGCAGCCATGAAATTCCTTCCGTTATCACTCACTACCTTGCCTGCCTCAAGATCTACTGTGCCCAGCCACGACTGCGTTTCTTGTTGCAAGAACTCGGACAGAACTTCCGCGGTGTGTCTGTTGTCGCCCAAACACTTCATAGCCAATACAGCCTGCTGACGCTTGGCAGTAGCTGGCCCATAATGGGACAACTGGTGTGCAACAGTGTCATCTGCCGATGGAGTGGTTGGCAGACTGCGTTCTGTGGAAGAGCTGTAGCTTCTGCAGGAGGACGAGGAGGAGGAGGAGGGGGTGCGAACGCCTACAGCCAACTGTTTCCTAGACCGTGGGCTAGGCACAACTGTCCCTAAATTGATGTCGCCTGTGGACCCTGCATCCACCACATTCACCCAGTGTGCCGTGATGGACACATAACGTCCCTGGCCATGCCTACTGGTCCATGCATCTGTAGTCAGGTGCACCTTTGTACTCACAGATTGCCTGAGTGCATGGACGATGCGCTGTTTAACATGCTGGTGCAGGGCTGGGATGGCTTTTCTGGAAAAAAAGTGTCGACTGGGTAGCTCGTATCGTGGTTCAGCGTACTCCATCAGGGCTTTGAAAGCTTCGCTTTCAACTAACCGGTAGGGCATCATCTCTAACGAGATTAGTCTAGCTATGTGGGCGTTAAAACCCTGTGTACGCGGATGCGAGGATAAGTACTTCCTTTTTCTAACCAGAGTCTCATGTAGGGTGAGCTGGACTGGAGAGCTGGAGATCGTGGAACTTTCGGGTGTGCCGGTGTACATGGCAGACTGAGAGACGGTTGGAGACGGTATTGTTTCCGCCGGTGCCCTAGATGCAATATTTCCTCCTACAAAACTGGTGATTCCCTGACCCTGACTGCTTTTGGCTGGCAAAGAAACCTGCACAGATACTGCCGGTGGTGCGGAAAATGGTGGCCTTACAGTGACGGAAGGGATGTTGCGTTGCTGACTAGCTTCATTGGCCGAGGGTGCTACAACCTTAAGGGACGTTTGGTAGTTAGTCCAGGCTTGAAAATGCATGGTGGTTAAGTGTCTATGCATGCAACTAGTATTTAGACTTTTCAGATTCTGACCTCTGCTTAAGCTAGTTGAACATTTTTGACAGATGACTTTGCGCTGATCAGTTGGATGTTGTTTAAAAAAATGCCAGACTGCACTCTTCCTAGACTCGGATCCCTTTTCAGGGATTGCAGACTGAGCTTTAACCGGATGGCCACGCTGTCCTCTAACAGGTTTTGGCTTTGACACGCGTTTTGGGCCAGATACGGGCCCGGCAGATGGAACCTGTTGCGATGTTGATGCCTGCTGCGGCCCCTCCTCCACCTCCGCTTCTGAACTACTGCCGCCTGCACCCTGTTCCCCCAATGGCTGCCAATCGGGGTCAATAACTGGGTCATCTATTACCTCCTCTTCGAGCTCGTGTGCAACTTCGTCTGTGTCACTGTGTCGGTCGGTGGTATAGCGTTCGTGGCGGGGCAACATAGTCTCATCAGGGTCTGATTGTGGATCTGTACCCTGAGAGGGCAATGTGGTGGTCTGAGTCAAAGGAGCAGCATAGTACTCTGGCTGTGGCTGTGCATCAGTGCACTCCATGTCAGAATCTACTTGTAATGGGCATGGCCTGTTAAATGTTTAACTTTCTAAGCCAGGGACGGTATGTGTAAAGAGCTCCATGGAGTGACCCGTTGTGTCGCCTGCTGCATCCTTCTCTCTTGTTGTAGTTTTTGCTGAGGAGGACAAGGAAGCGACTTGTCCCTGACCGTGAACATCCACAAGCGACGCGCTGCTTTTACATTTACCAGTTTCTGAAGAGGAGGCAAAAGAGCTAGAGGCTGAGTCTGCAATGTAAGCCAAAACTTGCTGTTGCTGCTCCGCCTTTAAAAGCGGTTTTCCTACTCCCAGAAAAGAGAGCGTTCGAGGCCTTGTGTAGCCTGACGACGAAACTGGCTCCACAGCTCCAGACTTAGGTGGAATATTTTTATCCCCACGACCACCTGATGCTCCACTACCACTACCATCATTACCAGCTGACAATGAACGCCCACGACGACCTCTTGCACCAGACTTCCTCATTGTTTTAAAATCTTAACCAAAGTAACTTTATTTGTTGCTGTCAAACAACTTACACGGTGAGCTATAACTTCAGTATGATTTCTATATCCCTTAACAGGTTGGTGAGACCACAACGAAAATCAGGCACAATGTTACACACTCTGTTTTCTGTGGCACCAAATCACAGAGATGACACACACGCAGGACTGTCACTCAAGCACTATTGTCAATATTAATCTCCCACCTAATTAATTTTTTTTTTTTTCTCAGGGAGACTTTAGAAACCCAAGAATATTTAAAAAAAAAAAAAAAAAAAAAAAAAAGCCTTTCTATGGCCCACTGAATGAGAGATGGCACGCACAGGAGTGGCACACAAGCCCTGACAGAGGCCAATATTTTTCTCCCACTGACTGATGTAGTGTTTTTGTGTTGAGGTAGATTTTAAAACACAAATGAAGGAAAAAAATTTAAAGGCTTTCTATGGCCCACAATTAGAGAGAGAGGTGGCACACCCAGGAGTCAAGACTGGCACACAAGCTGAAAGGGCAATATTACTCTCCCACTGTTTTTTATTTTTTATTTTCAGGGAGACTTTAGAAACCAAATAATATTAAAAAAACAAAAAAAATAAATAGCCTTTCTATGGCCCACTGAATGAGAGAGAAAGGTGGCACACCCAGGAGTCAAGACTGGCGCACAAGCTGAAAGGGCAATATTACTCTCCCACTGTTTTTTTAACTTTTTTTTTTTATTTTCAGGGAGACTTTAGAAACCAAATAATATTAAAAAAACAAAAAAAAAAGATAGCCTTTCTATGGCCCACTGAATGAGAGAGAAAGGTGGCACACCCAGGAGTCAAGACTGGCGCACAAGCTGAAAGGGCAATATTACTCTCCCACTGTTTTTTTATGTATTTTTTTTTTTCAGGGAGACTTTAGAAACCAAATAATATTAAAAATAAAAAAATAAATAAATAGCCTTTCTATGGCCCACTGAATGAGAGAGAAAGGTGGCACACCCAGGAGTCAAGACTGGCGCACAAGCTGAAAGGGCAATATTACTCTCCCACTGTTTTGTTTTTTTTATTTTCAGGGAGACTTTAGAAACCAAATAATATTTAAAAAAAAACAAAAAATAAATAGCCTTTCTATGGCCCACTGAATGAGAGAGAAAGGTGGCACACCCAGGAGTCAAGACTGGCACACAAGCTGAAAGGGCAATATTACTCTCCCACTGTTTTTTTAAGTTTTTTTTTTTTTATTTTCAGGGAGACTTTAGAAACCAAATAATATTAAAAAAAACAAAAAAATAAATAGCCTTTCTATGGCCCACTGAATGAGAGAGAAAGGTGGCACACCCAGGAGTCAAGACTGGCGCACAAGCTGAAAGGGCAATATTACTCTCCCACTGTTTTTTTTTTTTTATTTTCAGGGAGACTTTAGAAACCAAATAATATTAAAAAAACAAAAAAAATAAATAGCCTTTCTATGGCCCACTGAATGAGAGAGAAAGGTGGCACACCCAGGAGTCAAGACTGGCGCACAAGCTGAAAGGGCAATATTACTCTCCCACTGTTTTTTTTTTTTTATTTTCAGGGAGACTTTAGAAACCAAATAATATTAAAAAAACAAAAAAAATAAATAGCCTTTCTATGGCCCACTGAATGAGAGAGAAAGGCGGCACACCCAGGAGTCAAGACTGGCGCACAAGCTGAAAGGGCAATATTACTCTCCCACTGTTTTTTTTTTTTTATTTTCAGGGAGACTTTAGAAACCAAATAATATTAAAAAAAAACAAAAAAAACAAGGCTTTCTATGGCCCACTGAATGAGAGATGGCACGCACAGGAGTGGCACACAAGCCCTGACTGAGGCCAATATTTTTCTCCCACTGACTGATGTAGTGTTTTTGTGTTGAGGTAGATTTTAAAACACAAATGAAGGAAAAAAATTTAAAGGCTTTCTATGGCCCACAATTAGAGAGAGAGGTGGCACACCCAGGAGTCAAGACTGGCACACAAGCTGAAAGGGCAATATTACTCTCCCACTGTTTTTTTTTTTTTATTTTCAGGGAGACTTTAGAAACCAAATAATATTAAAAAAAAATAAAAAAAATAAATAGCCTTTCTATGGCCCACTGAATGAGAGAGAAAGGTGGCACACCCAGGAGTCAAGACTGGCGCACAAGCTGAAAGGGCAATATTACTCTCCCACTGTTTTTTTTTTTTTATTTTCAGGGAGACTTTAGAAACCAAATAATATTAAAAAAACAAAAAAAATAAATAGCCTTTCTATGGCCCACTGAATGAGAGAGAAAGGTGGCACACCCAGGAGTCAAGACTGGCGCACAAGCTGAAAGGGCAATATTACTCTCCCACTGTTTTTTTTTTTTTATTTTCAGGGAGACTTTAGAAACCAAATAATATTAAAAAAAAAACAAAAAAAACAAGGCTTTCTATGGCCCACTGAATGAGAGATGGCACGCACAGGAGTGGCACACAAGCCCTGACAGAGGCCAATATTTTTCTCCCACTGACTGATGTAGTGTTTTTGTGTTGAGGTAGATTTTAAAACACAAATGAAGGAAAAAAATTAAAAGGCTTTCTATGGCCCACAATTAGAGAGAGAGGTGGCACACCCAGGAGTCAAGACTGGCACACAAGCTGAAAGGGCAATATTACTCTCCCACAGTTTTATTATGTATTTTTTTTTTTCAGGGAGACTTTAGAAACCAAATAATATTAAAAAAACAAAAAAAAATAAATAGCCTTTCTATGGCCCACTGAATGAGAGGGACAGAGGTGGCACACCCAGGAGTCAAGACTGGCACACAAGCTGAAAGGGCAATATTACTCTCCCACTGTTTTTTTATGTTTTTTTTTTTTTCAGGGAGACTTTAGAAACCAAATAATATTAAAAAAACAAAAAAAAATAAATAGCCTTTCTATGGCCCACTGAATGAGAGAGAAAGGTGGCACACCCAGGAGTCAAGACTGGCACACAAGCTGAAAGGGCAATATTACTCTCCCACTGTTTTTTTAGGTATTTTTTTTTCTTCAGGGAGACTTTAGAAACCAAATAATATTAAAAAAAATAAATAAATAAATAGGCTTTCTATAGCCCACTGAATGAGAGATAGCACACACAGCAGTGGCACACAAGCCCTGACTGAGGCCAATATTTTTCTCCCACTGATTGATGTAGTGTTTTTTTGTTGAGGTAGAATTTAGAACACAAATCACGGAAAAAATAAATAGGCTTTCTATGGCCCACTCAGTGAGAGATGGCACACACAGGGATGGCACTGTAGCAGAAATGCCAATCTTAATCTCCCACAAAAAAATAAAAAAATAAACAGGGACTGTCCTACAATTACTATCTCCCCTGCAGTAATCTCAGCCAGGTATGGCAGGCAGCAATAGGAGTGGACTGATGCACAAATTAAATAAAAAGTGTGGACAAACAAAAAAGATAGCTGTGCAGAAAGGAAGGAACAAGAGGATATGTGTTTTGAAAAAAGCAGTTGGTTTCCACAGTGGCGTACACACAGCAATACAGCTATCACGGAGCCTTCTACGGCAGCCCAATGAGCTACAGCGCTGAGGGGAAAAAAAAAAAAAAATAGCTTCCACTGTCCCTGCACACCGAAGGTGGTGTTGGACAGTGGAAATCGCTGCAGCACAAGCGGTTTGGTGGTTAGTGGACCCTGCCTAACGCTCTCCCTGCTTCTGACGAAGCGGCAGCAACCTCTCCCTAAGCTCAGATCAGCAGCAGTAAGATGGCGGTCGGCGGGAACGCCCCTTTATAGCCCCTGTGACGCCGCAGACAGCAAGCCAATCACTGCAATGTCCTTCTCTAAGATGGTGGGGACCAGGACCTATGTCATCACGCTGCCCACACTCTGCGTTCACCTTCATTGGCTGAGAAATGGCGCTTTTCGCGTCATTGAAACGCGACTTTGGCGCGAAAGTCGCGTACCGCATGGCCGACAAGCACAGGGGTCGGATCGGGTTTCATGAGACGCCGACTTAGCCAAAAGTCGGCGACTTTTGAAAATGATCGACCCGTTTCGCTCAACCCTAGTCCCATCATCCAGCTAATGTGTTGAATGTAAAAAAAAAAACAAATAACATACTACATACAACATACAACATATGACATACAGTACATACAACAGTACATACAACATACAGTACGTACAACACACATATAGACATACAGTACATATACACAACACATACAGTACAGTACATACAACATAGAGTACATACTCACCATCACCTTGATCCCGAAGCCCTCGTTCACCTGTAAAAAATATTAAAATAATAAACAAACTTTACTCCCTGATCCGCAGATATCCAATTAATACGAGTGTCCCACGACCATCTCCCATGGAGAGCTGCCACATCAGCTGATGCGACCTCTCTCCAGGGGCTCTGACAATACAATTACGGAAGGTATCCTTCCACACTGTATTCCTCCACCACTGTGAGAAATAGTCCCTATTCTCATTTGTGGCACTGCTGGGTGGGAAATTTCCCATGCAGCTTTGCCATAAAGTGAGACCCTGAACTCAGATAACCTCTTCAGTGATGCACTCCAGGAGCCATTGTCTCCTGTCAGTGTGTCACTGGAGGCCCTATAGAGCAGTGACATCACCTGATGTCACTGTTCTATAGGGAAGATCGTCGTGGGACACTCGTTATTAATTGGACTGTGTCGGACAGGGAGTATACGGTTGGTTTATTATTTTTAATTTTTTGCAGGTGATCGAGAATGGTAAGTATGGTGACATTAAGAATATTAAAATACTTTTTTCTGGCTGTTTTTTTTTTTTTTAATTTAACTCTTTCACTACTATAGGATAAGTAATGGATAGGTGTCTTATTGACGCCTCTCCATTATTAACCGGGCTTAATGTCACCTTATATAAGCAAGGTGACCAGGTACGGACTGGGACTGAAATTCAGCCCTGGCATTTAAAATCACAATCACACAGGCCCATGCCATCCCCGCCCCCGAGCACTAGATGGGATATATTACTAATATTACCCTGGATTGAAGAAAGCAAGATTTACAACAAGACCAATATTTCTAATGATACCCGTGGCTGCTGGGGTAAGCGACAGAGTCATCGACTTTGTGCTCCGTCACAACTCTTAACATTATGGGTGTCTTGAGAACACCGATTCTGTTAATAATGTAGCAGACAAGGCGGCCCATAACTAGACAGGCCCTTCAGGCATTTGCCAGAATTGCCAAATGGCCAGTCCGGCCCTGAAGGTGACATTAACTGTTATGACCCCAATGGCAGGGGGTCTCAGAAACAATAGCGAAGTCTGCAAACATAAAACCCAGCTCATAGGGCAGTGGTAACTGGGCTGACCATATACCTGAACCTAGCACACAAATAACAGCAGCCGGGGAACGTACCTACGTTGATTCTAGACGTCTCGTGCCAGCCGGAGAACTAACTAACCCTAGCAGGGAAAAGAAAGACCTCTCTTGCCTCCAGAGGAAATACCCCAAAAAGTTGGATAGAAGCCCCCAACAAATAATAACGGTGAGGTAAGAAGAAAAGACAAACGCAAGAAATGAACTAGGTTTTAGCAAAGAGAGGCCCGCTAACTAATAGCAGAATATAGGAAGATGACTTATATGGTCAGCAAAAACCCTCACAAAAACTCCACGCGGAATATTCAAGAACCCCCGAACCGTCTAACGGCACGGGGGGAGAACATCCGCCCCCTAGAGCTTCCAGCAATATAAGGAATCACATTTAGTACAAGCTGGACAAAAATAAGAGCACAGAAAATAACCAAAAACAAGAAAGCAGGACTTAGCTTAATTTTGCAAAGAACCAGGACCAGCAGATAGGAGCAAACAGAAGGATCTGATTACAACGATGCCAGGCACCAGACTGAAAATCCAGGAAGTTCAAATAGCTACACCCCTGGACTAACGAGGCCAGGTGGGTACCAAGCAAGGGAAGGAATATCAAAGTGTCATATCACTAGTGACCACAAGAGGGAGCCAAAAAGTCTAATTCACAACAGTACCCCCCCCCCCTTAAGGAGGGGTCACCGAACCCTCACCAAGACCACCAGGGCGATCAGGATGAGCAGCGTGAAAGGCACGAACCAAATCGGCCGCATGCACATCAGAGGCGACCACCCAGGAATTATCCTCCTGACCATAGCCCTTCCACTTGACCAGATACTGAAGCCTCCGCCTGGAGAGACGAGAATCCAAGATCTTTTCCACCACGTACTCCAACTCGCCCCCAACCAACACCGGAGCAGGAGGCTCAACAGAAGGAACCACAGGCACAACGTACCGCCGCAACAAAGACCTATGGAACACGTTGTGAATGGCAAATGACACAGGAAGTTCCAAGCGAAAGGACACTGGATTAAGAATTTCCAAAATCTTATAAGGACCGATGAAGCGAGGCTTAAATTTAGGAGAGGAGACCTTCATAGGAACAAAGCGAGAAGACAGCCACACCAAATCCCCAACGCGAAGTCGGGGACCCACACCGCGGCGGTGGTTGGCAAAACGCTGAGCCTTCTCCTGTGACAACTTCAAGTTGTCACCACATGATCCCAAATCCGCTGCAACCTATCCACCACAGAATCCACCCCAGGACAGTCAGACGGCTCCACATGTCCCGAGGAAAAACGAGGATGGAAACCAGAGTTGCAGAAAAATGGCGAAACCAAGGTAGCGGAACTAGCCCGATTATTAAGGGCAAACTCAGCCAACGGCAAGAAGGTCACCCAATCATCCTGATCTGCAGAAACAAAACATCTCAAATAAGCCTCTAGAGTCTGATTTGTTCGCTCAGTTTGGCCATTAGTCTGAGGATGAAAGGCAGATGAAAACGACAAATCAATGCCCATCTTAGCACAAAAGGATCGCCAGAACCTGGAAACAAACTGGGATCCTCTGTCAGACACGATATTCTCAGGAATGCCGTGCAAACAAACCACATTCTGAAAGAATAACGGAACCAGATCAGAAGAGGAAGGCAGCTTAGGCAAGGGCACCAAATGGACCATCTTGGAAAAGCGATCACATACCACCCAGATGACAGACATGCCCCGAGACACTGGAAGATCCGAAATGAAATCCATGGAAATGTGTGTCCAAGGCCTCTTCGGGACTGGCAAGGGCAAAAGCAACCCGCTGGCACGAGAACAGCAAGGCTTAGCCCGAGCACAAGTCCCACAGGACTGCACAAATGACCGCACATCCCGTGACAAGGAAGGCCACCAAAAGGACCTAGCCACCAAATCTCTGGTGCCAAAAATACCCGGATGGCCTGACAACACCGAGGAGTGAACCTCGGAAATTACTCTACTGGTCCATTTATCAGGAACAAACAGTCTGTCAGGTGGACAAGAGTCAGGTCTATCAGCCTGAAATCTCTGCAACACACGTCGCAAATCCGGAGAAATGGCTGACAAAATTACACCCTCTTTAAGAATACCAACTGGCTCTGAGGCTCCAGGAGAGTCAGGCACAAAGCTCCTAGAAAGAGCATCAGCCTTAACATTCTTTGAACCAGGCAGGTACGAGACCACGAAGTCAAAACGGGAGAAAAATAATGACCAACGGGCCTGTCTAGGATTCAGGCGTTTAGCAGACTCGAGATACATCAGATTTTTGTGATCAGTCAAAACCACCACACGATGCTTAGCACCCTCGAGCCAATGACGCCACTCCTCAAATGCCCACTTCATGGCCAACAACTCCCGATTGCCCACATCATAATTCCGCTCAGCAGGCGAAAACTTCCTAGAAAAAAAAGCACATGGTCTCATCACCGAGCAACCAGGGCTTCTCTGCGACAAAACGGCCTCTGCACCGATCTCAGAAGCATCCACTTCAACCTGAAAGGGAAGCGAGACATCAGGCTGACACAAAACAGGCGCCGAAGTAAACCGACGCTTCAGCTCCTGAAAAGCCTCCACGGCTGCAGGAGCCCAGTTAGCAACATCAGAACCTTTCTTGGTCATATCCGTCAAAGGTTTAACAACGCTAGAAAAATTAGCGATAAAACGACGGTAGAAGTTAGCAAAACCCAAGAACTTCTGAAGACTCTTAACCGACGTGGGCTGAGTCCAATCATGAATAGCTCGGACCTTAACTGGGTCCATCTCCACAGCAGAAGGGGAGAAGATAAAACCCAAAAAGGGAACCTTCTGCACACCAAAGAGACACTTTGAGCCCTTAATAAACAAAGCATTCTCACGCAAAACCTGAAACACCATCCTGACCTGCCTTACATGGGAGTCCCAATCATCAGAAAAAACCAGAATATCATCCAGATAAACAATCATAAATTTATCCAGATACTTCCGGAAGATGTCATGCATAAAGGACTGAAACACTGAAGGAGCATTAGAGAGCCCAAAAGGCATCACCAAGTACTCAAAATGACCTTCGGGCGTATTAAATGCAGTTTTCCATTCATCTCCCTGCTTAATGCGCACAAGGTTGTACGCACCACGCAGGTCTATCTTAGTGAACCACTTGGCACCCTTAATCCGGGCAAACAAGTCCGACAACAGAGGCAAAGGATACTGAAATTTAACAGTGATTTTATTCAGAAGTCGATAGTCTATACAAGGTCTCAAAGATCCGTCCTTCTTGGCCACAAAGAAAAATCCCGCACCAAGAGGGGAAGAGGATGGACGAATATGTCCCTTCTCCAGAGACTCCTTAATATACGAACGCATTGCGGTATGCTCAGGTACAGACAAATTAAATAATCTTCCCTTAGGAAACTTACTACCTGGAATCAAATCTATAGCGCAGTCACAGTCCCTATGAGGAGGAAGAGCACTGGACCTAGACTCGCTGAATACATCCTGATAATCAGACAAATACTCAGGAACATCCGAAGGAGTAGAGGAAGCAATAGACACCGGCGGGGAATCGCAATGAATTCCCTGACAGCCCCAACTTGACACAGACATAGCCTTCCAATCCAAAACTGGATTGTGAGTTTGTAACCATGGCAGACCCAAAACGACCAAATCATGCATTTTATGCAAAACAAGAAAACGAATCACCTCTCGATGTTCAGGAGACATGCACATGGTCACCTGTGTCCAAAACTGCGGCTTATTTTCCGCCAATGGCGTAGCATCAATACCTCTCAGAGGAATAGGATTAACCAAAGGCTCCAGAACAAAACCACAGCGCTTAGCAAACGACAGATCCATAAGACTCAGGGCAGCACCTGAATCCACAAACGCCATAACAGGATAGGAAGACAATGAGCAAATTAAAGTCACAGACAAAATAAATTTAGGTTGCAAATTACCAATGGCGACCGGACTAACCACCTTTGTTAAGCGTTTAGAGCATGCTGATATAACATGTGTAGAATCACCACAGTAGAAACACAACCCATTCTGACGTCTATGATTTTTCTGTTCAATTCTAGTCTGAACTCTATCACATTGCATTAACTCAGGTGTCTGTTCAGACAACACCACCAGAGGATTAGCGACTTTGCGCTCCCGTAAACGCCGGTCAATTTGAAAATAGCCAACGCCATGGAATCATTCAGACTTGTAGGAACGGAGAAACCCACCATCACATTCTTAATGGCTTCAGAAAGGCCATTTCTGAAATTTGCGGCCAGAGCACACTCATTCCACTGAGTAAGCACGGACCATTTCCGAAATTTTTGGCAATACACTTCAGCTTCATCCTGGCCCTGAGAGATAGCCAGCAAAGCTTTTTCTGCCTGAATTTCAAGATTGGGCTCCTCGTATAGCAACCCAAGCGCCAGAAAAAACGCATCAACATCTGCCAAAGCCGGATCGCCTGACGCTAACGAGAAGGCCCAATCCTGAGGGTCTCCCCGTAAGAAAGAGATAACAATTTTTACTTGCTGAGCTGAGTCTCCAGACGAACGAGGTCTCAGAGATAGAAACAATTTACAATTATTCCTGAAATTTCTAAATTTAAATCGGTCTCCAGAGAACAATTCCGGAATAGGTATTTTAGGTTCTGACATAGGACTGCTAGTAACAAAATCTTGAATACTCTGCACACGAGCAGCAAGCTGATCCACACTAGTAATCAAGGTCTGGACATTCATGTCTGCAGCAAGGCTCCAGCCACTCTGAGATAAAGGGGAGGAAAGAAAGAAAAAAAAAAAAACTCAGAATTTCCTTTCTTATAATCCCACTTCTGCAATGCATTAAATATTCACTTATGGCCTGGCATACTGTTATGACCCCAATGGCAGGGGGTCTCAGAAACAATAGCGAAGTCTGCAAACATAAAACCCAGCTCATAGGGCAGTGGTAACTGGGCTGACCATATACCTGAACCTAGCACACAAATAACAGCAGCTGGGGAATGTACCTACGTTGATTCTAGACGTCTCGCGCCAGCCGGAGAACTAACTAACCCTAGCAGGGAAAAGAAAGACCTCTCTTGCCTCCAGAGGAAATACCCCAAAAAGTTGGATAGAAGCCCCCAACAAATAATAACGGTGAGGTAAGAAGAAAAGACAAACGCAAGAAATGAACTAGGTTTTAGCAAAGAGAGGCCCGCTAACTAATAGCAGAATATAGGAAGATGACTTATATGGTCAGCAAAAACCCTCACAAAAACTCCACGCGGAATATTCAAGAACCCCCGAACCGTCTAACGGCCCGGGGGGAGAACATCCGCCCCCTAGAGCTTCCAGCAATATAAGGAATCACATTTAGTACAAGCTGGACAAAAATAAGAGCACAGAAAATAACCAAAAACAAGAAAGCAGGACTTAGCTTAATTTTGCAAAGAACCAGGACCAGCAGATAGGAGCAAACAGAAGGATCTGATTACAACGATGCCAGGCACCAGACTGAAAATCCAGGAAGTTCAAATAGCTACACCCCTGGACTAACGAGGCCAGGTGGGTACCAAGCAAGGGAAGGAATATCAAAGTGTCATATCACTAGTGACCACAAGAGGGAGCCAAAAAGTCTAATTCACAACAATTAACCCCTTATTACCCCATATCCCACCGCTACAGGGGAGTGGGAAGAGAGGGGCTAAGTGCCGAAATGGGTCATCTTACAGATGCACCATTTCTGGGGCGGCTGGAGGCTGGTATTTGTAGCCGGAGGGGGGCAAATATCCATGGTCCCTCTCTAGGCTATGAATATCAGCCCGCAGCTGTCTGCATAGCCTTTCTGGCTATAAAATATAGGGGGACCCCATGTAATTTTTTTTTTGGGGGGTCCCCCTATTTTAATAGCCAGTAAAGGCTACGCAGACAGCTGCGGGCTAATATTCATCAGGGGCATTACCCCCTTCCCAGGCTACAAATATTGGCCCCCGTCCGTCAGCTTTCCCCCTCTGGCGCAGAACATTTGCGCGGGAGCCCTCGCCATTTTTTTTCCATTCTTTTAACCCCTTCGCGACATGCGCCGTACTAGTACTGCGCTGCCGGCACTGCATTAGTGCCAGCCGCAGTACTAGTACGGCGCCCCGATCACCGCGGTCTCACGCTGAGCGCCGCGGTGATCGGGTGCGGGTGTCAGCTGTATATGACAGCTGACACCCCGCAGCAATGCCCACGATCGGCGCTATCGCCGATCGCGGGCATTTAACCCCTCTGATGCCGCTGTCAATACTGACAGCGGCATAGAGGGGGATCGCGCAGGGACGGGGGCTCCCTGCGCTCTCCCACCGGAGCTGCGCGATAAGATCGCGCTGCTCCGGTGACCTGGAAGGAGTCCCCGGATCCAAGATGGCCGCGGGTCTCCTTCCGGGTCATGAGATGACCCTGCTTGCTGGCGTCTGCTGAGAATTCCTCATAGCAGGCGCCGGCAAGCCTCTGCAATGTGCCTGTCACATCGGTGATCTGACAGAGTGCTGTGCACACTGTCAGATCACCGATCTGTGATGTCCCCCCCTGGGACAAAGTAAAAAAGTAAAAAAAAATTTTTTCCACATGTGTAAAAAAAAATAATAAAAAAAAAAATTCCTAAATAAAGAAAAAAAAAAAAATTCCCATAAATACATTTCTTTATCTAAATAAAAAAAAATCACACAATAAAAGTACACATATTTAGTATCGCCGCGTTCGTAACGACCCCACCTATAAAACTATATCACTAGTTAACCCCTTCAGTGAACACCGTAAAAAAAAAAAAAAAAAAACCGAGGCAAAAAACAACGCTTTATTCTCATACCGCCAAACAAAAAATGAAATAACACGCGATCAAAAAGACGGATATAAATAACCATGGTACCGCTGAAAACGTCATCTTGTCCCGCAAAAAAAAAGCCGCCATACAGCATCATCAGCAGAAAAATAAAAAAGTTATAGTCCTCAGAATAAAGCGATGCAAAAACAATTTTTTTTATATAAAATAGTTTTTATTGTGTAAAAGCGCCAAAACATAAAAAAATTACATAAATGAGGCATTGCTGTAATCGTACTGACCCGAAGAATAAAACTGCTTTATCCTTTTTACCAAACGCGGAACGGTATAAACGCCCCCCCTAAAAGAAATTCAGGAATTGCTGGTTTTTGTTCATTCCGCCTCCCAAAAATCGGAATAAAAAGCGATCAAAAAATGTCATGTACCCGAAAATGGTACCAATAAAAACGTCAACTCGTCCCGCAAAAAACAAGATCTCACATGACTCTGTGGACTAAAATATGGAAAAATTATAGCTCTCAAAATGTGGTGATGCAAAAACTATTTTTTGCAATAAAAATCGTCTTTTAGTGTGTGATGGCTGCCAATCATAAAAATCCGCCCAAAAAACGCTATAAAAGTAAATCAAATCCCCCTTCATCACCCCCTTGGTTAGGGAAAAATAATAAAATTTAAAAAAATATATTTATTTCCATTTTCCCGTTAGGCTACTTTCACACTAGCGTCGGTACGGGGCCGTCGCGCTGCGTCGGCCCGACATACCGACGCATACTGTGCAAGCGCCGCACAATGGGGGCAGCGGATGCTGTTTTTCCACGCATCCGCTGCCCCATTGTGAGGTGCGGGGAGGTGGGGGCGGAGTTCCAGCCACGCATGCGCGGTCGGAAATGGTGGACATTCGGCACAAAAAAAGTTACATGTAATGTTTTTTGCTGCCGGCGGTCCGCCGCAACACGACGCAACCGTCGCACGACGCTTGCGACGTGTGTCAATACGTCGCTAATGTTAGTATATGGGGAAAAAACACATCCTGCAGATGACTTTGCAGGATGCGTTTTTTCGCCAAAACGACGCATTGCGACGTATGCAAAAAACGCTAGTGTGAATGTAGCGCTAGGGTTA
This sequence comes from Ranitomeya variabilis, assembly GCF_051348905.1. Classification (NCBI taxonomy): domain Eukaryota; kingdom Metazoa; phylum Chordata; class Amphibia; order Anura; family Dendrobatidae; genus Ranitomeya; species Ranitomeya variabilis. The sequence goes on along the minus strand of NC_135233.1, from coordinate 381,707,315 downwards.
GGACTAGGGTTAGGGCTAGGGTTAGGGTTGGGGTTAGGGCTGGGGTTAGGGTTGGGGTTAGGGTTTCAGTTAGAATTGGGGAGTTTTCACTGTTTAGGCACATTAGGGGCTCTCCAAACGCGACATGGCGTCCGATCTCAACGCGTTTGTTTGCGTTAAAAACACATGCGTTTTAATAGAAAAAAACCAGAACACACACTGAAAAGTCACCCACCACCATCAAGGTGATAAAGGGATCCAAACCCTAACCCTAACCCTACCCCTAAACTCACCCCTAACCATTTAATGAACATTTTCTGACAGTCATAGTGCCACGTATTTCAGTGCCACGTATTTCAGTGCCACGTATTTCAGTGCCACGTATTTCAGTGCCACAATATTTCAGTGCCATGTATTTCAGTGCCACGTCTTTCAGTGCCACGTATTTAAGTGCCACGATATTTCAGTGAAATACGTGGCACTGAAATATCGTGGCATTTACGTGAAATACATGGCACTTAAATACGTGGCACTTATATACGTGGCACTTATATACGTGGCACTTATATACGTGGCACTTAAATACATGGCCACTGAAATATAGTGGCATTTACATGAAATATGTGGCACTTATATACGTGGCACTTATATACGTGGCACTTATATACGTGGCACTTAAATACATGGCCACTGAAATATCGTGGCACTTATATACGTATATAAACGTATTTCAGTGCCACGTATTTCGGTGCCACGTATTTCAGTGCCACGTATTTCAGGTTAGGGTTAGGGGTAGGGATAGGGTTTTTTGTTTTTTTCTTGTTTTCTTGTGTTTTTCTATAAAAACGCATGCGTCTAAAAAAGGCATGCGTTTTACCACGTTTACATGCGTTTTTTCACACATGCGTTTTTTTTAAAAACGCATGCAGATAAAAATGCAAGTGTGAAACCAGCCTTACCCTTGGGAAAATAAAAACGTGGGGGCTAAAATATAATTTTCGTGGAAAAAAATATATTTTTTATTTTCGCGGCTCTGCGATATAAACTGTAGTGAAACACTTGTTGGTTCAAAGTTCTCACAACACATCTAGATAAGTTCCGTGGGGGGTCTAGTTTCCAATATGGGGTCACTTGTGGGGGGTTTCTACTGTTTAGGTACATCAGGGGCTCTGCAAATGCAACATGACACCTGCAGACCAATCCATCTAAGTCTGCAATTCAAACGGCGCTCCTTCCCTTCCGAGCTCTGCCGTGTGCCCAAACAGTGGTTCCCCCCAATGTATGGGGTATCAGCGTACTCAGGACAAATTGGACAATAACTTTTGTGGTCCAATTTCTCCTGTTACCCTTGGGGAAAAAAAATTGCGGGCTAAAACATCATTTTGTGGAAAGAAAAAATGATTTTTTAATTTTCACAGCGCTACATTCTAAACTTTAGTGAAACAATTGGGGGTTAAAAGTGCTCACCACACATCTAGATAAGTTCCTTAGGGGGTCTTCTTTCCAAAATGGTGTCACTTGTGGGGGTTTCCACTGTTTAGGCACGTCAGGGGCTCTCCAAACACGACATGGGTTCCGATCTCAATTCCAGCCAATTTTGCATTGAAAAGTCAAATGGCGCTCCTTCCCTTCCGAGCACTGCCATGCGCCCAAACAGTGGTTTATCCCCATATATGAAGTATCAGCGTACTCAAGACAAATTGCACAACAACTTTTGGGGTCCAATTTATCCTGCTACCCTTGGGAAAATAAAAAATTTGGGGCAAAAAGATCATTTTTTGTGAAAATTAATATTCATTTTTTTTTACGGCTCTACATTATAAACTTCTGTGAAGCACTTGGAGGTTCAAAGTGCTCACCACACATCTAGATTAGTTCCTTAGAGGGTCTACTTTCCAAAATGGTGTCACTTGTGGGGGTTTCCACTGTTTAAGCACGTCAGGGGCTCTCCAAACACGACATGGGTTCCGATCTCAATTCCAGCCAATTTTGCATTGAAAAGTCAAATGGCGCTCCTTCCCTTCCGAGCTCTGCCATGTGCCCAATCAATGGTTTACCCCAACATGTGGGGTATCGGCGTACTCAGGACAAATTGTACAATGACTTTTTTGGTCCAATTTCTCCTGTTACCCTTGGTAAAATAAAATAAATTGGATCTGAAATAAAAATTTTGTGAAAAAAAAGTTAAATGTTCAATTTTTTTTTAAACATTCCAAAAATTTCTGTGAAGCACCTGAAGGGTTAATAAACTTTTTGAATGTGGTTTTGAGTACCTTGAGGGGTGCAGTTTTTAGAATGGTGTCACTTTTGGGCATTTTCTGTCATATAGACCCCTCAAAGTCACTTCAAGTGTGAGGTGGTCCGTAAAAAAAATGGTTTTGCAAATTTTGTTGCAAAAATGAGAAATCGCTGGTCAACTTTTAACCCTTATAACTCCCTAACAAAAAAAAATTATGTTTCCAAAATTGTGCTGATGTAAAGCAGACATGTGGGAAATGTTGTTTATTAACTATATTTTGTGATATAACTCTCTAATTTAAGGGCATAAAAACGAAAAATGTGAAAATTGCTAAATTTTCATAATTTTCGACAAATTTCTGTTTTTTTCACAAATAAATGCAAGTCATATCGAAGAAGTTTTACCACTATCATAAAGTACAATATGTCACGAGAAAACAAACTCAGAATCACCAGGATCCGTTGAAGCGTTTCAGAGTTATGACCTCATAAAGTGACAGTGGTCAGAATTGTAAAAATTGGCCGTGTCACTTAGGTGAAAACAGGCTTTGGGGTGAAGGGGTTAAAATAAACATGTTCATTAACCCCTTAGTAACAGAGCCAATTTGGTACTTAATGACCTAGCCAATTTTTGCAATTCTGACCACTCTCAATTTATGAGGTTATAACTCTGGAATACTTTAACGGATCCCGCTGATTCTGAGAATGTTTTATCGTGACATATTGTACTTCATGTTAGGGGTAAAATGTATTCGATATTACTTGCGATTATGAAAAAAGTGGAAATATGGCAAAAAATTTAAAAATTTTGCAAATTTCAAACTTTGAATTTTTATGCCCTTAAATCAGAGAGAGATGTCACACAAAATAGTTAATAAATAACATTTCCCACATGTCTACTTTACATCAGCAGAATTTTGGAAACAAAATTTTTTTTTGTAGGAAGTTATAAGGGTTAAAATTTGACCAGCGATTTCTCATTTTTACAACAAAATTTACAAAACCATTTTTTTTTAGGGACCATCTCACATTTAAAGTCACTTTTGAGGGGTGTATATGACAGAAAATACCCAAACTTGACACTATTCTAAAAACAGCCCCGCACAGACCCCAGACAGCCCCACAGACGCATCGGCAGACCCCGCCCGCACACACATACATGCACACAGTCACCGCCCACACACTCCCTCCTCCCGATCTGCAGCGTTGCAGCCGCAGTTTCATCCGCAGCTAAACCGCAGATCTTTTTTACATCTGCGGTTTTGCTGTGGATGTTCCCGACTCAATGCAAGTCAATGGGTGCAGAAACGCTGCAGATCCGCACAAAGAATTGACATGCTCCGGAAAAAACAACGCTGCGTTTCCGCCTGTTTTTTTCCGCAGCATGTGCACAGCGGATTGGGTTTTCCATAGGTTTACATGGTACTGTAAACCGCACGGGAAACTGCTGCAGATCCGCAGCATCAAAAACGCTGCGGATCCGCAGTAAAATCCGCAACGTGTGAACATGGCCTAAAATAATTAGGTCAGATTTGAGGTCATCTATAAAGGAGGATCTGATGGAGGAGATACTATGCAGCGCCCCAGAGTCCTGGTCGTTGCAGTACTGTGGATCCGCCACTATGGGGAGCCATGGTGCGTTCGATGGCACTGAAGGAGTTCCTCTGATCAGGTATCACAGACACCAATATGTTTCACAGCTGGTCCTCCGGGGGGAGCTAAGGGTGCTATTCATTAGGCCACTCCCCACCATAGTGGGTAAACTGGGGGTCAGGCAGGAAGTTAGAGGAGAAAGCTGACTGGATTGAACGAAGCAACACCTGGTGGCAGAGGGTGTTGTAGAGGAAGAGACAGTAGGGCCTCTGTCAGGGGTGGGATCCTGACAGAGGCTTGGCATTGGAAAGAACGTAACGGGACCGTGCCTGCTCAGCATAGCGGCGGTGCCCAAGAAAGGACTAGAAGCGAGATAGATTGTGCTGAGTGAGAAACGAGATCAAGCGAAAGGAGAATACCAGTAGGGGTCGTGCTGTAAGACCGGAGCAACATCCTACTGAGGCGCATTACCGGTGGCCGGAGGGAGTGGAATAGCATACAGCTTCAAGCCATACTCCAAACAGCGGCAGGGCAGTCAGTTTAAGGCGGGCTGTCTAACACATATCACCTATGAAGTCTTGGGGGGCAATTGCGGGAGAGGGGCGTCTCTAGGGTCCCGGAAGAACTCCAGGCCTACCTGACAAACGGGTGCCGTTCCAACCTGAATAACAGGGAGGGATGGAATAAGAGAAGAACATCAATTAATCGAGTTGTGAGGGAACTTAAGAAACAGACACAACCGTTGTGGGGTACTTTCCGTGAGCACAGCAGGGAAGGACTACAACACACAGCGCTAGAAGGAAGGCACTGATTTCCACCTGAGAGGAGAACTCTGGAGGTGCCATTGGACCGGCCGGACTTGCGCAGCCTGGTGAACCGTATTCTGGACTGAGGACCCAGAGATCTCCAGTAAAGAGGTAAAGAGACTGCAACCTGGTGTCCTCGTTATTTACCGCGACCTGCACCCCACAACTGCACCGCTACACCACCATTAACATCACTTATTGCACCGGACGTCCCCCACTGACGGACAGGGCCACGGACCGGGTCTAGCCACCGTGACAACCCCAGGACTGAGACCTAGAGGCCCGGCTCCGGGTACCCCTCGGCCCTGCGGCGGTGTGGGGGCGCTCCAAAGGTGGCGTCACGAACAGGATCTACTTAAGCCTGAAGAATCAGGTCATGTGTGCCTTGGAACTGTGATTTATTGTGCTTGGACTGTGCTTTATTGCAAAGACTGTGTGTTGCCATTTGCCGCCAAAAGTTCGCGCCAAAACCGCCGCCATTACAGCGCTAAGGAGAGCGCAGGAGAAGAAGAAGGGCGTGGAAGTGGGCGTGAACAAGCTGAAGAGCGCGAAAGACAATGGCCGCCCAGTCTAAATATCTCGGCCCCTTGAGGACGTGTCCGTCAGCAGCCAAGATCCGCCTCCTGATCCTCAATGGTGGGCAGAGACAGAGAAAACGAAACCGCCCACGAAGGAGAGAGCGGGAAAAGGACCAGGAAGAAGAAGCGAGCAACATGGAGGACGCCATGGCCAGCCGCCCGGAGCCGGAGCGTGGGGTCGGAGCCGAGGACTCCCCCAGCTACCCGGAGAGGCACCGCAGCCAGACCTCCACAGTTGACGCTGACCTCCTGCAGACCGGAGCGGACGAGCTGATCCACCAACCCCGGCGGATGCAGCTGAGCACTGAGGCCGGGTGGAAGAAGACCATCATCGGGAGCCTCGCCAGACGTCTGTCGGCAGCCTCGTCTGGTCCGGAGCAAGAAAGGAGTTCCAGCGCTCCGAAGCCAGAAAGCAAGGCCCTGCTGGAAAGCGAGGTGCTGCAAACAGAGATGACAACGCCGCAGCGCGAGGCCCTGCAGCCAGCATTCCAGACCCCAGCGGAGGCAGAGCAGACCGGCATCGGAGGGACCGCATCTGAAGCAGGTATGAAAGACGACCCTGCCCTGATGACTGACACCCCTCCAGTGACTGCTAGTGCCACAGCTGCTGACCCCGTTCCAGTGACTGATTTTGCAGTAGCCGCTACCTCTGCTGCAGCAAATGCCCATACTCAAGCTGCGCAGACCTCCATCGCTGCGCATGATTTAACCGTACATGAAAGACGGATTAACGGCGTTTGTCCAGCACTGGGTGTAACCCTGGACCTCACCTTTCCCAGGCCAAGAAGGGTTAAGTGCCAGGTGCAGCCCTGGAAGCCGTCCAACTAAGCCTCGGAAACCTGAAACTGTAAATAGTTAACTGTTTATTTCCTTGCTGTTTTGCTGCTAAAACCCGTCCTAGGTTAACTCTTAAAGGGATCCCTTTGTTTACCCGGGATCCCTATTGCTTTTTCTTTTTGCTTTCACTTTCATTTTTGTTTTTTTTTTGGTTCCACAATGTTATAAAAACTGCTGAATCATGAACAGTGCATGATCCAAACTTTCTTGTAAATAGTTTGCACCTTCTTAAAGGCGCTTCCTACTGGTTTTACTTAAAGACTCTTTGCGAAGATACCGTTCTGGGACCTTTGCCGAGCATGGACTGGTAGGCTGAGAAGACGAGCTACCTCAGAAAGACTTGATCCCCTCTTAAGGGGGATGTTCGATCTGAACTTGAAAGTGATACTGTTTTAGAACAGTAATATGATGATGCTCTGGAAGAAATGTAACTGTTTTGCATAAAGAAAAGTTATGTGTGTTTAATCTGTTTGAAATGTGAAACCTAGATAATGTTCTTTAAAAGGAAAGATGCAGAAAGCCCGTAGGGGAAGAATTAGAGTCCTGCATAGTTGAAAGAAAGGAAGTAATAACGAAGGTGAGGATAGAAGGTAAACCCTGAGTCCCCAGAGAAAGTTAGTTCGTTGCTAAGGACAGAGAGTGAACCCGTAGGGGTTAGAGAGCGAGTCCTTATAGGAGCCAAGTAGAGCCGGCTCAGTGTTCTCAAAATGAAAGTAAAGTTATGTTCTATACTATGTATAGTGGTTGAAAAGGCAGTAGGCCCTGGCTGAACGGGGCGGTCCTGTAACAGAAAGGAGAGGCAGTAGGTCTGGTGCCGTTAGGACAGGCGGTCCTGCAGATTCCAAAGAAGGCGAATGAAAAGTTAGAATACCTTATAATGTGATTATAGGAAGGTCTTTAGTGGATTTAGAGTGTGAATCCTTAAAGGCAATGTTAAATTATTGTTCACAAAATTTGCACTTAGTAGAATACCCGGTTGGGTAATGAGAGTTAATTGTAGCCTGTTGCTATGATATTTAATTATGTTTGTAACGTTAAAGTGTCCTCACCTCCCATAAAGGGAAGCTTGTTTAAGTATACTTATTGTTTTTGCACTCAACAAAATTGTATGTCTTTTTGCTAACCTGTATTGTTGTTTTCTTCCCAGTCCCGGAGTACTGTGTTTAACCAGGGGGGAGTGCAGCGCCCCAGAGTCCTGGTCGTTGCAGTACTGTGGATCCGCCACTATGGGGAGCCATGGTGCGTTCGATGGCACTGAAGGAGTTCCTCTGATCAGGTATCACAGACACCAATATGTTTCACAGCTGGGCCTCCGGGGGGAGCTAAGGGTGCTATTCATTAGGCCACTCCCCACCATAGTGGGTAAACTGGGGGTCAGGCAGGAAGTTAGAGGAGAAAGCTGACTGGATTGAACGAAGCAACACCTGGTGGCAGAGGGTGTTGTAGAGGAAGAGACAGTAGGGCCTCTGTCAGGGGTGGGATCCTGACAGAGGCTTGGCATTGGAAAGAACGTAACGGGACCGTGCCTGCTCAGCATAGCGGCGGTGCCCAAGAAAGGACTAGAAGCGAGATAGATTGTGCTGAGTGAGAAACGAGATCAAGCGAAAGGAGAATACCAGTAGGGGTCGTGCTGTAAGACCGGAGCAACATCCTACTGAGGTGCATTACCGGTGGCCGGAACGCCGAGGGAGTGGAATAGCATACAGCTTCAAGCCATACTCCAAACAGCGGCAGGGCAGTCAGTTTAAGGCGGGCTGTCTAACACATATCACCTATGAAGTCTTGGGGGGCAATTGCGGGAGAGGGGCGTCTCTAGGGTCCCGGAAGAACTCCAGGCCTACCTGACAAACGGGTGCCGTTCCAACCTGAATAACAGGGAGGGATGGAATAAGAGAAGAACATCAATTAATCGAGTTGTGAGGGAACTTAAGAAACAGACACAACCGTTGTGGGGTACTTTCCGTGAGCACAGCAGGGAAGGACTACAACACACAGCGCTAGAAGGAAGGCACTGATTTCCACCTGAGAGGAGAACTCTGGAGGTGCCATTGGACCGGCCGGACTTGCGCAGCCTGGTGAACCGTATTCTGGACTGAGGACCCAGAGATCTCCAGTAAAGAGGTAAAGCGACTGCAACCTGGTGTCCTCGTTATTTACCGCGACCTGCACCCCACAACTGCACCGCTACACCACCATTAACATCACTTATTGCACCGGACGTCCCCCACTGACGGACAGGGCCACGGACCGGGTCTAGCCACCGTGACAACCCCAGGACTGAGACCTAGAGGCCCGGCTCCGGGTACCCCTCGGCCCTGCGGCGGTGTGGGGGCGCTCCAACTATTTCTCAGAACAAATTCATAGACTGTATAAATGCGATTATGTACGTTTTTGTTGAAAACTGTTTTTTTCCCACTTACTGCAGAGTGTATAATAAATTGTAAATATGCAAAGGTTTTTTTTGTTCTAAAGTCGTATTCAAATAAATATTTTATATTCTATCTAAATGGCTTGATTATTGTTTCATAATAAAGATTAAAAGCCTGATGTTAACATTTTACTACAGTAAATTTATCACTTAAACTTAAACTTGAGCCATGTATGAGGGAGTCGGAGTCGTGGAGTCAAAGTCGGAGTCATGGGAATTGAGGAGTTGGAGTCGAAGGTTTGGCTTACCGACTCCAAAGCCCTGCTTACCACCACTGTTAGGCCGGCGTCACACTAGAGAGTTTTACGGACGTATGAGAAACGCAAAAACTACGCATTGCACACGGACCAATGATTTTCTATGGGGCAGCTCCTATCTGCCATATATTTCGCAGCAGTATTTTCCGTGCGTAGAAAATCACAGCATGCTGCGTTTGTCAGTGTATTGCGCAAAAAATCCGCCAATGAAAGTCTATGGGGGCGAGAAAAATACGGATTACACACGGACCATCAGTGTGACTTGCGCGAAATATGCACCGGTGTTCTATAGAAAAGCCGGTAATTCAGCGCGGTGTACAGTAAAATCACACTGACAGGTTAGAATAGAATAGATAAAATAAATGTCTACACATAGTATAGGTGTGTGTATATATCTACTATATAATTGTCTAAGGGTCACTTCGTCTGTCTGTCTGTCACGGAAATCCCAAGTCGCTGATTGGTCGCGGCAAAACGGCCATGACTAATCAGCAACGGGCACAGTCCGGCGGCGAAATGGCCGCTCCCTACTCCCCTTCCGTCAGTGCCCGCTCCATACTCCCCTCCAGTCAGCGCTCACACAGGGTTAATGGCAGCGTTAACATACCGCGTTATGCCGCGGTATAACGCACTCCGTTAACGCTGCTATTAACCCTGTGTGACCAACTTTTTACTATTGATGCTGCCTATGCAGCATCAATAGTAAACAGATCTAATGTTAAAAATAATAATAAAAAAAATCATTATATACTCACCTTCTGTCGCCCCCCCGGATACAGCCCAGGCCTTTCCCGCTCCTTGCGACGCTCGGGTCCATGCATTGTGGTCTCGCGAGATGATGACGTAGCGGTCTCGCGAGACCGCTACGTCATCATCTCGCGAGACCGCAATGCACTCTTGGGACAGGAGCATCGCGAGGAGCATCGGTAAATGCCTCGCCTGGATCCGGGGGCAGACGGAAGGTGAGTATATAACTATTTTTTATTTTAATTATTTTTTTAACAGGGATATGGTGCCCACATTGCTATAAACTATGTGGGCTGTGTTAGATACTGCGTGGGCTGTGTTATATACTACATCTCTGTGCTATATACTATGTGGGCTGTGCTATACACTACGTTACTGTGGTATATATTAAGTGGCTGGGCAATACACTACATCGCTGTGCTCTATACTACGTGGCCTGTGTTATATACTGCATGGGCAGTGTTATATACTACGACTCTGTGCTATATACTACGTGGCTGTGCAATATACTACGTGGCTGTGCAATATACTACGTGGCTGTGCAATATACTACGTGGCTGTGCTATATACTATGTGGCTGTGCTATATACTACGTGGGCTGTGTTATATGCTACTTGGCTGTGCTATTTTTCTCTGCTGTGCCTGTGCATCATGAATCGTGGTATGTGTTAAAGAGGGGGGCCCACTGAGACCCGGGGCCCTAAAAAACCTGGAGCTTGCCCTGGTTTCACTGATTAGTCGTGGCTGGGCGTGACCAGTCAGTGACAGGCACAGTCCGCCGGCGAATTGGCGCGGAATTTGAACCACGCTTCACTAATTGGTCACGGCCCGCTGGCCGAATCCTGTATATAAATTGCATTATTCTGAAAACTTCATAAATAAACTACATACATATTCTAGAATACCCGATGTGTTAGAAGCGGGCCACCATCTAGTATATATATATGTCATTGAGACACACACATAAATATATATATATATACACTGAGGGCCAGAAAAGTATGGGATATTGTTGCTTTTTTCTTTTTTTTTCTTTTACAGAACGAGGGTCTTCAGGTGGATTAAGTGTACAATCAAGATTTTACAACCGCATGTGTGTGTGTATTTATTTCATTAAAATACTTTATTCTTAGTGTGTGTGTGTGTATGTGTATTATTAACCCTTTAATATTATTGGATTAATAATGGATAGGTGTCTTATTGACATCTCTCCATTATTAACCAGGCTTAATGTCACCTTACATTAGCAAGGTGACATTAACCCTTTATTACCCCATATCCCACCGCTACTCGGGAGTGGGAAGAGAGAGGCTAAGTGCCAGAATAGGCGCATCTTACAGATGTGCCTTTTCTGGGGTGGCTGGGGCAGATGTTTTTAGCCGGGGGGGGGCCAATGACCCTGGTCCCTCTCTAGGCTATTAATATCTGCCCTCAGTCACTGGCTTTCCCACTCTGGTGGAGAAAATTGAGAGGGAGCCGGTGCCAGTTTTTTCTGTGATTTAACCCTTTATTTTAACAGCTAGAGCCCCCAAATTTTGCACACACACTCTACTAACATTATTAGTGAGGAATATGCAAAAAAAAAAAAGGGGATGTGAAATGGTTTACTGTATGTAAACCAGGGCTGGACTGGCCATCGGGCAGTTCTGGCAAATTCGAGAAGGGCCAATGGCAGTCATGGGCCGCTCGCTAGGGCCTACTCCCCTCGTCTCACACCCCCGCTGACTCACCCCCCCCTCCTGCGCCGCTGCATTCAACCATACCGGCATCTATGACGCCGGTACAGTTGAATGCAATGATGGTGCAGAGAGCGTCTGCTGATGCTCCCTCTCCCATCATTCCCTGCTCTGCCTGGCGCTGACACTGTGGGTGCACGATGACGTCATATCATCGCGCACCTGCTGTGTGACTGGGCAGACTGCAGCTGCTGAGACCGGAGCCAGGAGCAGCGCTGGGCACGAGGAGAGGTGGGTGTTTTGTTTTTTTTTAAATAGTTTTTTTTAATCCTGAGTGACAACTGGATTGTGGGGCAATTGGGGGGGGGGCTGTATTACATTCTATGGGGGCTGTGCTGTATTACATTCTATGGAGGCTGGGCTGTATTACATTCTGTGGAGGCTGGGCTGTATTACATTCTATGGAGGCAGGGCTGTATTACATTCTATAGAGGCAGGGCTGTATTACATTCTATGGGGGTTGTGCTGCATTACATTCTATGGGGGTTGTGCTGCATTAAATTCTATGGGGGTTGTGCTGCATTACATTCTATGGGGGCTGGCAGCATTACATTCTATGGGGGCTGTGCTGCATTACATTCTATGGGTGGCTGGCTGCATTACATTCTATGGGGGGCTGGCTGCATTACATTCTATGGGGGGCTGGCTGCATTACATTCTATGGGGGCTGGCTGCATTACATTCTATGGGGGAGGGCTGTATTACATTCTATGGGGTGCTGTATTATATTATATGGAGGGGCTACATTATATTCTATGAGGGGGCTGCCATATATTATATATGCAGGGGCTGCATTATACTATATGAGGGGGCTGCATTATATTCTCTGGGGGGTTACATTATACTCAGGGGGCTACAATATATTCTGTGTGACTGCTGCATTATACTCTGGGGTGGCATCATTATACTATATGTGGGCTGCATTATACTGTATCGAGGACTATGGGGAATACATTATACTATATGAAGACCTATGGGGTTCATTATACTATTGGAAGTGAATTGTACCACATGGATGACAATGGCGGGGCATTATACTATATGGAGCACTATGAGGAATGTATTATACTATTTGGAGGACTGATGAATGTATTATACTATTTGGAGGACTGAGGAGTGTATTATACTATATGGAGGAATTGCAGTGTATTTTAATATATGGAGGTCTATGAGGAGTGTATTACACTATATGGAGGACTATGTGGAGTGTATAATACTATATGGAGGACTGAGGAGTGTTCCAAATTATTATGCAAATTGGATTTAAGTGTGATAAAGATTTAATTGTTTTGTTTTTCAAATAAACTCGTGGATGGTATTGTGTCTCAGGGCTCAATGGATCACTGAAATCAATCTTAAACACATGGGATAATTAGTTTTCCATGTGATTCTAATTAAAGGAAAACTACTTAAAAATGATATTATTATTATTATTATTTATTATTATAGCGCCATTTTTTCCTTGGCGCTTTACATGTGAGGAGGGTTATACATAATAAAAACAAGTACAATAATCTTGAACAATACAAGTCACAACTGGAACAGGAGGAGAGAAGACCCTGCCCACGAGGGCTCACAATCTGCAAGGGATGGGTGAGGATACAGTAGGCGAGGATAGAGCTGGTCGTGCAGTGGTTTGGTCGATCGGTGGTTACTGCAGGTTGTAGGCTTGTCGGAAGAGGTGGGTCTTCAGGTTCTTTTTGAAGGTTTCGATGGTAGGCGAGAGTCTGATATATTGTGGTAGAGAGTTCCAGAGTAGGGGGGATGCACGAGAGAAATCTTGTATGCGATTGTGTGAAGAGGAGATAAGAGGGGAGTAGAGAAGGAGATCTTGTGAGGATCGGAGGTTGCGTGCAGGAAAGTACCGGGAGACGAGGTCACAGATGTATGGAGGAGACAGGTTGTGGATGACTTTGTATGTCATGGTTAGGCTTTTGTACTGGAGTCTCTGGGTAATGGGGAGCCAGTGAAGGGATTGACAGAGGGGAGAGGCCGGGGAATAGCGGGGGGACAGGTGGATTAGTCGGGCAGCAGAGTTTAGAATAGATTGGAGGGGTGCAAGAGTGTTAGAGGGGAGGCCACAGAGCAGGAGGTTACAGTAGTCGAGGCGGGAGATGATGAGGGCATGGACTAGGGTTTTTGCAGATTCTTGGTTTAGGAATGTACGGATCCATGAAATATTTTTGAGTTGGAGGCGGCAGGAAGTGGAAAGGGTTTGGATATGTGGTTTGAAGGAGAGATCAGTGTCAAGGATTACCCCAAGACAGCGGGCTTGTGGGACTGGGGAGAGTGGGCAGCCGTTTACTGTAATGGATAGGTTCGTTGGGGAGGTCGTGTGAGATGGGGAAAGACGATGAATTCTGTTTTGTCCATGTTAAGTTTTAGAAATCTAGCGGAGAAGAAGGATGAAATAGCGGATAGACATTGAGGGATTCTGGTTAGAAGGGTGGTGATATCTGGTCCAGAGATGTAGATCTGTGTGTCATCAGCATAGAGATGATACTGAAAGCCGTGAGATTCTATGAGCTGTCCCAGGCCAAAAGTGTAAATGGAGAAGAGCAGGGGCCCTAGAACTGAACCTTGCGGGACTCCGACAGATAGGGGGCGAGGTGAGGAGGTGGTGTGTGAGTGGGAGACGCTGATTGTCCGGTCGGTTAGGTATGACGAGATCCAGGATAGGGCCAAGTCTGTGATGCCAAGGGATGAGAGGGTCTGCAGCAACAGGGAATTGTCCACTGTTATGACCCCAATGGCGAGGGTCTCAGAGGAATGTGGAAGTCTGAGGAATACAAAAAACCAGCTCATAGGGCAGTGGTAACTGGATTGACCATATATCTACTCCTAACGCCAACCCTAGAAGTAGCCGGGGATCATTCCTACGATGATTCTAGATGACACGCTCCAGCCGGAGAATCTAGCTACCCCTAGTAGAGGAAAACAAAGACCTTTCTTGCCTCCAGAGAAATGGACCCCAAAGCTGGATAGAAGCCCCCCACAAATAATAACGGTGAGGTAAGAGGAAATGACAAACACAGAAATGAATCAGATTTAGCACAGAGAGGCCCGCTAACTAATAGCAGAAAAAGGAAAGGGAACTTATATGGTCAACGAAAACCCTATTAAAATCCACACTGGAAATTCAAGAACCCCCGAACCGTCTAACGGTCCGGGGGGAGAACACCAGCCCCCCTAGAGCTTCCAGCAAAGGTCAGGATGCAGACCAGGAACAAGCTGGACAAAAATGCAAAAACCAAAACAAATAGCAAAAGCAAAAAGTAGACTTAGCTGATATTTTCTGGAACCAGGATCAGTAGACAAGAGCACAGCAGACTAGCTCTGATAACTACGTTGCCAGGCACAGAACTGAAGGTCCAGGGAGCTTATATAGCTACACCCTAAACTAACGACCTCAGGTGCAGATTAAAGGAATGACAGAAAAACCAGAGTCAAAAAACTAGTAACCACTAGAGGGAGCAAAAAGCAAAATCACAACAGTACCCCCCCCTTAGTGAGGGGTCACCGAACCCTCACCACGACCACCAGGGCGATCAGGATGAGCGGCATGAAAGGCACGAACTAAATCGGCCGCATGAACATCAGAGGCGACCACCCAGGAATTATCCTCCTGACCATAGCCCTTCCACTTGACCAAGTACTGAAGCCTCCGCCTGGAGAGGCGAGAATCCAAGATCTTCTCCACCACGTACTCCAACTCGCCCTCAACCAACACCGGAGCAGGAGGCTCAGCAGAAGGAACTACAGGCACAATGTACCGCCGCAACAAGGACCTATGAAATACATTGTGAATAGCAAATGACACAGGAAGATCCAGACGAAAAGATAGCCCTTCCACTTGACCAAGTACTGAAGCCTCCGCCTGGAGAGGCGAGAATCCAAGATCTTCTCCACCACGTACTCCAACTCGCCCTCAACCAACACCGGAGCAGGAGGCTCAGCAGAAGGAACTACAGGCACAATGTACCGCCGCAACAAGGACCTATGAAATACATTGTGAATAGCAAATGACACAGGAAGATCCAGACGAAAAGATACAGGATTAAGGATTTCCAATATCTTGTAAGGCCCAATAAAACGAGGTTTAAATTTGGGAGAGGAGACCTTCATAGGAACAAAGCGGGAAGAAAGCCATACCAAATCCCCAACGCGTAGTCGGGGACCTACACCGCGGCGGCGGTTGGCAAAGCGCTGAGCCTTCTCCTGTGACAATTTCAAGTTGTCCACCACATGATTCCAGATCCGCTGCAACCTATCCACCACAGAATCCACCCCAGGACAGTCAGAAGGTTCCACATGACCCGAAGAAAAGCGAGGATGGAAACCAGAGTTGCAGAAAAAAGGCGAAACCAAGGTGGCGGAACTAGCCCGATTATTAAGTGCAAACTCAGCCAACGGTAAGAATGTCACCCAATCGTCCTGATCAGCAGAGACAAAACACCTCAAATAAGCCTCCAAAGTCTGATTGGTTCGCTCCGTCTGTCCATTAGTCTGAGGATGGAAAGCAGACGAAAACGACAAATCAATGCCCATCCTACCACAAAAGGATCGCCAGAACCTGGAAACGAACTGGGATCCTCTGTCAGACACAATATTCTCAGGGATGCCGTGCAAACGAACCACGTTCTGGAAAAACACAGGAACCAGATCGGAAGAGGAAGGCAGCTTAGGCAAAGGAACCAAATGGACCATCTTGGAGAAGCGATCACATATCACCCAGATAACGGACATGCCCTGAGATAGCGGAAGATCAGAAATGAAATCCATGGAGATATGTGTCCAAGGTCTCTTCGGGACAGGCAAGGGCAAGAGCAACCCGCTGGCACGAGAACAGCAAGGCTTAGCTCGAGCACAAATCCCACAGGACTGCACAAATGACCGCACATCCCTTGACAAGGAAGGCCACCAAAAGGACCTGGCCACCAGATCTCTGGTGCCAAAAATTCCCGGGTGACCTGCCAACACCGAGGAATGAACCTCGGAAATGACTCTGCTGGTCCACTTATCCGGGACAAACAGTCTGTCAGGTGGACAAGACTCAGGCCTATCAGCCTGAAATCTCTGCAACACACGTCGCAGATCCGGAGAAATAGCTGACAAGATAACTCCATCTTTAAGAATACCAACAGGGTCAGCGACTCCAGGAGCATCAGGCACAAAGCTCCTAGAAAGAGCATCGGCCTTCACATTCTTTGATCCTGGTAAATACGAGACAACAAAATCAAAGCGGGAGAAAAACAATGACCAGCGGGCCTGTCTCGGATTAAGGCGTTTAGCAGACTCGAGATACATCAGATTTTTGTGATCAGTCAGGACCACAACACGATGCTTAGCACCCTCGAGCCAATGACGCCACTCCTCAAATGCCCATTTCATGGCCAACAACTCCCGATTGCCCACATCATAATTTCGCTCAGCAGGCGAAAACTTCCTAGAGAAAAAGGCACAAGGTTTCATAACAGAGCAACCAGGGCCTCTCTGCGACAAAACGGCCCCTGCTCCAATCTCTGAAGCATCCACCTCAACCTGAAAGGGAAGCGAGACATCAGGCTGGCACAAAACAGGCGCCGAAGTAAACCGGCGTTTCAACTCCTGGAAAGCCTCCACGGCAGCAGGAGCCCAGTTAGCTACATCGGAGCCCTTCTTGGTCATATCCGTCAAAGGTTTCACAATGCTAGAAAAATTAGCGATAAAACGACGGTAGAAGTTAGCGAAGCCCAAGAACTTCTGAAGACTCTTAACCGACGAGGGCTGAGTCCAATCAAGAATAGCTCGGACCTTGACTGGGTCCATCTCCACAGCAGAAGGGGAAAAAATGAACCCCAAAAAGGGAACCTTCTGTACACCAAAGAGACATTTAGAGCCCTTGACAAACAAAGAATTTTCACGCAAAATTTTAAAGACCAACCTGACCTGCTCCACATGCGAATCCCAATCATCAGAAAAAACCAAAATATCATCCAGATAAACAATCAAAAATTTATCCAGATACTTCCGGAATATGTCATGCATAAAGGACTGAAAAACTGAAGGCGCATTGGAGAGCCCAAAAGGCATCACCAAGTACTCAAAATGACCCTCGGGCGTATTGAATGCGGTTTTCCATTCATCACCTTGTTTAATGCGCACAAGGTTGTACGCACCACGAAGGTCTATCTTGGTGAACCACTTGGCACCTTTAATCCGGGCAAACAAGTCAGACAACAGCGGTAAAGGATACTGAAATTTGACAGTGATCTTATTTAAAAGCCGATAATCAATACAGGGTCTCAAAGATCCGTCTTTTTTTGCCACAAAAAAGAATCCCGCACCAAGAGGGGAAGAAGACGGACGAATATGTCCTTTCTCCAGAGACTCCTTGATATATGAACGCATAGCGGTATGCTCAGGTACCGACAGATTAAACAGTCTTCCCTTAGGAAATTTACTGCCTGGTATCAAATCTATAGCACAGTCACAGTCCCTATGAGGAGGCAATGCACTGGATTCAGACTCACTGAAGACATCCTGATAATCAGATAAATACTCCGGAACTTCCGAAGGCGTAGAAGAAGCAATAGACACAGGCAGGGAATCCCCATGAATACCACGACAGCCCCAACTTGAGACTGACATAGCCTTCCAGTCCAGGACTGGATTATGGGTCTGTAACCATGGCAGCCCCAAAACAACCAAATCATGCATTTTATGCAAAACCAGGAAACGTATCACCTCGCGGTGTTCAGGAGTCATGCACATGGTAACCTGAGTCCAATACTGCGGTTTATTTGCTGCCAATGGCGTAGCATCAATACCCCTAAGAGGAATAGGATTTCTGATAACATAGTCTTGTATGCCCTGCACACGAGTAGCCAGCTGGTCCACACTTGTAATCAAGGTCTGGACATTCATGTCTGCAGCAAGCATAGCCACTCTGAGGTAAAGGGGAAGAAGGAAGAAGAGAGAAAAAAAAAAAAAAAACTCAGAATCTTCTTTCTTATAATCCCTCTTTTGCAATGCACTAAACATTTAATACAGGCCTGGCAAACTGTTATGACCCCAATGGCGAGGGTCTCAGAGGAATGTGGAAGTCTGAGGAATACAAAAAACCAGCTCATAGGGCAGTGGTAACTGGATTGACCATATATCTACTCCTAACGCCAACCCTAGAAGTAGCCGGGGATCATTCCTACGATGATTCTAGATGACACGCTCCAGCCGGAGAATCTAGCTACCCCTAGTAGAGGAAAACAAAGACCTTTCTTGCCTCCAGAGAAATGGACCCCAAAGCTGGATAGAAGCCCCCCACAAATAATAACGGTGAGGTAAGAGGAAATGACAAACACAGAAATGAATCAGATTTAGCACAGAGAGGCCCGCTAACTAATAGCAGAAAAAGGAAAGGGAACTTATATGGTCAACGAAAACCCTATTAAAATCCACACTGGAAATTCAAGAACCCCCGAACCGTCTAACGGTCCGGGGGGAGAACACCAGCCCCCCTAGAGCTTCCAGCAAAGGTCAGGATGCAGACCAGGAACAAGCTGGACAAAAATGCAAAAACCAAAACAAATAGCAAAAGCAAAAAGTAGACTTAGCTGATATTTTCTGGAACCAGGATCAGTAGACAAGAGCACAGCAGACTAGCTCTGATAACTACGTTGCCAGGCACAGAACTGAAGGTCCAGGGAGCTTATATAGCTACACCCTAAACTAACGACCTCAGGTGCGGATTAAAGGAATGACAGAAAAACCAGAGTCAAAAAACTAGTAACCACTAGAGGGAGCAAAAAGCAAAATCACAACAGTCCACTGTGTCAAAGGCAGAGGACAGGTCCAGGAGGAGGAGGATAGAGTAGTGCCGCTTGCTCTTGGCAGTTAATAGGTCATTGGTGACCTTAGTTAGGGCAGTTTCAGTGGAGTGGTGTGACCGGAAGCCAGATTGAAAGCGGTCGAAGAGGGAGCAGGAAGATAGATTGGAGGACAGTTCAAGATGGACATGTTGTTCCAGTAGTTCCACATTAGTTCCATATTATTAAGCAGGTCACAGTTTTCAAGTAACATGGAAAAGAAAAAGGATCTCTCTGCTGCTGAAAAGCATCAAATAGTGCAATGCCTTGGTGAAGGGATGAAAACATTAGAAATTTCCCGAAAACTTAAGCGTGATCATTGTACTGTTAAGAGATTTGTGGCTGTATCTGAGCACAGATGTGTTTGTGCTGATAAAGGCATAATGAGGAAGATTTCTGCCAGGCAAAGGGTTAAGAGAGCAGCTGCTAAAAAGTCATTACAAAGCAGCAAACAGATATTTGAAGCTGCTGGTGCCTCTGGAGTCCCTCGAACCTCAAGGTGTAGGCTCCTTCAAAGGCTTGCTGTGGTGCATAAGCCTACTATTCGGCCACCCTTAAACAGTGTTCACAAGCAGAAATGGTTGCATTGGGCCCACACATACATGAAGACTAACTTCCAAACATTCTTGTTTACTGATAAGTGTTGAGCAACCCTGGATGGTCCAAATGGATGGAGTAGTGGATGGTTGGTGTATGGCCACCATGTCCCAACAAGGCTGCAACAACAGCAAGGAGGTGGAGGGGTCATGTTTTGGGCCGGAATCATGGAGAAACAGCTGGTAGGGCCCTTTAAGGTTCCTGAAGGTGTGAAAATGACCTCTGCAAAGTATATAGAGTTTCTGACTGACAACTTTCTTCCATGGTATAAAAAGCAGAAACGTGCCTTCAGGAGCAAAATCATCTTCATGCTGACAATGCCCCATCTCATGCTGCAAAGAAAACCTCTGAGTCATTCGCTGCTATGGGCATAAAAGGAAATAAACTCATGGTGTGGCCACCATCTTCCCCTGATCTCAACCCTATAGAGAACCTTTGGAGTATCATCAAGCAAAAGATCTATGAGGGTGGGAAGCAGCTCACATCAAAACAGCAGCTCTGGGAGGCTATTCTGACTTCATGCAAAGAAATACAAGCAGAAACTTGGATGCAGGAATTGTGAAGGTGAAGAAGGGTTCCTATGGTAACATGTAACTTGGCCTGTTAGGATGTTTTGGAGTTAAATAGCTTTTTGTTCAGTGAATGTGACCTCCTAATGCTGCAAATTCCACAAATGAGCATTTTCAGTTCTTTAAAACATATCAAATGTTTAGAAATTCTACTGTTCCTAATAATTTGGAACAGTGCATTTTAAGTTTTTATTCATTTTGGAGATTATACTGTTATCATTGGGAGGTTTATTCAATAAAATTCGATGTATAATCTAACGGGTGATGACTTTTATTAGACTGACTGTCATTTGCACCAACCATTTAGGAAAATCAGAGAAAAATGTCATTTGCATAATAATTTGGAACATAGTGTATGGAGGACTGAGGAGTGTATTATACTATATTGAGGACTGAGGTGCACATTATAATATATGGAGGACTATAGGGTGTATTATACTAAACAAGCAAAATGCTGCCTATTCATCGAGTGATTGGATTGTTTATGTGGGAACAGAAATCCTTGTTCTCAGCAGCACATCGCCGGTGTAAACTGTAGATGTGCTGTTGATAACATGATACTGTATGGGGACAGATTGATCTAATGGTGATTGTTCTGTCCCATCATTCTTTCTCAGTTGGTGTAGAGAGGCTGGGAACCAAGTGAACGACTTCAGTATTGTCGATCACACTCGTTTAGCGGTCTGAGATCAGCGCATGTAAATACAGCAGAAATGCTTTGCAGGGAGACCAGGCAAGGATGATGACAGTTGTAGTTAGCACCCGGCGCCTGGGAATAGCGCTAACTCTACTGCTTTTCCCAGCCGCCAGAGCATTTAATTCTGGTATGTGTAATGATTTTTAGGGTTGATGTCAGCTGCTATCAATCCCTGGTATAAGTAATGGAGTGGTGTCTATCAGACACCCCCACTACTAGCCCAGACCTGGCGAGACCCAGCGACTCTGAAGAGTGGTGACGGTAGTAACAATACCGCTCTTCAAAGTCGCCGATCTCAGCGCAAGACCCGGAATATCTGAAGAGCAGTGATGTCACCGCTCTTCAGAGTCACCGGGTCTCGTGCTGCGCAGCGGAACCAAAAGTGGCTGTAGGCAAAGTATATGGGGCATCAGAATGAAGTTCCACAGCCTTCGGTCGTCTCATCCCTTCATTATCTACGAGATCCAGTTATGTAGGTAAAGTAGTGGCTTTTCTTGGTACTGCAAATAAAAGCAATAAATAGGACTGAGTTGTAATGCTGGATACAGCTGTGATTATATGTTATATAGTCGTGTTACACTCCCCTCACTTCTTGTAACCTACAAGTGTTCAAAGATATTTTACAGTCACCATGTAACAAGTGGGCCTGTGTGACTTCAAATGCCAGGGCTGAATTTTAGTCCCAGTCCGGCCCTAATGTAAACCATGTCTCATATCCTGTCGGGTTTGAGAAGGAGATAGCAAAAGCCGGCAATTGAATTGCTATCTAGCGCTGTATGAAATATAAATATATATATATATATAATATATAATATATATATATATATATATATATATATATATATATATATATATATCTCCACAGAGAGAGAGAGACTGTATAAATGTTTTCACGAATATTTGAGCCCATGGATCCATTATATGTCCATTTTGCAAGGATGCGAGAAAAAAAAGCACTACGGATGCCATACGAATGACATACGGATCACTGTTTTGGGATCATTTCTGCGCATTACGCCTGTAAAAAACGGACCGTATTTCCCTACGCTGAGTGTGATGCCGGCCTTAGAATCTCACATTTGACATCTGACTTTGATATCTGACTCTGACACCTAACTTATTGTTTTTTTACTATATACTAGATGGTGGCCGGATTCTAACGCATCGGGTATTCTAGAATATGTATGTAGTTTATTTATGAAGTTTTCAGAATAATGCAATTTATACACAGGATTCGGCCGGCCGGCCACGACCAATTAGCGAAGCGTGGTTCAAATTCTGCGCCAATTCGCGGGCGGACTGCGCCTGTCGCTGATTGTTCGCGGCTGGGCGTGACCAATCAGTGAAGCCAGGGCCGGCTCCAAGTTTTTTAGGGCCCCGGGCGAAAGAGTCTCAGTGGGCCCCCCTCTTTAACACATACCACTATTCATGATGCACAGATCCAGCAGAGAAATATAGCACAGCCAAGTAGCGTATAGCACAGCCAAGTAGCGTATAACACAGCCCACGTAGTATATAGCACAGCCACGTAGTATATAACACAGCCACGTAGTATATAGTACAGCCACGTAGTATATAACACAGCCACGTAGTATATAGCACAGCCCACGTAGTATATAACACAGCCACGTAGTATATTGCCCAGCCACGTAGTATATTGCCCAGCCACGTAGTATATAGCACAGACACGTAGTATATTGCACAGCCACGTAGTATATTGCCCAGCCACGTAGTATATTGCCCAGCCACGTAGTATATTGCCCAGCCACGTAGTATATAGCACAGCCAACGTAGTATATAACACAGCCCACGTAGTATATAGCACAGCCACGTAGTATATTGCCCAGCCACATAGTATATTGCCCAGCCATGTAGTATATTGCCCTGCCAAGTACTATATAGCACAGCCCACGTAGTAAATAGCACAGACACGTAGTATATTGCCCAGCCACGTAGTATATAGCACAGACCCGTAGTATATTGCACAGCCACGCAGTATATTGCCCAGCCACGTAGTATATAGCACAGAAACATAGTATATTGCCCAGCCACGTAGTATATTGCCCAGCCACGCAGTATATTGCCCAGCCACGTAGTATATTGCCCAGCCACATAGTATATTGCCCAGCCATGTAGTATATTGCCCAGCCACATAATATATTGCACAGAGACGTAGTATATAACACTGCCCATGCAGTATATAACACAGGCCACGTAGTATAGAGCACTGCGATGTAGTATATTAAGTGTATTCACAATAGAGCACCTCGCTGAATTGTATTTTATTATTGTGATTTTTTTTATTTTTGTCAAAAAAAAGACATTTCCGAATAAGAAACTAACTTCAGCCCTGAATAAGAAACTGTACGAATAAGAAACCAACTTCAGCATCATCAGTCCAGTACACTATGACTGTAGCACAGGTCGAGCATGCCCCCTCCACTCCATTCAATACAGAGCTTTGCCGAACTTGGTTCCCGTGTTCCAGAGCTTCAGTCTCAGGATCGCTAGGGGCTCCAGTATAACTTGGTATGTTTGACGTTGGGTTGCGAACTTATCCATTTTGCCAAAATTCTAACTAATACCTCATCTAATGTATTATATGCATTATTTAATTCTTCATATTTTTGCACTTTTTATCATTTTTTTGCGGGGTGCGGCAGGGCCCTTTTATGTTGTTCTGTGAGTTTCATGTATATACACTCACCGGCCACTTTATTAGGTACACCTGTCCAACTTCTTGTTAACACTTAATTTCTATTCAGCCAATCACATGGCGGCAACTCAGTGCATTTAGGCATGTAGACATGGTCAAGACAATCTCCTGCAGTTCAAACCGAGCATCAGTATGGGGAAGAAAGGTGATTTGAGTGCCTTTGAACGTGGCATGGTTGTTGGTGCCAGAAGGGCTGGTCTGAGTATTTCAGAAACTGCTGATCTACTGGGATTTTCACGCACAACCATCTCTAGGGTTTACAGAGAATGGTCCGAAAAAGAAAAAAAATCCAGTGAGCGGCAGTTCTGTGGGCAGAAATGCCTTGTTGATGCCAGAGGTCAGAGGAGAATGGGCAGACTGGTTCGAGCTGATAGAAAGGCAACAGTGACTCAAATCGCCACCCGTTACAACCAAGGTAGGCCTAAGAGCATCTCTGAACGCACAGTGCGTCGAACTTTGAGGCAGATGGGCTACAGCAGCAGAAGACCACACCGGGTACCACTCCTTTCAGCTAAGAACAGGAAACTGAGGCTACAATTTGTACAAGCTCATCGAAATTGGACAGTAGAAGATTGGAAAAACGTTGCTTGGTCTGATGAGTCTCGATTTCTGCTGCGACATTCGGATGGTAGGGTCAAAATTTGGCGTAAACAACATGAAAGCATGGATCCATCCTGCCTTGTATGGAGCATCTTTGGGATGTGCAGCCGACAAATCTGCGGCAACTGTGTGATGCCATCATGTCAATATGGACCAAAATCTCTGAGGAATGCTTCCAGCACCTTGTTGAATCTATGCCACGAAGAATTGAGGCAGTTCTGAAGGCAAAAGGGGGTCCAACCCGTTACTAGCATGGTGTACCTAATAAAGTGGCCTGTGAGTGTATATATTGCTGGACGGCCCGCCTGGTAATACTATGGGCGTGATCAATAGGTTGTCCAGACTCTGTGCATCACATTTATCTGTGTGAATAGTGTCTTATTCAAGCCTTTCCTGTGTGCATTTTTGCTACTCGGTAGCCAACCCCTCTAATGTTTGGGCGAGTGGGTGGTTGCTCTCATCAGTAGCTTGCACCTGTGCTGCTTTAGCATTTATTATCAGGGGCCTGCTGCACCGTGCGAGAGCATTTGTCATCTGACAAGATTTTGGTGAGTTTGCTCTTCATGTTGTGTTTTTTTTAATTTTTATATGTTAGCTATTTTGGAAACAACCCTTTATTACTTTTAACCCATTTTTGTTTTACCACTTTTAATTTTTCACTTCCATCCTTCAAGAGCCATATACGGTATATTTTTCCCATGTCATAGCCATGTGAAAGTTTTGGGCTTCTAAGCCCTGCAGCATCTCGAATTTGTCTATAATTGGGCACATCTGAGACATCATTGGAAGGTGATTACACAGGAGCTGCCAGCGGATCCTGATGATTTTCCCCAGTGCATCCAGAACCTTCTTTCTGAATACTGTGTATATGGGGCTCTGTGGGGGCTTATGCTGTATAGAAGAGGCTATGCGGGGGTTCATACTGTATATAGAAGGCTATGTAGCAGCTTATGCAGCGTCCCAGAGTCCTGGTCGTTGCAGTACTGCAGCTCTGCCGCTAAGGGGGGCTATAGTACGTCTGATGGCACTGAAGGAGTTCATCTGACCAGGTATCACAGACACCAATACATTTCACAGTCGGGCCTCCAGGGGGAGCTAAGGGTACTATTCATTAGGCCACTCCTCACATACTGGTAAAACTGGGGGTCAGGCAGGAAGTTAGTGAGAAAGCTGACTGGGTTGGAACCAGGCAACACCTTGTGGCAGAGGGTGTTGTGGGGGAAGATTCGGTAGGGTCCCTGTCAGGGGTGGGATCCTGACAGAGGCCTGGCAACTTGAGAGAACGTCAAGGGACCGTGCCTGCTCAGCATAGCGGCGGTGCCCGAGGAAGGATTAGAAGCGAGATATGTTGTGCTGAGTGAGAAACGAGACCAACGCAACAAGGAGAATACCAGTAGGAGTCGTGCTGTAAGACCGAGGCAACATCCTACTGAGGCGCACAACCGGCGTCCGGAACGCCGAGGAAGTACAGTGCTCCAAGCCATACTTCAAACCAATGCCAGGACAGTCAGTTACAGGCGGGCTGTCTCACCTAAATCACCTACGAAGACATAGGGGGCAACCTGTGGAGAGGGGCGACTCTAGGGTCCCGGAAGAGCTCCGAGCCTACCAGTCATACGGGTGCCGTCCTAACCGTAACATCAGGGAGGGACGGAGGATTAGCAGAACATCATCTAATCGAGTTGTGAGGGTACTTAAGAAACAGACACAACAGTTGTGGGGACTTTCCGTAAGCACAGCAGGGAAGGACCACAACACATAGCGCTAGCAGGAAGGCACAGATTTCCACCTGCAAGGAGAACTCTGGAGGTGCCATCGGACCGGCCGGACTTGCGCAGCCTGGTGAACCGTATTCTGGATTGAGGACCCAGAGATCTTCAGTAAAGAGGTAAAGAGACTGCAACCTGGTGTCCTCATTATTTACTGCGGCCGGCACTTCACAACTACACCATCATTCACCACCCTTTCACCGGACGTCCCCCTGACAGGCAGGGCCACGGACCGGGCCTAGCCACCGTGACAACCCCCAGAACAGAGACTCTGAGGCCCGGTACCGGGTACTCCTCGGCCCTGCGGCAGTGGGGGCGCCCCAACTTGGCGTCACAAACAGGATCTACTTAAGCCTGAAGAATCAGGTCATGTGTGCCTTGGAACTGTGATTTATAGTGCTTGGACTGTGTTTTATTGGAATGACTGTGCATTGCCATTACTACAAAAGTTCCCGCCAAAACCGCCGCCATTACAGCGCTAAGGAGAGCGCAGGAGAAGAAGAAGGGCGTGGAAGTGGGCGTAAACAAGCTGAAGAGCGCGAAAGACAATGACCGCCCAGTCTAAGTGTCTCTGCCCCTTGAGGACGTGTCCATCAGCAGCCGAGATCCGCCTCCTCATCCTCAATGGAGGGCGGAGACAAAGAAAACGAAACCGCCCACGAAGGAGAGAGCGGGAAAAGGACCAGGAAGAAGAAGTCAGCGACATGGAGGACACCATGGCGAGCCGCCCGAAGCCGGAGCATGGGGTCGGAGCAGAGGACTCCCCCAGCTACCCGGAGGGGCACCGCAACCAGGCCTCCACCGCTGATGCTGAACCCCTGCAGGCCGGAGTGGACGAGCTCAGTGACCGACCCCGGCGGACGCAGCTGAACACTGAGGCCGGGTGGAAGAAGACCTTCATCGGGAGCCTCACCAGACGTCTGTCGGCAGCCTCGTCTGGTCCGGAGCAAGAAAGAAGTTCCAGCGCTCCGAAGCCAGAAGGCAAGGCCCTGCCGGAAAGCGAGATGCTGCAAACGGAGATGACAACGCCGCAGCGCAAAGCCCCGCAACCAGCGTTCCAGACCCCAGCAGAGACGGAGCAGACCGGCACCGGCGGGACAGCATCTGAAGCAGGTATGAGAGATGACCCTGCCCTGATGATTGACACCACTCCAATGACTGCTAGTGCCACCACTACTGACTCTGTTCCAGCGACTGATCTTGCAGCAGCGCTACCTGCTGCCCTGACTAAGACTACCTCTGAACCGACGAGTTCCAGCACTACTACTACAGAGTGCATTATCTCTACCACTGAACTTACTACCAAAATTGACATTCGAACCCAGATTATACCTGAAAAACCGACTAGTGACATTGATACTGCATCGGATGAGAAGTCGAACAGAGATCTTCCCAGGCCAGGAAGTGTTCGCTACCAACCGATGCCTTGCAACCTACTATGAGGATAAACCTCAGAACTACGAGTATGTAAATGGTTCTTCAAACTGTTTGTTTTCTGCTATGTTGCTGCTAAAACCCATCTAGGGTTAACTCTTAAAGGGATCCCTTTGTTGACCCGGGATCCCTATTGCTTTTTGATTGTTTTTCTACCTTTTGCTCCGTTACTAAGAACTGCTGGAATCATGAACAGTGCATGATACAAACTGTTTGTAAATAGTTGCACCTTCTTAAGGGTGCTCCTTACTGGTTTTACGTACAAAAAGGACTCTTTGCGAAGATACCGCACCGGAGTTCTTACTGTGTACGGACTGGTAGCTGAAGGAGCTGTGCTACCTCATGAAGACTTGGTCCCCTCTTAAAGGGGATGTTCATATGTTGCACTTACGAGTAGTATTGCCTTAAGACAGTTAGCTGGCAATAATGTTTTAAAAGAAGAAGTGATAATGTTTTGATATGGTGAGTTATATGTGGTCAGTTAGACAATTATAAGAAATGTTGATAATGTGCTCTGGAATAAAGTAATTATTGGAAAGGTGCAGTAGACCCGTAGGGGTAGACATAAAGTCCTGCATAAGTGAAAGCTAGAAGAAAGATGCAGCAGACCCGTAGGGGTAGACATAGTGTCCTGCATACATGTTAGTAAGAAAAGTAGTGAAGGAAGTTTAATGTTTTACTTAATAGGAAATGTTTAATAACGTGCAAGAAAATGAGGACAGGAAGTGAACCCGTAGGGGTTAGTTGGTGAGTCCTCTTAGGAGCCATATAGAGATGGCTCGGTGACCTCAAACTGAAAGAAAAATGATATGTTCTATACTGTGTATAGTGGTGGAAGGGCAGTAGGCCCAGGCTGAATGGGGCGGTCCTGCATAGAAAGGAGAGGCAGTAGGTCTGGAGCCGTTAGGACAGGCGGTCCTGCAGACTTAAAGAAGGAGAATGAAGTTAATTGCCTTATAATGTGATTATAAGAAGGTCTTTTGTGGATGAAGAGTGTACGTCCTTAAAGGCAATGTTAAATTATTGTTCAAGGAATTTGCACTAAGTAGAATACCCGGTTGGGTAAAAGAAAGTTATTTATAGCATGTTGCTATGATATTTAACCATGTTTTGTAACGTTCAAGTGTCCTCACCTCCCATAAAGGGAAGCTCTGTTCAAGTATGCTTATTGTTATTGCACTCACAGAAATTGTATGTCTTTTTGCTAACCTGTATTGTTGTTTTCTTCCCAGTCCCGGAGTACTGGATTTAACCGGGGGGGAGTGCAGCGCCCCAGAGTCCTGGTCGTTGCAGTACTGCAGCTCTGCCGCTAAGGGGGGCTATAGTACGTCTGATGGCACTGAAGGAGTTCATCTGACCAGGTATCACAGACACCAATACATTTCACAGTCGGGCCTCCAGGGGGAGCTAAGGGTACTATTCATTAGGCCACTCCTCACATACTGGTAAAACTGGGGGTCAGGCAGGAAGTTAGTGAGAAAGCTGACTGGGTTGGAACCAGGCAACACCTTGTGGCAGAGGGTGTTGTGGGGGAAGATTCGGTAGGGTCCCTGTCAGGGGTGGGATCCTGACAGAGGCCTGGCAACTTGAGAGAACGTCAAGGGACCGTGCCTGCTCAGCATAGCGGCGGTGCCCGAGGAAGGATTAGAAGCGAGATATGTTGTGCTGAGTGAGAAACGAGATCAACGCAACAAGGAGAATACCAGTAGGAGTCGTGCTGTAAGACCGAGGCAACATCCTACTGAGGCGCACAACCGACGGCCGGAACGCCGAGGAAGTACAGTGCTCCAAGCCATACTTCAAACCAACGGCAGGACAGTCAGTTACAGGCGGGCTGTCTCACCTAAATCACCTACGAAGACATAGGGGGCAACCTGTGGAGAGGGGCGACTCTAGGGTCCCGGAAGAGCTCCGAGCCTACCCGTCATACGGGTGCCGTCCTAACCGTAACATCAGGGAGGGACGGAGGATTAGCAGAACATCATCTAATCGAGTTGTGAGGGAACTTAAGAAACAGACACAACAGTTGTGGGGACTTTCCGTAAGCACAGCAGGGAAGGACCACAACACATAGCGCTAGCAGGAAGGCACAGATTTCCACCTGCAAGGAGAACTCTGGAGGTGCCATCGGACCGGCCGGACTTGCGCAGCCTGGTGAACCGTATTCTGGATTGAGGACCCAGAGATCTTCAGTAAAGAGGTAAAGAGACTGCAACCTGGTGTCCTCATTATTTACTGTGGCCGGCACTTCACAACTACACCATCATTCACCACCCTTTCACCGGACGTCCCCCTGACAGGCAGGGCCACGGACCGGGCCTAGACACCGTGACAACCCCCAGAACAGAGACTCTGAGGCCCGGTACCGGGTACTCCTCGGCCCTGCGGCAGTGGGGGCGCTCCACTTACACTGTATATAGGAGAGATATGTGGGGGTTCATACTGTAGAGAGGAGGGATATGTGGGGGTTCATACTGTATAGAGGAGGACTTTGTGGGGGCTCATACTGTATGTAGGGGCTGTGTGCAAACTCTTATGGTATATAGGCAGATTTCAGTATACTTACTTCTGCTGAATATTAAGTGATAATATCAATAAAAAATAATAATTATAATTGTAATTAATATATTAATATTGAGCAGAGTTAATTCCAGCCTATTGGTTTGGTCCTCGCCACCAGTCACGGTCTCTTTGTGGCACTTCGGGAAAATGAATTGCCCACCCCTGCTATGTGGGATACCGGTCTCAGATACAAGGAAAATATTCAACTCTTTATAGCCAAACTCAGTACACCCCATTGAACCCTGAGTAAGTGTCTCCTTCAGGTTCTACCACAACCCTATTGCTATACCTTCAATGTCTGGTTTGAAAGCCTCCATACACCGATAGAAGCTACAATAGAAGTTAATTGTGTATATATTATAGATCCGTGGATAAAACACTCACCTGGTGATCCTGTACACAGTGTGAAGTCCAATGTCAGCAGTGTGCAGCAGAAGAGCAGGGATACAAATGTCTCAGGTAAACTAAGAGCCCCCATATTTCCAGAGAGCGGTCTCCACTTCTGGACGATCCTCTCACTGTATAGTAGAATACTGTATATTACTAAATTGCATGTTCTTTTTCAGATCTACAATTCTACCTCCCAATTCTAGAACCAATGAGAACAGAGTCTTACAGTCGTCACTTGTTACCAGGGAGAGCGATTCACAGACGTGCAGATCACTAATGGAAGATTGTAACGTCACGGTCTCTACCAAACACTGCTCTGTGCCATTCCTGGCAAACAAAACACTTTCTTGTACATTTTTGCAGGCACACAGACATTCTGCAGATGTTAGGACCAGATGCTACAATTAAACCAATCAGCTCTGTTCTATAATAGGTTGTAGATCTGCGATGTCAAACACCGAACAATAGGAACATCTCCAGCATCACCCCAAATTTATCTGCACCTTTAGGCTGCCGTCACACTATCAGTATTAGGTCAGTATTTTACATCAGTATTTGTAAGCCAAAACCAGGAGTGGATGATAAATGGAGAAGTGGTGAATATGTTTCTATTATACACTCACCGGCCACTTTATTAGGTACACCTGTCCAACTTCTTGTTAACACTTAATTTCTAATCAGCCAATCACATGGCGGCAACTCAGTGCATTTAGGCATGTAGACATGGTCAAGACAATCTCCTGCAGTTCAAACCGAGCATCAGTATGGGGAAGAAAGGTGATTTGAGTGCCTTTGAACGTGGCATGGTTGTTGGTGCCAGAAGGGCTGGTCTGAGTATTTCAGAAACTGCTGATCTACTGGGATTTTCACGCACAACCATCTCTAGGGTTTACAGAGAATGGTCCGAAAAATAAAAAAAATCCAGTGAGCGGCAGTTCTGTGGGCGGAAATGCCTTGTTGATGCCAGAGGTCAGAGGAGAATGGGCAGACTGGTTCGAGCTGATAGAAAGGCAACAGTGACTCAAATCGCCACCCGTTACAACCAAGGTAGGCCTAAGAGCATCTCTGAACGCACAGTGCGTCGAACTTTGAGGCAGATGGGCTACAGCAGCAGAAGACCACACCGGGTACCACTCCTTTCAGCTAAGAACAGGAAACTGAGGCTACAATTTGTACAAGCTCATCGAAATTGGACAGTAGAAGATTGGAAAAACGTTGCTTGGTCTGATGAGTCTCGATTTCTGCTGCGACATTCGGATGGTAGGGTCAGAATTTGGCGTAAACAACATGAAAGCATGGATCCATCCTGCCTTGTATGGAGCATCTTTGGGATGTGCAGCCGACAATTCTGCGGCAACTGTGTGATGCCATCATGTCAATATGGACCAAAATCTCTGAGGAATGCTTCCAGCACCTTGTTGAATCTATGCCACGAAGAATTGAGGCAGTTCTGAAGGCAAAAGGGGGTCCAACCCGTTACTAGCATGGTGTACCTAATAAAGTGGCCGGTGAGTGTACTTTTCCTCTATTTGTTCCCCTCCTGGTTTTGGCTTACAAATACTGATGTAAAATACTGACCAAATACTGCTAGTGTGACGGCAGCCTTAATATGTGAAAGAAGTTAAAAATTGCAGAGGAACCATAGGAGCAGGCATCTCTGTTCCCTCACTTCCACTTCATTGATGGCTCAGTAGGTCGTACACTAAAGTAGTACTGTATGTGGATGTGCTGCTGCAGCAGGACATGCTGGTCTCAAAGAAATAAAGGGTGGTCGCTGGTAGCATAAGGCTATGTGAACACGCTACAGATTTGTTGCGTTTCTGCAGTGTTTTTTCCGAGCGAAAATGCTCCAAAAACGCAATGAATTACTTAAGCAATGTTAATCAATGACATTCCTGAATTGTTGTGCTCATAATTCGGAAATTTCCATCCTTATTTGCAGCGTTTTATTTTCTGCAGCATGTCAATTCTTTTTGCGGATCTGCAGTGTTTCTGCACCCATTGACTTCCATTGAGTCAGTCAAATCCGCAAAACATAGGTGTAAAAAGGTTTGCGGATTTGCTGCCAAAAAACGCTGCGATTTGTCAAAGGGAAATGATGTCAAAGAGAAATGATGTCAGAAGGAGGAGGAGTGTGTGGGCTTAGAATGTGTGTGTGTGTGTGTCTGTGTGCGTGTGTCTGTGTACCCATGCGACGTGTGTACACTGGAGTCATTGTAATAGAGTGCAGGGTTGCGTATGTCACCACGGAACAGACAGACCAACTGTTGAGGGGAATTTATTAACAGGAGTAGATTCTCCTCGCAGGGAGTAAACAGGGGGTTAATAGAGGTAAATCAATAGTAAACAGTTAAACGGAAACGAAAGGGTTAACGAGTGTTCTTGTAACTCATCAGTCCAGGGAGGTCCTGACTGAAGGGTCCTTATTCCAATGTGGGTACAGTCACCAACAGCACTTGAAAAGTCTGAAGTCTTTCCTGTCTTCTGAGAACTGGAGACTCCGGGGTTAAACCTTTGCAGCCTGTTCTTCTCAAAGTGAAACTGGAACCAGGAAATAGCACAGTCTCCCTCACTGCTGCAAGAGCCTCTGTGCACCAGGCTGACAGTCTCTCTGTAGTAACGGTGTCACACACACACTGGGCAGTCACTTATCACACTCAGGGATCTTTGCTTGTCACTGCGGTCACCAGGGCTGCACAGTCACTGTCTCTGATTCAGGAGGCTCCCAAATCTACACCCCTACATCCAGCCTTCACTCTGGTGGGTATCTCAGCCTCAGTGCCCTCACGGGGAGCACTACTTTTAGGGGAGCACGGCGCTGCAGCCTGCCCTCTCTTTGGCGCGCTGCCTTTCCTCTGCTCTCCCGCTCTTTTCTGACCACTCCCCTCTCTCTTCCCAGCAGTCCCCTGGTCCCCTCTGTCCAGGGCAGAAAGTCTTCCCCCCAACAACCCAGCTGTCTGACTAAGTGGTTCCAGGCAAGGAGCAGGGAAAGCAACCTCCTTACATCATCTGATGGGACTACTCCCATCCGGCTACGTCTTTTGTCACATATGACAGAGACAGCATGAGCCGATGATGGGAGAATAGTCTCATCATCGGGCACCTGTGTTCAACCAAAAAATTTACATATTCATATTCACAATTAATATTGAGCCACCCCCCTAGTGTTCAAGTTTGGTTCGTCGAACTGGGGCGTGTTCGACGAATGTTCGTCGAAGGTTCGACGAACAACGTCGAACCCCATTGAAACCAATGGCAGGCAAACACAAACACATACAAACACATAGAAAACACATAGAAAACACCTTAAAGGTGTCCAAAAGCTGACAAACTGCTCAGAAGACACAACAAACACATGGAAAAGTCACAACTACATATAGTCATGCGAAAAGAAACGAGGTGGAGAAGTAAAAGGAGGAGGAGACACAGATATAGGACATTGTTGCCTTTGTTTTAGTTGTTTTTTTTAAAAATATGATTGTAATTTACATGTATTTTAATATTGTTTTTGTTTCAATAGATGGACAATGGATGTGACAGTCGGTGGACTGAGGAGTGGGATAAAGGTCTGGATAGAGTGCTGTATTAGCACATTAAAATATGATTATTTAAAAGCATGTTTTGCTGTTTTTCTACCTCGAGTCTATATCCCGACTGTCCCATTGGATGTGCCATCTTTGTTATATAAAATTTATTTCTATAAAAAAAAATTTCACTGAGGTTTGTGTTTATCCTCTATGCTTCTATAGTTAACCGTTCTGCTATATTATGTAACATTATCTATTTGCATTTATTAAATGGTTAATTAAAGTAGAGACTATAGAAGCCTATGGTGATGTGATATGGGCATTGATTATGTGAACATGCTCCTATCATATTACATGATGTCTATTGCTTTCCTATTGTGCGCTGATATATAACGATTTTGGTCCCAGTCATATTTGAATAACTTGTTTCTATTAGCCGGGTATTGACACAGAGAATGATTGCGATGTAGACTGGATATAAGGGCAGCATTGAATCGTATACCGGCGTCTCCCAGGCAACTAGTCCGAGCGGTGGTCACGTGAGACCGGCGGTGGGTGCTGCAGAGGCGCGTCACGTCGGGGCGTGGCCCAATCCTGATCATGTGATGGGGC
The DNA here is from genome assembly GCF_051348905.1 of Ranitomeya variabilis. NCBI lineage: Eukaryota > Metazoa > Chordata > Amphibia > Anura > Dendrobatidae > Ranitomeya > Ranitomeya variabilis. The sequence goes on along the minus strand of NC_135233.1, from coordinate 381,672,799 downwards.
GCGGCCATGACGTGGAGCGCTGATGTTTACACTCCACGGCCGTTGTCTGTGCCTGCGACTCGGCGGTGATGCCTGGTAGGAGACTGCTATTGATGACGTTAGTCAGGGCCGGACTGGGAATAAAATTCAGCCCTGGCATTTGAAGTTACACAGGCCCACTTGTCACATGGTGACTGTATAATATCTTTGTACACTTGTAGGCAGGGCCGGTTTTAGGCAAAGTGGGACCCTAGGTAAAGGTTAAAATGGGGCCCCAAATGCTAACATATTGCACATCACACAAAAGCATTTCTGTTGTATTTACGTGCGCTGAGTTCAGGCCGCTAAATGAGTTTGATCGACAATACGGAAGTTGTTCAACGCTTGTTTCCCAGCCTCTTTCCACCAACTGAGGAATAATGATGGGACAGAACGATCACTAATAGATCACTAACAGAATATCATACAGTATCATGTTATCAGCAGCACATCTACAGTTTACACCCGCGATGTGCTGCTGAGAACAATGATTTTTGTTCCAGCAAGAACAATCTGAATATGCAGCATTTTACTTGTTTAGTAAAATACACCCCATAGTCCTCCATATATTATAATGTGCCCCACAGTCCTCCATATAGTATAATACCGTCCTTATAGTGCTCCATATAGTATAATGCACCGCCATAGTCATCCATGTACTACAATTCACTTCCCATAGTATAATGCACCCCATAGTTCTTCATATAGTATAACGTATTCCCCATAGTCCTCGATACAGTATAATGCAGCCCACATATAGTATAATGCAGCCACCCCACAGAGTATAATGTAACCTCCCATAGAATATAATACAGCCCACCTCCCCATAATATATAATGTAGCCCCCCATAGAATATAATGCAGCCCCCCATAGTATATAACACAGCCTCCCCATAGTATATAACACAGCCTCCCCCATAGTATATAACACAGCCTCCCCCATAGTATATAACACAGCCTCCCCCATAGTATATAACACAGCCTCCCCCATAGTATATAACACAGCCTCCCCCATAGTATATAATATACCCCCACAATAGTATATAACACAGCCACATAGTACATAACATGGCCTCCCCCATAGAATATAATATATTCCCCATAGTATATAGCACAACCTGCATAATATAGCACAGCGCGTGTAGTAGATAACACAGCCCACAGAGCACTATATACAGCACAACCCACAGAGCACTATATACAGCACAGCCCACAGAGCACTATATACAGCACAGCCCACAGAGCACAATATACAGCACAGCCCACAGAGCACTATATACAGCACAGCCCACAGAGCACAATATACAGCACAGCCCACAGAGCACTATATACAGCACAGCCCACAGAGCACTATATACAGCACAGCCCACAGCACAATATACAGCACAGCCCACAGAGCACTATATACAGCACAGCCCACAGAGCACTATATACAGCACAGCCCACAGAGCACTATATACAGCACAGCCCACAGAGTAATATATATAGCACAGCCCACAGAGCACTATATACAGCACAGCCCACAGAGAACTACATACAGCACAGCCCACAGAGAACTATATATAGCACAGCCCACAGAGTACTATATACAGCACAGCCCACAGAGCACTAAATACAGCACAGCCCAGAGTACTATATACAGCACAGCCCACAGAGCACTATATACAGCACAGCCCACAGAGCACTATATACAGCACAGCCCACAGAGTAATATATATAGCACAGCCCATAGAGTACTATATACAGCACAGCCCACAGAGTACTATATACAGCACAGCCCACAGAGTACTATATACAGCACAGCCCACAGAGTAATATATAGCACAGCCCACAGAGCAATATATACAGCACAGCCCAGAGTACTATATACAGCACAGCCCACAGAGCACTATATACAGCACAGCCCACAGAGCACTATATACAGCACAGCCCACAGAGCACTATATACAGCACAGCCCACAGAGCAATATATATGCAGCGCCCCAGAGTCCTGGTCGTTGCAGTACTGTGGCTCCGCCACTACGGGGAGCCATAGTGCGTTCGATGGCACCGAAGGAGTTCCTCTAATCAGGTATCACAGACACCAATATGTTTCACAGCTGGGCCTCCGGGGGGAGCTAAGGGTTCTATTCATTAGGCCACTCCCCACCATAGTGGGTAAACTGGGGGTCAGGCAGGAAGTTAGAGGAGAAAGCTGACTGGATTGAACGAAGCAACACCTGGTGGCAGAGGGTGTTGTAGAGGAAGAGACAGTAGGGCCTCTGTCGGGGGTGGGATCCTGACAGAGGCTTGGCATTGGAAAGAACGTAACGGGACCGTGCCTGCTCAGCATAGCGGCGGTGCCCAAGAAAGGACTAGAAGCGAGATAGATTGTGCTGAGTGAGAAACGAGATCAAGCGAAAGGAGAATACCAGTAGGGGTCGTGCTGTAAGACCGGAGCAACATCCTACTGAGGCGCATTACCGGTGGCCGGAACGCCGAGGGAGTGGAATAGCATACAGCTTCAAGCCATACTCCAAACAGCGGCAGGGCAGTCAGTTTAAGGCGGGCTGTCTAACACATATCACCTATGAAGTCTTGGGGGGCAATTGCGGGAGAGGGGCGTCTCTAGGGTCCCGGAAGAACTCCAGGCCTACCTGACAAACGGGTGCCGTTCCAACCTGAATAACAGGGAGGGATGGAATAAGAGAAGAACATCAATTAATCGAGTTGTGAGGGAACTTAAGAAACAGACACAACCGTTGTGGGGTACTTTCCGTGAGCACAGCAGGGAAGGACTACAACACACAGCGCTAGAAGGAAGGCACTGATTTCCACCTGAGAGGAGAACTCTGGAGGTGCCATTGGACCGGCCGGACTTGCGCAGCCTGGTGAACCGTATTCTGGACTGAGGACCCAGAGATCTCCAGTAAAGAGGTAAAGAGACTGCAACCTGGTGTCCTCGTTATTTACCGCGACCTGCACCCCACAACTGCACCGCTACACCACCATTAACATCACTTATTGCACCGGACGTCCCCTACTGACGGACAGGGCCACGGACCGGGTCTAGCCATCGTGACAACCCCAGGACTGAGACCTAGAGGCCCGGCTCCGGGTACCCCTCGGCCCTGCGGCGGTGTGGGGGCGCTCCAAACTTGGCGTCACAAACAGGATCTACTTAAGCCTGAAGAATCAGGTCATGTGTGCCTTGGAACTGTGATTTATTGTGCTTAGAACTGTACTTTATTGCAAAGACTGTGGATTGTCACTTGCCGCCAAAAGTTCGCGCCAAAACCGCCGCCATTACAGCGCTAAGGAGAGCGCAGGAGAAGAAGAAGGGCGTGGAAGTGGGCGTGAACAAGCTGAAGAGCGCGAAAGACAATGGCCGCCCAGTCTAAATATCTCGGCCCCTTGAGGACGTGTCCGTCAGCAACCGAGATCCGCCTCCTGATCCTCAATGGTGGGCAGAGACAGAAAAAACGAAACCGCCCACGAAGGAGAGAGCGGGAAAAGGACCAGGAAGAAGAAGTCCGCGACATGGAGGACGCCATGGCCAGCCGCCTGGAGCCGGAGCGTGGGGGTCGGAGCCGAGGACTCCCCCAGCTACCCGGAGAGGCACCGCAGCCAGACCTCCGCAATTGCCGCTGACCTCCTGCAGGCCGGAGCGGGTGAGCTGACCCACCAACTCCTGCAGACGCGGCTGAGCACTGAGGCCGGGTGGAAGAAGACCATCGTCGGGAGCCTCGCCAGACGTCTGTCGGCAGCCTCATCTGTTGTGAAATTGGATTCTGGGCTCCCCCGGTGGCCACTTGTGGAATTGAACTTGTGTGCATCATCCTCTCTGTTCACCTGCTCCTATCAGGATGTGGGAGTCGCTATATAACCTTGCTCCTCTGTCAGTTTCATGCCGGTCAACAATGTAATCAGAAGCCTTTCTGTGCATGTTCCTGCTACTAGACAACTCCCAGCTAAGTTGGACTTTTGTCCTTGTGTGTTTTTGCGTTTTGTTCCTGTTCACAGCTGCTGTTTTGTTACTGTGTCTGGAAAGCTCTTGTGAGCAGAAATTGCCACTCTGGTGTTATGAGTTAATGCTAGAGTCTTAAAGTAATTTCTGGATGGTGTTTTGATAGGGTTTTCTGCTGACCATGAAAGTGCCCTTTCTGTCTTCCTGCTATCTAGTAAGCGGACCTCGATTTTGCTAAACCTATTTTCATACTACGTTTGTCATTTCATCTAAAATCACCGCCAATATATGTGGGGGCCTCTGTCTGCCTTTTGGGAAAATTTCTCTAGAGGTGAGCCAGGACTGTCTTTTCCTCTGCTAGGATTAGGTAGTTCTCCGGCTGGCGCTGGGCATCTAGGGATAAAAAAAACGTAGGCATGCTACCCGGCCACTTCTAGTTGTGCGGCAGGTTTAGTTCATGGTCAGTATAGTTTCCATCTTCCAAGAGCTAGTTCTCATATATGCTGGGCTATGTTCTCTCGCCATTGAGAATCATGACACTCATCTGGTCCGGAGCAAGAAAGAAGTTCCAGAGCTCCGAAGCCAGAAAGCAAGGCCCTGCTGGAAAGCGAGGTGCTGCAAACAGAGATGACAACGCCGCAGCGCGAGGCCCTGCAGCCAGCATTCCAGACCCCAGCGGAGGCAGAGCAGACCGGCATTGGAGGGAACGCATCTGAAGCAGGTATGAAAGACGACCCTGCCCTGATGACTGACACCCCTCCAGTGACTGCTAGTGCCACAGCTGCTGACCCCGTTCCAGTGACTGATCTTGCAGTAGCCGCTACCTCTGCTGCAGCAAATGCCCATACTCAAGCTGCGCAGACCTCCATCGCTGCGCATGATTTAACCGTACATGAAAGACGGATTAACGGCGTTTGTCCAGCACTGGGTGTAACCCTGGACCTCACCTTTCCCAGGCCAAGAAGGGTTAAGTGCCAGGTGCAGCCCTGGAAGCCGTCCAACTAAGCCTCGGAAACCTGAAACTGTAAATAGTTAACTGTTTATTTCCTTATTTCCTTGCTGTTTTGCTGCTAAAACCCGTCCTGGGTTAACTCTTAAAGGGATCCCTTTGTTTACCCGGGATCCCTATTGCTTTTTATTTTTGCTTTCACTTTCATTTTTGCTTTTTTGTTCCACAATGTTATAAAAACTGCTGAATCATGAACAATGCATGATACAAACTTCTTGTGAATAGTTTGCACCTTCTTAAAGGTGCTATCTACTGGTTCTATATGAAGAAAGGACACTTTGCGAAGATACCGTTCTGGGACCTTTGCTGAGCATGGACTGGTAGGCTGAGAAGACGAGCTACCTCAAAAAGACTTGATCCCCTCTTAAGGGGGATGTTTGACCTGAACTTGAAAGTGATACTGTTTTAGAACAGTAATGTCATGATGATGCTCTGAAAGAAATGTAACTATTTTACGTGAAAAAGTTATGTGGGTTTAATCTGTTTAAAATGTGGAATCTAGATAATGTTCTCTTAAAGAAAACGATGCAGAAAGCCCGTAGGGGTAGATGTAGAGTTCCGTTTAGCTGAAAGTGAAGAAGTAATAATGAAGGTGAGGATAGAAGGTAAACCCTGCGTCCCCATAGAAAGTTAGTTCGTTACTAAGGACAGAAAGTAGACCCGTAGGGGTTAGTGAGTGAGTCCTTATAGGAGTCAAGCAGAGTGGACTCCGTGTTCTCAAACTGAAAGGAATGTTATGTCTATACTATGTATAGTAGCGAAAGGCAGTAGGCCCTGGCTGAACGGGGCGGTCCTGTAAAAGAAAGGAGAGGCAGTAGGTCTGGTGCCATAGGGACAGGCGGTCCTGCAGGTTCAAAGTAGGAGAATGAAAAGTTAAAATACCTTATAATGTGATTATAGGAAGGTCTTTAGCGGATTAAGAGTGTATATCCTTAAAGGCAAAGTTAAATTATTGGTCAATAATGTTTGCACTTAGTAGAATACCCGGTTGGGTAAGAAAAGCTAATTATAGCATGTTGCTATGATATTGTTGCCATGTTTGTAACGTTCAAGTGTCCTTACCTCCCATAAAGGGGAGCCTGTTCAAGTATACTTATTGTTATTTGCACTCAACAAAAATTGTATGTCTTTTTGCTAACCTGTATTGTTGTTTTCTTCCCAGTCCCGGAGTACTGTGTTTAACCAGGGGGGAGTGCAGCGCCCCAGAGTCCTGGTCGTTGCAGTACTGTGGCTCCGCCACTACGGGGAGCCATAGTGCGTTCGATGGCACCGAAGGAGTTCCTCTAATCAGGTATCACAGACACCAATATGTTTCACAGCTGGGCCTCCGGGGGGAGCTAAGGGTTCTATTCATTAGGCCACTCCCCACCATAGTGGGTAAACTGGGGGTCAGGCAGGAAGTTAGAGGAGAAAGCTGACTGGATTGAACGAAGCAACACCTGGTGGCAGAGGGTGTTGTAGAGGAAGAGACAGTAGGGCCTCTGTCGGGGGTGGGATCCTGACAGAGGCTTGGCATTGGAAAGAACGTAACGGGACCGTGCCTGCTCAGCATAGCGGCGGTGCCCAAGAAAGGACTAGAAGCGAGATAGATTGTGCTGAGTGAGAAACGAGATCAAGCGAAAGGAGAATACCAGTAGGGGTCGTGCTGTAAGACCGGAGCAACATCCTACTGAGGCGCATTACCGGTGGCCGGAACGCCGAGGGAGTGGAATAGCATACAGCTTCAAGCCATACTCCAAACAGCGGCAGGGCAGTCAGTTTAAGGCGGGCTGTCTAACACATATCACCTATGAAGTCTTGGGGGGCAATTGCGGGAGAGGGGCGTCTCTAGGGTCCCGGAAGAACTCCAGGCCTACCTGACAAACGGGTGCCATTCCAACCTGAATAACAGGGAGGGATGGAATAAGAGAAGAACATCAATTAATCGAGTTGTGAGGGAACTTAAGAAACAGACACAACCGTTGTGGGGTACTTTCCGTGAGCACAGCAGGGAAGGACTACAACACACAGCGCTAGAAGGAAGGCACTGATTTCCACCTGAGAGGAGAACTCTGGAGGTGCCATTGGACCGGCCGGACTTGCGCAGCCTGGTGAACCGTATTCTGGACTGAGGACCCAGAGATCTCCAGTAAAGAGGTAAAGAGACTGCAACCTGGTGTCCTCGTTATTTACCGCTACCTGCACCCCACAACTGCACCGCTACACCACCATTAACATCACTTATTGCACCAGACGTCCCCCACTGACGGACAGGGCCACGGACCGGGTCTAGCCACCGTGACAACCCCAGGACTGAGACCTAGAGGCCCGGCTCCGGGTACCCCTCGGCCCTGCGGCGGTGTGGGGGCGCTCCATATACAGCACAGCCCACAGAGCAATATATACAGAACAGCCCACAGAACACTATATACAGCACAGCCCACAGAACACTATATACAGCACAGCCCACAGAGTACTATATATAGCACAGCCCACAGAGCACTATATACAGCACAGCCCACAGAGTACTATATATAGCACAGCCCACACAGTAGTATACAGCACAGAGCACAGCCCGCATCTCTTCTCTTCCTCCTCCACCCCCCGAGAATGGCCCCACACAGTCCAGTAAAAAAAAACAACACTCTCCTCACCTCTCCTCGTGCCCCGCGTTGCTTCCTGGTTCCTGCTCCTGTCTCAGCAGCTGCAGTCTGCCCGGGACACAGCAGGTGCGCGATGATATGACGTCATCGCGCACCCACAGTGTCAGAGACAGAGCGGGGAATGATGGGAGAGGGAGCGTCTGTAGACCCTCTCTCCTCCATCATTGCATTCAACTGTATCGGCGTCTATACGCCGGTATAGTTGAATGCGATGGCGGGGGCAGGGGGAGGCGGATCGAGCGGCCCACTACTGGCACCGGCCCTTCTGGCATTTGCCAGAAGTGCCCGATGGCCAGTCCGGCCCATAAGTAAACATATCGAATTGGAGATTAAGGCTGTGGTATATTATATGAAGGTGTGGGATTGGTTAAATCTGTAAGTCGGCGCCATTAATTCTGATTGGCTTGAATTACATGGGAAGTCCACAAGGAAGCTTGATCTATTGGTGGCTCATTACCATAGAAACGGAGACGCATCATGCAACCATATGGACTAAAGAAGATAAACATTACACGATTGTATATTTTTGTATTGATTAATGTGTTAATTTTTATGGCGGTGGTTTGTTTATACATAATTCACATATGCACATATGTCTGATGTCTATTTTGTTTTTTTGGTTTTAAAATTTATATATAATGTGGATAAGTGGGCACATACTTGATAGTGATTGGCTCCCTGCGTGGTGTCCACACTATTTAAGGCAGCCCCAGACACCATTTTGTATGCTTGAAAAAGACCGATTGTACGGTCGAAACGTTGCTGTTTTACCATGGCTGAAATAAAGATGCCTTTTATTGGATTATAACACCCGGTTGGAGCGCTGTTCTTCTATCTTGGAATATATGCATTACCCAGGTGGGTTCCCTGGACTTGGAACGAGCGCCCTAAAGAAGTGAGTGCTGTCAGCCACCTCTATATTACATGTACAGATATAGGCATGTCATACCCTTCTAAAATCAAGAAAGGCTGGAGTAAAAATCTAAAATCACCCTACCAACACCCAGACGTCGTGACAAAAAAATTTAAAAAATAAATATCTTTAGGTAGAATGGCGGCGGGTCCATTCAGAACACTTTCCTTAGAAGACGTAGTGGTATCCCCGTTGGGAGTTGTGCCAAAAAAGGAACCCAATACATTCAGACTAATCCACCATTTGTCATATCCAAGGGGCAGGTCAGTAAACGACAACATCGACGCGGAACCAAGTACAGTACTATGTACTGTACCTCCTTTGACGAGGCAATCAGGCGGGTCAAGAAGTTGGGAAGGGGCACCCTAATGGCCAAAGCAGACATTGAGGGGGCGTTTCGGTTACTACCTGTGCCTCCGAATAGTGTCCTCTAATTGGGCTGCTTCTGTGAAGGAGCATACTACATAGATCGCTGTTTGCCCATGGGGTGCTCCATATCCTGCTCACTATTTGAGGCGTTTAGTTGCTTCCTCGAATGGGTCGTCATGGGTCGTCATGGACGTTTCTAAGGCAGCACATATTATCCATTACCTCGACGGCTTCTTATGCCTGGGCCCAAAAGATTCGCCACAGTGTGAATACACGCGATAGTCCACCTGTGAGAAGGAGAGAGCTGGAGGGAGAGTGGACACCCCAGAGCCGAGGGGTTAGATTGAGAAAGGAAGAAGGTGTAGCTTGCTTCATGTGTGGGGTACTCTGCTGAGTAGCAGAAATTGCTACTAGGCCCAAAGTATTGCCTGGGCTAGATGCAGTTAAAAATTTGTAATTAGATAAACAGGCGGTGTAGCTTGCTTCATGGGTGGGGTACTCTGCTGAGTAGCAGAAATTGCTACTAGGCCCAAAAGGATTTCCTGGGCTAGATGCAGTAAAAATTTAAATACACAGGCGTGCAGACACTGCTCCTAGGCCCAAAACTATTTACTGGGTTAGATGCAGTAAAAATTTAGATACACAGGCGGTGTAGCTAGCTTCACAGGCGGGCTACTCGGATGAATACCAGACAATGCTACTAGCCCAAAAGGATTGGGTGAGCTAGATTACACCAAATGCAGTGACAAACACTTGCACAGCACTGGCACAGACCTGCCTGGCAAAAAGTGCTAGGAACTTCTGTAACCTACCCTGAAAAGGGCTGATATTACAACTAGTCCCGACTCCCTAAACCTATCACTCTGAAAATTCGCTCCAAAAAAGACTCTTAGTCTGTATAGCGCCCACAGCAGCAGCGGTGCCGTCTAACACTAAGCTGCAGCAGTGAGGAAATGGTGGCGATGGGGAAAATGGCTGGTTCTTATAGGGCAAGGTCATGTGACATACACAGCCAATGACACATGCCCTTGCTTGTGTGCATCACATGCACATTGCTGTGTGTGTGTGCACTGCTGATAGGCTGAGAGACTGCACCGCCCCACTGTAAATGCGGAAAAAAAAAAAAGGAGATCGGCATTATTTCAGCACAGATCTGTCCCCCACCCACTATACACTGAAACAGTCTATTAACAATGATAAACAGTTTTAATGTGCAAATCAAGTTAGGCTTTTGGTGAACGAACAGTTATCGAACAGAAACTCAAACTGCCGAATTTTAAGCAAATTGTTCGAGTTCGACGAACGATTCGAACACCGCCCAAAACAGCTCGAATTTAAAATTGGCGAACAGTTCGACTCGAACACCGCTCATCTCTATTCACAATACATACTCACCCATCACCTAATCCCGGATGCTCGCGTCTCCTGCTAACAATTAAAAATAATAAATCAACATATACTCCCTGTCCACCATAGTCCATTTAATACCGTGTGTCCCACGTCGATCTCATGTGTAGAACAGTCACATCGTGAGATGTGACTGCTTTACACGGCCGCTGGCGATACACTGACAGGAGGTGATCGCTCCTGCAGTGTATCACTGAGCAGCCGTGAGAGTTCACAGGAGTTCATCGCCCAAGGCCGTGTAGAGCGGTCACATCTCCTGATGTGACTGTTCTACACGTGAGATCGACGTGGGACACACGGTATTAAATGGACTATGGTGGACAGGGAGTATATGGCGACTCAGTAATACACTGCAGGAGCGATTACCTCCTGTCAGTGTATCGCCGGAAGCCGTGTAGAGCGGTCACATATCCCGATGTGACTGTTCTACACGTGAGATCGACGTGTGACACTCAGCATGAAATGGACTACGTCAGACAGGATAGTATTATATATTGGTTTATTATTTTATTTTTGTTGCAGGAGACGGGGTCGTCGGGGATTAGGCGTTCAGTAAGTATGGTAAATTAAGATTCAATAAAGGAGTGTGTGATTATTTCAAAAAAGGACTTTGTTCTGGCTGTGTCTTTACTTACCATATAACTATAGGATTAGTAATGGATAGGTGTCTTGTAGACGCCTCTCCATTACTAAGCCGTGGTCTTGATGTCACCTGACAATACAAAGGTGACATCAACCCCACAAACATGAACCCCACTTACCACTGCTACAGGGCAAGTGGGAAGAGCAAGGCTAAGCGCCAGGATTGGCGCATCTATAAGATTCACCATTTCTGGGGCGGCTTAGAGCTGATGTTTTTAGCCTGGAGGGGCGCCAATATCCGTGGGCCCTTCCCAGGCTATTAATATCAGCCCGCAGCTGTCTGCCTAGCCTCTGCTGGTTCGATTTTATAGGGGGACCCCATGTCATTTTTTTTCTGGGGTTCCCCTGTAAACTAGCCAGTAAAAGCTAAGCAAACAGCTGTGAGCTGATATTAATAGCCTGGGAACCTTTATGGCTATTGGCTCCTTCCCAGAATATTAACATCAGCCCTCAGCCATTGGCTTTCCCTCTGCTAGTTATTAAAATTATGTGGGAGCCTACGCAATTTTTTTTTTAACCCCTTTCTGACATCGGACGTACTATCCCGTCGAGGTGGGGTGGGCCCGTATGACCACCGATGGGATAGTACGTCCAGCGCGATCGGACGTGCAGCTGACATCCGGCACTATGTGCCAGGAGCGGTCACGGACCGCCCCCGGCACATTAACCCCGGCACACTGTGATCAAACATGATCGCAGTGTTCCGGCGGTATAGGGAAGCATCGCGCAGGGAGGGGGCTCCCTGCGTGCTTCCCTGAGACCCTCGGAGCAACGCGATGTGATCGCGTTGCTCCGAGCGTCTCTTACCTCCTATCCCTGCAGGCCCCGGATCCAAAATGGCCGCAGGGCTGCATCCGGGTCCTGCAGGGACTTCTTCCGGGTCCAGAGCAGGTGCTGGTAAGCCTGCAGCGCTGTAAGTCAGATCACTGATCTGACAGAGAGCTGTGCAAACCCCCCCGGGACAAAGTAAAAAAAAAAATTCCACATGTGTAAAAAAATAAATAAAAAATAATTCCTAAATAAAGAGAAAAAAAAATATTATTCCCATAAATACATTTCTTTATCTAAATGAAAAAAAAAAAAACAGTAAAAGTACACATATTTAGTATCGCCGCGTCCGTAACGACCCAACCTATAAAACTGTCCCACTAGTTAACCCCTTCAGTGAACACCGTAAGAAAAAGAAAAAAAAACGAGGCAAAAAACAACTCTTTATTTTCATACCGCCGAACACAAAGTGGAATAACACGCGATCAAAAAGACGGATATAAATAACTATGGTACCGCTGAAAATGTCATCTAGTCCCGCAAAAAACGAGCCATCATACAGCATCATAAGCTAAAAAAGTTATAGTCCTCAGAATAAAGCGATGCCAAAATAATTATTTTTTCTATAAAATAGCTTTTATCGTATAAAAGCACCAAAACATAAAAAAAATGATATAAATGAGATATCGCTGTAATCGTACTGACCCGAAGAATAAAACTGCTTTATCAATTTTACCAAACGTGGAACGGTATAAACGCCTCCCCCAAAAGAAATTCATGAATAGCTGATTTTTGCTCATTCTGCCTCACAAAAATCAAAATAAAAAGCGATCAAAAACTGTCACGTGTCCGAAAATATTACCAATAAAAACGGCAACTCGTCCCGCAAAAAACAAGACCTCAAATGACTCTGTGGACCAATATATGGAAAAATTATAGGTCTCAAAATGTGGAGACGCAAAAACTTTTTTGCTATAAAAAGCGTTTTTTAGTGTGTGACAGCTGCCAATCATAAAAATGCGCTATAAAAGACGCTATAAAAGTAAATCAAACCCCCCTTCATCACCCCCTTAGTTAGGGAAAAATAATAAAATTAAAAAAATGTATTTATTTCCATTTTCCCATTAGGGTTAGGGCTAGGGTTAGGGTTAGGGCTAGGGTTAGGGTAAGGGCTAGTGCAGCGCCCCAGAGACCTGGTCGTTGCAGTAACGTCGCTCTGCCACTAAGGGAATTGATGGTACGTCTGATTGCACTAAATGAGTTCACCTGACCAGGTATCACAGTCACGCAGTACACTTCACAGTCTGGCCGCCAGGGGGAGCAAAGGGTTCTATGTATTAGGCCACTCCTCGCACTTGGGTAAAACTGGGGGCTGGATAGGAAGTTAGAGAGAAGCTGACTGGGTTTTGCCCAGGCAACACCTACTGAGAGAAGGGGTTGCTTGGGAAGATTCAGGGGGGTCCCTGTCAGGGGTGGGATCCTGGCAGAGGCCTAGCGAACAGGACAGAACGTTAAGGAACCGCGCCTGCACTACATTGCGGCGGTATCTCAAGAAAGGACAAGAAGCAAGGTCTATTGTGGAGAAGTGAGAAACGAGATCACAGCAAAAAGGAGATAATACCAGTAGGAGTCGTGCCTCGAGATCGGCAACATCCTACTGAGGCGCGTAGCCGGAACACAGATGAAGTATTGGGCTCCAAGCATTACTTCAAACCAACAGCAGGACAGTTAATTATAGGTTGGCTGTCTCACTTAAATCACCTAAGCAGACATAGGGGGCAACTGTGGGAGAGGGGCGACACTAGGGTTCCGGAAGAACTCCAGGCCTACCCGTCATACGGGTGCGTCCTAGCCATATCATCTGGGGGACGGAGAGAAACGAACATCAGAATAGAAACGAGAGTTGGGAAAATACAAAACTGGGGGCTAAAAAATCATTTTTGTGAAAAAAAAAAATTATTTTCACGGCTCTGCGTTATAAACTTTAGTGAAACACTTGGGGGTTCAAAGCTCTCAAAACACATCTAGATAAGTTCCTTAGGGGGTCTACTTTCCAAAATGGTGTCACTTGTGGGGGTTTTTAATGTTTAGGCACATCAGGGTTTCTCCAAACGCGACATGGTGTCCCATCTCAATTCCTGTCAATTTTGCATTGAAAAGTCAAACGGCGCTCCTTCCCTTCCAAGCTCTGCTATGCGCCCAAACAGTCGTTTACCCCCACATATGGGGTATCAGTGTACTCAGGACAAATTGCTCAACAACCTTTGGGGTCCAATTTCTTCTCTTACCCTTGGGAAAATAAAAAATTGGGGGCGAAAAGATCATTTTTGTGAAAAAATATGATTTTTTATTTTTACGGCTCTGCATTATAAACTTCTGTTAAGCACTTGTTGGGTCAAAGTGCTCACTACACATCTAGATAAGTTCCTTAAGGGGTCTACTTTCCAAAATGGTGTCAATTGTGGGGGGTTTCAATGTTTAGGCACATCAGGGGCTCTCCAAACGCAACATGGCGTCCCATCTTATTCCAGTCAATTTTGCATTGAAAAGTAAAATGGCGCTCCTTCCCTTCCGAGCTCTGCTATGCACCCAAACAGTGGTTTACCCCCACATGTGTGGTATCGTCGTACTCAGGACAAATTGCACAACAACTTTTGTGGTCTAATTTCTTCTCTTACCCTTGGGAAAATAAAAAATTGGGGGCGAAAAGATCATTTTTGTGAAAAAATATGATTTTTTATTTTTACGGCTCTGCATTATAACCTTCTGTGAAGCACTTGGTAGGTCAAAGTGCTCACCACACATCTAGATAAGTTCCTTAGGGGTTCTACTTTCCAAAATGGTGTCACTTGTGGGGGGTTTCAATGTTTAGGCACATCAGGGGCTCTCCAAACGCAACATGGCGTCCCATCTCAATTCCAGTCAATTTTGCATTGAAAAGTAAAATGGCGCTCCTTTCCTTCCGAGCTCTGCCATGTGCCCAAACAATGGTTTACCCCCACATATGGGGTATCAGCGTACTCAGGACAAATTGTGCAACAACTTTTGGGGTACGTTTTCTCCTGTTACCCTTGGTAAAATAAAACAAATTAGAGCTGAAATAAATTTTGTGTGAAAAAAAGTTAAATGTCCATTTTTATTTAAACATTCCAAAAATTCCTGTGAAACACCTGAAGGTTTAATAAACTTCTTGAATGTGGTTTTGAGCACCTCTAGGGGTGCAGTTTTTAGAATGGTGTCACACTTTGGTATTTTCTATCATATAGACCCCTCAAAATGACTTCAAATGAGATGTGGTCCCTAAAAAAAATGGTGTTGTAAAAATGAGAAATTTCTGGTCAACTTTTAACCCTTATAACTCCCTAACAAAAAAAATGTTGGTTCCAAAATTGTGCTGATGTAAAGTAGACATGTGGGAAATGTTACTTATTAAGTATTTTGCGTGACATATCTCTGTGATTTAAGGGCATAAAAATTCAAAGTTGGAAAATTGCGAAATTTTCTAAATTTTCGCCAAATTTCCATTTTTTTTTCACAAATAAATGCAGGTAATATCAAAGAAATTTTATCACTATCATGAAGTACAATATGTCACAAGAAAACAATGTCAGAATCACCGGGATCCATTGAAGCGTTCCAGAGTTATAACCTCATAAAGGGACAGTGGTCAGAATTGTAAAAATTGGCCTGGTCATTAATGTGCAAACCACCCTTGGGGGGTAAAGGGGTTAAATAAACAGATATTGCATTTCACGCAGATTTCTGCAACTTCCCTGTGGAGACAGACCTGTGGCGCGTCTTTCAAGACAGTCTGACGCTCAGTGTAATGGCGTTGTCTGATGCTCGGTCAGACACAGCCATTACACAGTACACATTTATAAGATTATCTCAGCACAGGAACATTTTATTTATACACATCCAATTATTGAACTTTTGCTTGTGGGAAAACCCCTTTAAGGCAAAGAGTCTATTCATTCAGGTAAAGTCTTCAGTAAAGTACAACGCTGGTAGATACCACTCAGGTTGGCTTACCTAGTCCATAGGCAACAATACCTTCTTCAACTCGAGAGTTCTTGGTTCACCTTCTCGAGTGGAAGTCCTCCACCTGGGATGTTACTTAGATGCTATGGATTCTTCCCTTACAGGGGTTTCAATTTCCAGTACTTCTTCCGATGCTCTTTGAACTACATAGTAGCATAGTAACATAGTTATTAAGGTTGAAGGAAGACTTTAAGTCCATCTAGTTCAACCCATAGTCTAACCTAACATGCCCTAACATGTTGATCCAGAGGAAGGCAAAAAAAACCCATGTGGCAAATAGTAAGCTCCACTTTGGGGAAAAAAATTCCTTCCCGACTCCACATACGGCAACCAGACTAGTTCCCTGGATCAACGCCCTATCAAGGAATCTAGTATGTATACCCTGTAACATTATACTTTTCCAGAAAGGTATCCAGTCCCCTCTTAAATTTAAGTAATGAATCACTCATTACAACATCATACGGCAGAGAGTTCCATAGTCTCACTGCTCTTACAGTAAAGAACCCACGTCTGCTATTATGCTTAAAGGGAACCTGTCACCACGTTTTTGGAAGATGGGATAAAAATAGCGTTAAATAGGGGCAGAGGTGGGCGTTACATTAGTGTGTGTGTTATGCGTTTATTACCCACCTAAGTTGCCGAAATAACTTTGCAAAGTCTCCGTTTTCGCCTGTCAATCAGGCTGGTCAGGTCACATGGGCGTGGTGTCTTCACCCAGATTTGGCGTAGTTTTCCGTTGGTGGCGTAGTGGTGTGCGCATGCCCAAAGTCCGGAATCCTCTTCCAGGGGATTTAAAATAGCGCGGTGTTCGTTATTGCATTGGTGATCGGTGGGCGCGGCCATCTTCCTTTGGCCGCGCGTGCGCAGAAGCGGCGCTCTGCTGGCCGCGGCTTCAGGAAAATGGCCGCGGGATGCCGCGCGTGCGCAGATGGATATCGCGGCGGCCATTTTCCTGAAGCCGCGGCCAGCAGAGCGCCGCTTCTGCGCACGCGCGGCCAAAGGAAGATGGCCGCGCCCACCGATCACCAATGCAATAACGAACACCGCGCTATTTTAAATCCCCTGGAAGAGGATTCCGGACTTTGGGCATGCGCACACCACTACGCCACCAACGGAAAACTATGCCAAATCTGGGGGAAGACAACGCCCATGCGACCTGACCAGCCTGATTGACAGGCGAAAACAGAGACTTTGCAAAGTTATTTCGGCAACTTAGGTGGGTAATAAACGCATAACACACACACTAATGTAACGCCCACCTCTGCCCCTATTTAACGCTATTTTTATCCCATCTTCCAAAAACGTGGTGACAGGTTCCCTTTAAACCTTCTTTCCTCCAGACGTAGAGGATGCCCCCTTGTCCCTGTCTCAGGTCTATGATTAAAAAGATCATCAGAAAGGTCTTTGTACTGTCCCCTCATATATTTATACATTAAAATAAGATCACCCCTTAGTCTTCGTTTTTCCAAACTAAATAGCCCCAAGTGTAATAACCTGTCTTGGTATTGCAGACCCCCCAGTCCTCTAATAACCGTGGTCGCTCTTCTCTGCACCCGCTCTAGTTCAGCTATGTCTTTCTTATACACCGGAGACCAGAACTGTGCTCAGTATTCTAAGTGTAGTCGAACTAGTGACTTGTATAGAGGTAAAATGATGTTCTCCTCATGTGCATCTATGCTTCTTTTAGTGCATGCCATTATTTTATTTGCCTTTGTAGCAGCTGCCTGACACTGGCCGCTGAATATGAGTTTGTCATCCACCCATACACCCAGGTCTTTTTCATTGATGGTTTTGCCCAGAGTTTTAGAATTAAGCACATAGTTATACATTTTATTACTTCTACCCAAGTGCATGACCTTACATTTATCCCCATTAAAGCTCATTTGCCATTTATCAGCCCAAGCTTCTAGTTTACATAAATCATCCTGTCATATAAAATTGTCCTCCTCTGTATTGATTACCCTGCAGAGTTTAGTGTGATCTGCAAATATTGAAATTCTGCTCTGAATGCCCCCTACAAGGTCATTAATAAATATGTTAAAAAGAAGAACTACATCCATAGGTTATTGTTCTTCTGTCAGACCATCCGTTTCTGTATGGTCTGTTGATTCCTCTAAACCTAGGTTCCTATCAATATCTTTGGCAACTGGTCTTTTGATCATCAGGTCTGAAATGAACCGCAGTTATGTTTCTTGGTACGAACTCTGGAGCCTCAGGGCTTAGTTCACTTTCATGAGGATGGTAAGTTTCACTTCTTGTCGGTATGCAAAGTACAAACGTATGGTCTTCTTCATCAGGACTCCCAAGGTCACTGTCCACCTCAGAAGCTTCAGTCTGTGTTAGTCTCTGAGTTGGTTTTGGTCGAGGTTGATCCACTTCTGGGATGTCTTGTGATGGGAGGTAATCACAGGGTAGTTGCAAGTTCCAATATGCTATTCTTGTTTTATTGTCTCCCATTTCCAGTCTGATTTCATAAAGTGGACAGTCATCGGACTTCCTCTTAATGACCACATACACCTTGTCTTCCAGTACAAAGTTTTCCTGGACCACCTTTCTCACGTACGTTCTTGACTAACACACGACTTCCAGGTATCAGTTCCCCTCCATGACATTTTCTATCATAGTATTCTTTGCTCTTGTTTTGCCCTTCCGTGAAAACTTTTGCTACTATGTTGAATGCTTCTGTCATAAGTTCTTTCCATTTCCAAACATATTCAGGGTACTCTGAAACTGGAGTATCAAACAATATATCGATTGGTAGTCTTTGGAGATCATCCAAACAACAGGAAGAATTGTGAACAACCTGTTACTTTACTCTTGGTACAATTGTAGGCATGCACCACTTTTGATGCAGAACTCTTCCAATCTTATTCTCGTCAAAGTTCCCAACATCGACAATAACGTACGGTTGAAATGTTCCACTTGTCCATTGAATATGGGATCATAGGGTGTAGTGTGAGATCTCTGAATCCTACATTATTTCCCTAATTTGGCAAACAGCTGGTTCTCAAATTCTCTTCCCTGGTCATGGTGTAATTTTGTTTGGAACCCAAACTTCAGAGCAAAGTCATTAAAGATCTACTCTGCCGAGATGTATTAATATCCACTTTTGCACGTCTCGAGATGCAGAAAGTCTATTGAAACCATCTCAAATAGGTAGGTTGTTTGTATGTTGCCCATAGGTGTTTGGGTTGATATATTAGGGCGGTTATCTTTCAAACAACCACATTCTTTGGTCACAAACCTCTCCATATCTCTTTGCATATACAACCAGAAGAAACATTCACGAACCAGTTTCGCAGTCCTTTCTACTCCTAGATGTCCCATGTCTTTGTGGAGTTATTTGAAGGCCAACCGAAGGTATATTCAAGGTAGTACTAACTGTTGTTTCTGTCCTCTTTTGGGATACAGGATACCATCTGCGCTCAAGTAGAGCTTCAACCATTCTTTAAATAAGACAGCTACTTCTGGTGACTCTGTCACTTTCACTTCCTCGGGAACCGATTTTGGTCCACATGAGGTAGAATTCTGCCAATTATTTGGTCTTCCCACTTTACTTTCCAGATTGTTCCTTTTGATAGCTGTTGAATGGACATGGGGTGATCTTGTTCTGTTGCGGACACCACAGAGGTGTGCATTCCTCATGCTGGACTTGTACTGCTATTTCAGCTACCGATCTCTGACCCGTAGCATTCAGTTTGGTTGTAGTGAGGACATAGGTCAGTTGGTTGCTATCAGTGTATACCTCAAGCTCTGCTGTAATAGAGATAATCTCTAAATCATTCACAGATAGCCCATTTTAATGTCAGAAACACTAGTTTTCCAGAATGTAGATGTAATTCTTCTCAGCATCTGTCAGCATTCTGGAACCGTAGCCAATGACTCTCAATTTGCCATTTTGATGCTGATACAGGTCAGCTCCAAGTCCCACTAGAGAAATATCAACATGAAGGACAAATGGTTGGTTGAAGTCAGGATATCCCATTATGGGTGGTTTTACAAGGTAATTCACTAGTTCTTCCAATATCTCCTGGTGATCCGATGCCAGATAATTTGTTGCTGAGCAGAAACTGTGTTTCTTCCTTTAGGCCGAATCCTGCCCGTGTTCTTTTTGCTCTCCAATCATGTTGCTGGATTTGTTGTTCCAGTCAAGAGGCAGAATAATGGACTGGCAATCCAGGAAAAGTTCTAGATGTAAGTTCTGTAGTAGGTGAGGAATCCTAGGATCTTCTTCAGCTCATCCACAGTAGATAGATACTGGTCTTTTAAGGCCATTACCAGAGCAATTTCCACAGGGTCTATGATGTATCCTTCTCTGGACACGATTTTTCCCAGGAATCGAACTTGTCTTTTGAACAGTTCACACTTCTTTGGGTTAGCTTGACTCCATGTTGCTGATAACGTTGGAGTACGGTCCTCATGTGTTCAACATGCTCAGCGAAGGGCTTTCTGTGTACCACATTGTCAACTAGGTACGGCTGGCAGAAAAAAGGATAAATATAAAAGGTCAGGATATACAAGCAGTATGTTGTATCACAATAAACTTATATACATATTTACAGAAAAGCTGATATATCATATTCCCTATTGAGTCCTTTTGGCTCAAGGGTCTGGAGTGTGAACATCCAGTAAGCTTCCCTTTTTTTTAAAGGTTTTAATCCTGTTAAGGCCTCTCTTGTTGGGGTCTACTTGTTCCAGAACCTGGAACCTAAGGGTACTGTCACAAAGTGGCACTTTTGTCGCTACGACGGTACGATCCGTGACGTTCCAGCGATATCCATACGATATCGCAGTGTCTGACACGCAGCAGCGATCAGGGACCCTGCTGAGAATCGTACGTCGTAGCAGATCGTTTGGAACTTTCTTTCGTCGCTGGATCTCCCGCTGTCATCGCTGGATCGTTGTGTGTGACAGCGATCCAGCGATGCGTTCGCTTGTAACCAGGGTAAACATCGGGTTACTAAGCGCAGGGCCGCGCTTAGTAACCCGATGTTTACCGTGGTTACCAGCGTAAAAGTAAAAAAAAACAAACCGTACATACTTACATTCCGGTGTCTGTCCCCTGGCGTTCTGCTTCTCTGCACTGTGAGCGCCGGCCGGCCGGAAAGCGAGCACAGCGGTGACGTCTGACGTCACCGCTGTGCTTTCCGGCTGGCGCAGACACAGTGGAGAGAAGCAGAACGCCGGGGGACAGACACCGGAATGTAAGTATGTATGTTTTTTTTTTTTTTACTTTTACGCTGGTAACCACGGTAAACATCGGGTTACTAAGCGCGGCCCTGCGCTTAGTAACCCGATGTTTACCCTGGTTACCCGGGGCCCTCGGCATCGTTGGTCGCTGGAGAGCTGACTGTGTGACAGCTCCCCAGCGACCACACAACCACTTACCAACGATCACGGCTAGGTCGTATCGCTGGTTGTGATCGTTGGTAAATCGTATAGTGTGACAGTACCCTAAGCTGAGAAATGTTGTGATTTTTTTTTCGTGGAAGTGATATGGAAGGGGCAAATGTTTTTTTTTGCAGCTGATGGTAGATTTGTGCTGTGACACCCTGTCCCTGATGGGCTGAGTAGTTTCACCCACGTAGGCCAGACCGCACGGGAACTTCATTAAGTATACTACATATGATGATTCGCATGTGTAGTAGCCCTTGATAGGAATTCCTTGACCTGTGTGAGGGTGAAAGATTTTTGGGCCTTTCTGTACATTGTTTCATTGTAGGCAACCGAGACAGGGAAAAGTGCCCTGCTTTTGTGTCTGTAAAAACGTTTGCTTAGGTGTTAAAATCTTGGAACCTACAGCCACCTTAACTAATTTATCCCTTAAGTTCTTTGCCCTACGGAAATAGGGGAGGAAGGGCAATTTGAATTCCGGGATTGTAGTGTAGCTTTTGTGTAGTAAGCTCCAATGACGTCTAATGGTGGTTTGTATTAGATTAGAGAAGGGGTGAAAAGTACTAACAAAAGGAATGCGTTTGCCACTATCATTGGCCCTGGTGGGTGCACTAGTTTGTCTAGCCTTGGCAAGTACCTCTGGTGGATACCCCCTATTGGAAAATTTCTCTTGCATCTCATTTAGTCTGGTTCTTTTTGTATTTTCATCCGAGACTATCCTACTTACCCATTGAAACTGGGATTTAGGAATGTCGTTTTTTATAGAAGGTGGGTGACAACTATGGTAATGCAGTAAACTGTTCCTGTCAGTGGGTTTGGTGAATAAATCGATAGATAATTTGCCATTGTCATTTTTAAAGACCAAGGTGTCAAGGAAGCTAATGCATTCCATGTTGTGTTGTAGAGAGAATTTCAGCTCAGGCCAAACATTGTTGAGTTGCCTATCAAACTGCATAAGTGAGTCAAAAGGGCCATCCCCAATGCAAAATATGTCATCTATATATCTGCACCATATGCGTGAATGGGCCTGAAACAAAGGATGGGTATATACAAAGTCGTTTTCAAAAGATGACATATAGGCGATAGCGCTACATTTGAGCCCATAGCGGTGCCCTGCTGTTGGATGTAAAAAGTGTCATCAAACATGAAATCATTTTCCTTGAGGATCAGGTCTAGAAGGTCCGCACAAAATTGCCGTATTTTAATGTCAGTGTCCAATTCACTGAGAAGTCTGTCTGTTGCTAGCATCCCGTTATCATATGTTATGGATGTATACAAACTATTAACGTCCCAAGTTACCAGCACTGATGAAGTGGGAAGAGAGCCTAATGCCCTAATGAGTTTGAGAAAATGATTTGTATCCAGGATGAATGACCTAGTGAGTTTAACCAATGGTGTAAGAATTTTCTCTAGTACAATAGCTAGAGGTGCCAGGATGGAGTCAGTTAGGGCCACTATAGGACACCCAGGTGGTTTGAACAATCGCTTATGGATTTTGGGCCAGAGGTAAAAGATGGGGGTAATAGGATCTGTTTTCAAGAGAAAACGTTTAAGTTTGTTGTCTATAGTGCCCTCCTGTTCATGGAAATCTAGAATGGTTTTAATCTTTTGGGCTATTGTATTGAGGGGGTTGTGTGGTATGACTCTGTAAATATCGGAGTCATTGAGTTGTCTATAGGCCTCTTCCAAGTAATCAATCCTGTCCATAATCACTGTTGCCCCACCCTTGTCAGCTGGTTTGATTACAAGTGTCTTGTCCGAAGATAGCTGCTCTAAGGACAATCTTTCTAATGGCGTGAGATTGGTCTGAAAATGAAATTTCCCAAGATGTACATCCCGATTGAAATTATCAATGTCCCTTTCAACCAGAGAAAAATATAGTTCTTACCGATAACGCTATTTCTCTGAGCCCATGACGGCACCACGGAGAGAGGGGATCCACCCACCAAGGACAGGAAACCTACAGATAAAAAGGCGGTACCACTCTCCAGCATCAGTTGTTTACTAGAGAACGATGGGAGACTAGGAGATAGAGTCTTACTTTAACATTACTTAAACTTAGTTGAGATACCGCGTGATTTATTCAGACAATTAGCATATGGCACTATATTAGTGTGCACACCCATAAGTGAAGGGAGGGAATGTACGGGTGCAGTCATGGGCTCAGAGAAATACAGAACTATATTTTTCTCTGACGCCCATGACGGCACCACGGAGAGATTTCCAGAGATTGTACAGTCAGGGAGGGACCACCGCTTCCAGAACCCTTTTACCGAAGGCAAGGTCTGAAGAGGAGATAAGGTCCAATCTATAGTGCCTATAGAATGTAGATGGTGAGGACCAGGTAGCAGCTCTACATATCGGGTCAATTGAAGCTCCGGCCTTCTCCACCCAAGAAGTTGCTACTGCTCTTGTTGAGTGAGCCTTGACATCTCCTGGGACGGACATTCCACTTGATGAATATGATAGGCTGATGGCATCCGTGATCCATCTCGCCAAAGTGACTTTGGAGGCTTTTTTCCCCTTCCGGGGACCCTGAAAACACACAAAAAGAGAGGCATCCTCCCTACTCTCTCTGGTGGCTTCTATGTAATGCATGAGGCATCTCCTGACATCTAGAGTATGCAAGGATTCTTCCTCCTTGTATTTAGGGTTGGGACAGAAGAAGGGAAGAGATATCTCTTGAGTTCTATGGAACCGGGATGCTACCTTCGGGAGGTATGCTGGGTCTATTTTGAGAACAACCCTATCCTCCAAGAACTGTGTGTAAGGAGGGATAGCAGATAGAGCCTGTATGTCGCTAACTCTACGTGCAGAGGTGAGGGTGATGAGCAGGGATGTTTTGAGGGATAGGAATTTCAATGGGATATCTCCTAAGGGCTTGAAGGGAGGTTTAGTCAGGGCCTTAAGGACCAAATTTAAATCCCATTGAGGGGTAACCTTTACTGGAAGCGGTCTCGATCTACCTGCTGCCCTGATGAACCTGGAAACCCACCGGTTCCCTGCCAAGTCATAGTTAAATAGGGCTCCCAATGCTGCCACATGGACTTTCAGGGTACTCGTGGCTAGACCGATCTCCAACCCATTTTGTAGGAACTCTAATATGGATTTAAGAGGGACTTCTTCACCTATTTTAGCGCCCGATGATGAAAGGAATTTTTTCCATATTTTCCTATACCGTTTTGTTGGAATTGGTTTTCTACTTTGCAATAGAGTAGATACCAGTCCTGGAGAGAACCCTCTGCTTTCTAGTAGCTTCCTCTCAAATGCCAGGCTGTGTAAGCTCGCAACTTGCGGATGATGAACTTGTCCCTGGGAGAGTAGGTTTGGGAGGTCTGGAAGTACCCACGGGTTGGATATCTACATTCTCATCATCAAAGAGAACCAAGGCCTCTTCGGCAAGAACGGGGCTATTAAGATCACATGAGCCCCGTCCTCCCGAATCTTCCTCAGCATTGCCGGAATCAGAGCAATTGGGGGGAAACGCATAAGCTAGCTGATGGAGTCACGGAATCAGGAACGCATCCAGTGCTACTGGGTTCCCCAATGGGGTTATGGAGCAAAAAGAGTAAATTTTTTTGTTTAGGTTGTTTGCAAAGAGGTCTATGCTTGGTACCCCCCATTTTTCTGTAATCTGGGTGAATACTGCTTGATTTAGCTCCCATTCCCCTTGCTTTAGACGGGAACAACTCAAAGTCTGCTCTGTAATTGTCCACCCCTTTTATGTGCAGGCCTGACAGGGATAGAAGGTTGCTTTCGGCTATGTGGAATATTGACTTGGCTACCTCCATCAGTTTTTGAGAGCGAGTACCCCCTTGAAGATTCAGGTACGCTACTACTACCCTGTTATCTGACATAATTCTGACATGGTGAGAGTGAAGGGGCCCCAAGAACTCCAGTAGAGCGAACTTGACCGACAGTAGTTCCTTCATGTTGGAGGATTCTTTTGCGAGAGACGGTGGCCAAGTGCCTTGGGCTAATAGGTCGTTCAGATGAGCCCCCCACCCGCTGGGGCTTGCGTCTGTGGTTACTATTTTTGAAATTGGAGTTACCCACGGGACCCCTTAGGAAAGATTGTTTTGCGATGTCCACCAGGTTAGTGACTGAGTTGTGTGCGGAAATAAACTGAACCGACCTTCTAAATGCCCCCTTAGAGGGACTTGAAAGTCTCTTGAATGGAGCTGAGCCCATTGGACTGCAGGGATGCATGAAGTCATGGATCCCAAGAGGGACATAGCTTGGCGGAGAGTTATGGAGGGGAGAGCTTCCTTTTTGGACACCAGCCCCGATATTTTTTGTATTTTTTCTGCAGGAAGGCGGCATTCCTGTTTCACGGAGTCTAGAGTAAGACCTAGATATTCCTGGAACTGGGAAGGTAACAACATGGATTTTTTTAGATTTATCAACCAGCCCAGATTTTCTAGAGAGCGCATTATTGTTTCTAGTTGTTTGCTGCAGTGTTGGGGAGTGGAGCCTATTACCAGAAGGTCGTCTAGGTATGGCATGATCAAGGTGTCCTGTTCCCTCAGGTGAGCCATTACCTCTGCGACTAGCTTGGTGAATACCCTTGGAGCTATGGCTAGCCCGAAGGGGAGGGCTGAAAATTGAAAGTGGTGTAACACCCCCCCATGTGAACGGCTATCCTGAGAAACTTTTGGTGATCTCTGTGGATAGGGACGTGATAGCAAGCGCCTTTCAGGTCCAAGACTACCATGAAACGCCAAGGAAGCAGCATTTTTATCGATGTTTTTATTGTTTCCATCTTGAACGCTTGTACCTCTAGGTATTTGTTTAGGTTTTTCAAGTTTGATAGTCCTGTATGACCGGTCCGGTTTTTTCCTCAGGAACAGAGGGGAATAATATCCTTGCCCTTTTTCCTGGGGGGGGGGACCTCTAGGAGAACCCCCTTGTTCATCAGTCCAATGATCTCGTTTTCCAATGCCAGTTGCTCTTCCACTGAAGACCTTGGTGATGTTATCATAAAGGAGGGGCGAGGGGGATTGAGAAATGTTAGTTTCAGTCCCGATTTTATTATGTTCAGAATCCAAGGTAATTTTCTCCCAGGCCGAGAGAAAGAGGGACAGTCTTCCCCCCACCCGGGGAAAACCTTCATTGGGAAGGTTTCTTGTTGTCACTGGGTCTCTTATTGAACAAGAACCCTTTATTCTTGTTTCGCTTATCCTCCCATTTTTCCTGGCTTTTCCCCGGCTTCCTTCGGAAAAACCTCTTGTTCTTAAAGGGCTTTCTGTAGGAAGGGAAACCCAGGGAGGGAAAAGATTTCTTTTTATCCCCCGCCTTCTCTAAGATGTCATCTAAGGTGGGGCCAAATAAGAATTCCCCCTCACAGGGGATGGTACACAACTTGGACTTTGTCTGTAGGTCCCCTGGCCAGCACTTAAGCCAGAGGGCGCACCTAGCCGCGTTAGAGAAAACTGCCGACCTAGCAGCTAACCTAATTGAATCGGCGGAAGCATCTGCCAAAAAAGCGGCCACCCCCCTCATCACCAGCAAGGTGTTTAATATGGAGTCTCGGGATGACTTCCCTTTTAGCTGGCCTTCCAGTTGGTCTAACCCAGAGGTCCCCAACCTTTTTTGCACCAGGGACCGGCAAAACCAGTTTTCCATGGCCCGGTGGGGGTGGGGCAGGGGCGGGGCTTTGGTCATATGGGGGTGGGGTTATGGAGGGATGGAGCTTAGTGCATACTTATACACTGAAAAGGAGAGAAGACATCATCACCTGCTGTACCAGCCTCCGCCAGAGAGTGGCGCTGTGCGACACATACTACCAGTAATCAATGTTTTTGACTTTCTACTTAGGCATGCTGGTTGTTATAGTCCACAAGCGATAGGTCAGAGACCACTATCTTGCACTGATACATTATGACGAACCCTCTGCTGTGTGATGGTTCACTAATAATATTGTAACTCAGATGTAGCAGGGCTGGATTTGTTCTTTTTCTTTCGCTCCTTGACAGTTTCCTGATCATTCCATAACATTTCCTCCGGCACGGAGGAATGTGTCACTTGTAGATTTCATACACAGAGTGATTCATTTGTCGGGTTTATGAAACACTGAACACAGATGTAGCAGAGCTGATGGTGTCACAGCAGAGTACATTCATTAATCATTAATGAATGTACTCTGCTGTGACACCATCAGCTCTGCTGATGGCCTCATGCTAAAGCTTTGTGGTACTTTTATCAGTGCAGTGTGGACCGATAACTTCTCTTGAGAGCACATGAGTAACAAACAGTAAATAACAAACTCAGCTCTGCTACATCAGTAAAAAACCAACTGATTAATGATTAATCAATTGGTTTTTTACTGATGTAGCAGAGCTGAGTTTGTTATTTATTAAGTTTCATGGCCACTTCATGAAATCCTATCAACAAAATTACCACCGGTAATACCTTCATTCAGAGGGGCCCAGCCCGCTGTTCCCGCACACACGCACAGGCCGGATATGACTCACCCATGGTGACTCCGGAAATACATGGCGGGCTGTGGAAGCCGCCCGCCCTGCTCGTACAGCGGGAGATGGGAGGAGGGAGTGGTGGATGAGGGGGAGGAGACTTCCGCCCGAACTCCACGGCTGCCCACCAAAGGGGGAATGACGAACGCTGCGGCGCTGGAGTGTGACAAAATGGAGGCCGCACAACCGGCGTGTTTAGCCGCTAAAGTAGCTGTCAGCGGCGCCGCGGACCAGCTGAAAAACCCCAACGGCCCGGTCCTGGTCCGCGGACCGGCGGTTGGGGACCTCTGGTCTAACCAAACGAACGGGATGTGCATGCGGCAGCGACTGCCGGTTTTAGACCTCCCCCAGCTGCTGCCCAGGAACTTTTGAGAAAGGCGTCCGCCTTTTTGTCCATGGGGTCTTTCAAGACCCCATGTCCTCAAATGGGAGGGCGAATTTCTTTGATGCTTTGGCTATGGCGACATCTAGTTTGTGGGCTTTTTCCCAGAAGGAGCAAGATTCATCCTCAAAAGGGTACTTTCTTTTTGGTGTTAATAACGCCTTCCTTATGGGTTTTTTCCACTCTTTTTTGATTAGCGCGGATATTGTCTCGTTAAGGGGAAATGCTCTCCTCTTTTTCTGCTCAAGACCCCCGAAACATGATGTCCTGTACCGATCTTTTGGGGTGAGGGTCCACTAGTCCCATAGTGCTTCTAACTGCTTTAATGAGGCCATCTGGGTCTTCCAAGGGAAAACAAGTGTGACCCCCAGAGGAAGAAGAGGATGATGAAGAGGAAGAGGAGGAGTTAGATGTATCCGAGACCGCATCGTCACTATACGTAGTATTAGACCCAGGAGATGGGGACCTGTGTCTAGTCTTCCTTCGTTTTTTACCACCTTTTAGGGACCTGAAGGTGTCTTCCACCTGAATTTTTATCAGGGTTTTGTGGTCAGCTGCGAACTCAGGAAGCCCTTCGGATACTGTTTGCTGTATACACATGCTACAAAGTCTTTTCTCCCAGGTAGTTGGAAGGTCTTCTTTACAATGGGCACAAACCCTGTGCTTAGATTTGCCTAAGCTTTTCTTCCCCTAAAGCAGCAAAACAAAACAAACAAAAAAAATGTCCTCACTACACTGACTTTCACTGAGATCACTTACCACCTTGCGGACCCATAAATACCAGTTGGGGATGCTCTGCATCTGTCCTTTTGCCGGACACCGCACTGGACTCCTTGCTGTGCAGGGACCTTTGGCGTTCTTTACCGGTAACATCTTGGTGTCCTTTTTGTTGTCGTCGCTTTTGCTGCTGCTTCGGCGATGCTGGTGGTGGTGTTGATTTTGCTAGGGGTGATGCCTCTAGGTCGCTCATGCTGCTTGCTGGGTGATTCCCTGAGCTCACAATAGCACCAGACCTGGGCAAGCCTTCCCCTTCATGTTGCGGCGGTTTCCGCCGTCTTTTGGAGCTTGCGCCTGCGCAGTAGCCTCTCTGCCACCCCGGCGCATGCGCAACGGCCAGTATCGCGCGAATTGCGGCCAAATCTCGCGCATGCGTAGTTAGAGCCAAAATGGCGCCGCGCATGGCGCACAGGCACTGCATACCGGAGCCCCCGGCTTTTGCAGTGTGCAGGCTGGCATTCCGGAGGGAGAGCCGCGCTACTCTCCCACAACCACAGAGGGACCCCCCTGGATGTTGTCGCTGCAGGCATCTTACCCGGGAAGGTGGCCGCGAACTCCATGCCACCTTCCCTCACACACCCTAGAGTGTTATGGTCTGGTGATTAAGGAGCGACATGCGACTAGCACTGAGCAGGTGGTAACTATACCGACCGCAGTTCCTAATCTTAACACAGACACTAGCAGTAGCCGTGGGATGTTCCTGTCACTCCCTGGACACCTCGTCACAGCCGGAGAACTAGCTATCCCTAAAGGTAGAAACAGGAAAGCTATCTTGCCTCAGAGAAAATCCCCAAAGGATAGGACAGCCCCCCACAAATAATGACTGTGAGAGGAGAAGGAAATGACATACGTAGTATGAAACAAGATTTAGCAAAGGAGGCCACTACTAGCTAGACAGAATTAGTACAGAACAGAAAACTGTGCGGTCAGTAATAAAAACTAGAAAAAGTCTACCGCAGAGAAATGCAAAAATCTCCACACCTGACTAAAGTTATGGAGGGCAAACTCTGCTGCCCAGAGCTTCCAGTTTAGCTAAATAGATCCATACTGATAAGCTGGACAAATGAGCAAAACATAGAAAATGCCAAACAACAAAGTCCACAACAAGTGAACTGCAAAAAGACAAGCAAGGACTTAGCTTTGCTGAAATGGTCAGAGTGGCAGGGAAATCCTCAGAGAGCCATGACTCCAAGCTCAACAATTGACAACTGGCATTGAATTAGGGATAAGGTCAGACTAATATAGCCGAGCCAGAAAGACGATCAGTGAGAACAGCAGCTGATGCTAAATCCAAGAAGCAGCCATACCACTCAAAACCACAGGAGGGAGCCCAAGAGCAGAATTCACAACAGTACCCCCCCTGTTGTGAATTCCGTTCTCAGGCTCCCTCCTGTGGTCATGAGTGGTACTGTGTGAGTTCTGTTCTTGGGCTCCCTCTTGTGGCCTTTAGCGATACGGCTGGTCTGTAGGTGGCTCAGCTGTCTCGTTTCCTGCTATTCTGGTTCCTATTTAATTCACCTCGACCTTTACTGGTTGCCTGCTGTCGTTGTATTCAGTACTGGTTCTGATCTCTCCTGGACTTCACTTGTGACCTGTCTCCTCCTTAGAAGCTAAGTCTTGCTAGTTCATTTGCTCATTGTTTCATTGAAAATGTTTCTCACTATCTGATGAGTCAGTCCAGCTTGCTTATATGTGATTTTCTCGCTTGCTGGTAGCTCTGGGGTGCGGAGTGCGCCCTGTTGTGAACTCTGTTTTCAGGCTCCCTCTTGTGGTCACAGGTGGTATGGTGTGACTGTTGCTTTGGGCTCCCCCTGGTGGCTTTGTTTGTTATCCTGCTGGTCTCTGGCTATCAGCTGTCTCGTTATCCTCTGGGAGGTCCCTATATAGCTCTGCTTCACTTCCACTTGTTGCCGGCTGTCGATGTAATCAGTGCTACTCAGATGCCTTCTGACTACCTTGCTCCCAGTCTCTCAAGACAAGCTAAGTTTTGTTTGCTCATTTTTTGATCATCAGTGTTCATCATGTTTTTCTTGTCAGCTTGCTAAAATGTGATTCCCTTGCTTGCTGTTGCTCTAGTGGACTGAGTTTCTCCCCACCCCGTTAGTTGGTGCATGGGTTCTTGAAATCTCAGGATGGATATTTTGTAAGGGTTTTATACTGGTCGCATAGATCCCTGTTCTACCTTCTGCTTTCTAGTATTAGTGGGCCTCTTTTGCTGAATCTGATTTCATCCCTATGTATGTGCCTTCCTCTTACTTCACCGTTAATATTTGTTGGGGGCTTCTATATCTTTGGGGATTATTTCTCTGGAGGCAAGCAAGGTCTTTCTTTCTCTTTAGGGGTAGCTAGTTTCTCAGGCTGGCTCGAGACGTCTAGGAATTTTTTAGGCACGTTCACCGGCTACCTCTAGTTGTGTTGGATAGGTTCAGATTTGCGATCAGTCCAGTTACCATCTCCCTAGAGCATGTCCTATGTTTAGTCACTTGCTGGTCTATTTGTGATCCTCAGCCACTAAGGATCATAACAGTACAGCCGGCCCACAAAGTGTTAATTGCATGGCAGAAGCAGGAGAAAAGAAGCCTTGAGAAATTTTTTTTTTTTTTTTGCTGCCGTGTGTCTAGCTGCAGTGTGGCTAGCTTCTCTCCTCCTCTTAATCTTGGTGTGGCTCTAGTTCAGCTGCTGACATGGATGTCCAGAGTTTGGCATCCAGTCTGGATTATCTTGCTGCTAGGGTTCAAAGTATTCAGGATTTTGTTGTTCGCAGTCCTATGTCAGAGCCTAGAATACCTATTCCGGAGTTGTTTTCTGGAGATAGATCTAGGTTCCTGAATTTTAAGAACAATTGTAAGTTGTTTCTTTCTTTGAAATCTCGTTCCTCTGGTGATTCCGCTCAGCAAGTTAAAATGATCATTTCTTTTTTGCGTGGTGACCCTCAAGATTGGGCCTTCGCATTGGCGCCAGGGGATCCTGCATTGCTCAGTGTGGATGCGTTTTTTCTGGCCCTTGGATTGCTCTATGAGGAACCTAATCTTGAGAACCAGGCTGAAAAAGCGTTATTGGCCCTCTCGCAGGGGCAAGATGAAGCAGAGGTATACTGCCAGAAATTTCGGAAATGGTCGGTGCTTACTCAGTGGAATGAGTGTGCCCTGGCTGCAAATTTCAGAGAAGGTCTTTCTGAAGCCATTAAGAATGTCATGGTGGGGTTCCCTACGCCTGCAGGTCTGAATGACTCAATGACTCTGGCCATTCAGATTGATCGGCGTTTGCGGGAGCGCAAACCTGTGCACCATTTGGCGGTGTCTTCTGAACAGACACCTGAGTCTATGCAATGTGATAGAATTCTGACCAGAAGTGAACGGCAAAATTATAGACGGCAAAATGGGTTGTGCTTTTACTGTGGTGACTCAGCTCATGTTATCTCAGCATGCTCTAAGCGCAAAGAAAAGGTTGATAAATCTGTCACCATTGGTACTTTACAGCCTAAGTTCATTTTGTCTGTTACCCTGATTTGTTCCCTGTCATCTTACCCGGTTAATGCTTTTGTAGATTCAGGTGCTGCCCTGAGTCTGATGGATTGGTCATTTGCCAGGCGCTGTGGTTTTTATTTGGAGCCTTTAAAATTCCCTATTCCACTAAGGGGAATTGATGCTACACCATTGGCTACGAATAAACCTCAGTACTGGACACAGGTGACCATGTGCATGACTCCTGTTCATCAGGAGGTGATTCGCTTTCTTGTACTGCATAATTTGCATGATGTTGTCGTGTTGGGTCTACCATGGTTGCAGACTCATAATCCAGTCCTGGATTGGAAAGCAATGTCTTTGTCAAGTTGGGGTTGTCAGGGAATTCATGATGACGCTCCTGTGGTGTCAATTGCTTCATCCACTCCTTCTGAAGTCCCTGCGTTTTTGTCAGACTACCAGGATGTATTTGAGGAGCCCAAACTCAATTCTCTACCTCCTCATAGGGATTGTGATTGTGCTATAAATTTGATTCCTGGTAGTAAGTTTCCTAAGGGACGACTTTTCAATTTATCAGTGCCGGAGCATGCTGCCATGCGGAGTTATATAAAGGAGTCTTTGGAGAAGGGACATATTCGCCCGTCCTCGTTCCCTCTTGGTGCAGGATTCTTTTTTGTGGCTAAGAAGGATGGTTCCCTGAGACCTTGTATTGATTATCGTCTTCTGAATAAAATCACGGTCAAATTTCAGTATCCTTTGCCATTGTTAACTGATTTGTTTGCTCACATTAGGGGGTCTAGTTGGTTCACCAAGATAGATCTTCGTGGTGCGTATAACCTTGTGCGCATAAAGCAGGGTGATGAATGGAAAACTGCATTTAATACGCCTGAAGGCCATTTTGAGTACTTGGTGATGCCTTTTGGACTTTCTAATGCTCCTTCAGTCTTTCAGTCCTTTATGCACGACATCTTCCGCGAATATCTGGATAAATTTATGATTGTGTATCTGGATGATATTCTGTTTTTTTCTGATGATTGGGAGTCTCATGTTAAGCAGGTCAGGATGGTGTTTCAGGTCCTGCGTGCCAATGCTTTATTTGTGAAGGGCTCAAAATGTCTTTTTGGAGTCCAGAAGATTTCTTTTTGGGGTTTCATTTTTTCTCCTTCTACTATTGAGATGGACCCAGTCAAGGTTCAGGCTATTCATGACTGGACGCAGCCTACATCTGTCAAGAGTCTTCAGAAGTTCTTGGGTTTTGCTAATTTTTACCGTCGCTTCATAGCTAATTTTTCTGGTGTTGTTAAGCCTTTGACGGATTTGACCAAGAAAGGTTCTGATATTACTAATTGGTCTTCTGCGGCTGTGGAGGCCTTTCGGGAGCTGAAGCGCCGGTTTTCCTCGGCTCCGGTCTTATGTCAGCCAGATGTCTCACTTCCCTTCCAGGTTGAGGTTGATGCTTCCGAGATTGGAGCGGGGGCTGTTTTGTCGCAGAGAAGCTCCGATGGCTCTGTGATGAAGCCATGTGCTTTCTTTTCAAGAAAGTTTTCGCCTGCCGAGCGGAATTATGATGTCGGTAATCGGGAGCTGTTGGCTATGAAGTGGGCATTTGAGGAGTGGCGATATTGGCTCGAGGGAGCTAAGCATCGTGTGGAGGTCTTGACTGATCACAAGAATTTGATTTATCTCGAGTCGGCCAAGCGGCTGAATCCTAGACAGGCTCGTTGGTCGTTGTTTTTCTCTCGTTTTGATTTCGTGGTCTCGTACCTGCCTGGTTCGAAGAATGTGAAGGCGGATGCTCTTTCTAGGAGTTTTGTGCCTGACTCTCCTGGAGATTCAGGGCCGGCTGGTGTCCTTAGAGAAGGGGTGATTTTGTCTGCCATCTCCCCAGATTTGCGACGAGTGCTGCAGGAGTTTCAGGCGGATAGACCTGACCGTTGTCCACCGGAGAGACTGTTTGTCCCGGATAGATGGACCAACAGAGTCATCTCCGAGGTTCATTCTTCGGTGTTGGCGGGCCATCCTGGAATATTTGGTACCAGAGACTTGGTGGCCAGGTCCTTTTGGTGGCCTTCCTTGTCGCGGGATGTGCGTTCCTTTGTGCAGTCTTGTGGAATTTGTGCTCGGGCTAAGCCTTGCTGTTCTCGTGCCAGTGGTTTGCTGTTACCTTTGCCTGTCCCGAAGAGGCCTTGGGCGCACATTTCCATGGATTTTATTTCAGATCTCCCTGTCTCTCAGAGAATGTCTGTCATCTGGGTGGTGTGTGATCGTTTTTCTAAGATGGTCCATTTGGTGCCCTTGCCTAAGTTGCCTTCCTCCTCCGAGTTGGTTCCACTGTTTTTTCAAAATGTGGTTCGTTTGCACGGGATCCCTGAGAACATTGTTTCTGACAGAGGATCCCAGTTTGTGTCTAGATTTTGGCGGACCTTTTGTGCTAAGATGGGCATTGATTTGTCTTTTTCGTCGGCCTTCCATCCTCAGATGAATGGCCAAACCGAGCGAACTAATCAGACCTTGGAGACTTATTTAAGATGTTTTGTTTCTGCTGATCAGGACGACTGGGTTACTTTTTTGCCGTTGGCCGAGTTTGCCCTTAATAATCGGGCTAGTTCTGCTACTTTGGTTTCTCCTTTTTTTTGTAATTCCGGGTTTCATCCTCGTTTTTCCTCGGGTCAGGTGGAGCCTTCTGACTGTCCTGGAGTGGATGTTGTGGTGGATAGGTTGCATCAGATTTGGAATCATGTGGTGGACAATTTGAAGCTGTCACAAGAGAAGGCTCAGCTCTTTGCCAACCGCCGTCGCTGTGTGGGTCCCCGACTTCGCGTTGGGGACTTGGTGTGGTTGTCTTCTTGCTTCGTTCCTATGAAGGTCTCCTCTCCTAAGTTCAAGCCTCGGTTTATCGGTCCTTATAAGATTTTGGAAGTCCTTGGCCCTGTGTCATTTCGTCTGGACCTCCCGGCATCGTTTGCTATTCATAATGTGTTCCATCGGTCGTTGTTGCGGAGGTATGTGGTGCCTGTGGTTCCTCCGGTTGAGCCTCCTGCCCCGGTGCTGGTTGAGGGAGAATTGGAATACGTGTTGGAGAAGATCTTGGATTCTCGTATTTCTAGACGGAGACTCCAGTATTTGGTTAAGTGGAAGGGCTATGGTCAGGAGGATAATTCCTGGGTTGTCGCCTCTGATGTTCATGCGGCCGATTTGGTTCGTGCCTTCCATGTGGCTCATCCCGATCGCCCTGGGGGTTCTCATGAGGGTTCGGTGACCCCTCCTCAAGGGGGGGGGTACTGTTGTGAACTCTGTTTTCAGGCTCCCTCTTGTGGTCACAGGTGGTATGGTGTGACTGTTGCTTTGGGCTCCCCCTGGTGGCTTTGTTTGTTATCCTGCTGGTCTCTGGCTATCAGCTGTCTCGTTATCCTCTGGGAGGTCCCTATATAGCTCTGCTTCACTTCCACTTGTTGCCGGCTGTCGATGTAATCAGTGCTACTCAGATGCCTTCTGACTACCTTGCTCCCAGTCTCTCAAGACAAGCTAAGTTTTGTTTGCTCATTTTTTGATCATCAGTGTGCATCATGTTTTTGTTGTCAGCTTGCTAAAATGTGATTCCCTTGCTTGCTGTTGCTCTAGTGGACTGAGTTTCTCCCCACACACCGTTAGTTGGTGCATGCGTTCTTGAAATCTCAGGATGGATATTTTGTAAGGGTTTTATACTGGTTGCATAGATCCCTGTTCTACCTTCTGCTTTCTAGTATTAGTGGGCCTCTTTTGCTGAATCTGATTTCATCCCTATGTATGTGCCTTCCTCTTACTTCACCGTTAATATTTGTTGGGGGCTTCTATATCTTTGGGGATTATTTCTCTGGAGGCAAGCGAGGTATTTCTTTCTCTTTAGGGGTAGCTAGTTTCTCAGGCTGGCTCGAGACGTCTAGGAATTTTTTAGGCACGTTCACCGGCTACCTCTAGTTGTGTTGGATAGGTTTAGATTTGCGATCAGTCCAGTTACCATCTCCCTAGAGCATGTCCTATGTTTAGTCACTTGCTGGTCTATTTGTGATCCTCAGCCACTAAGGATCATAACAGCGCCCCTCACATCGTGAGTCAGTGTGGGGGTTCTTGTATTCTCTGCGTGGATAGTTTTTGATAGTGTTTTTTACTGACCGCACAGATCCCTTGCTATCTTCTGAATATTTAGTATTAGCGGGCCTCATTTTGCTAAAACCTGTTTTCATTTCTATGTTTGTGCTTTCCCCTTAACTCACCGTTATTATTTGTGGGGGGCTGTCTAAACTGTGGGGTTATTTCTCTGAGGCAAGTGAGGCTTGCTTTCTCTCTAGGGGTAGCTAGTTTCTCAGGCTGTGAAGAGGCGTCTAGGATTTTAGGTAACGCTCCACGGCTGCCTTTAGTGTGTTTGTATAGGAACAGTGTTGCGGTCAGTATAGTTCCCACATCCCCAGAGCTTGTCCTATATTCCGTTTACCTATCAGGTCAGTTTTGTGATCCTTGCCACCAGGATCCTTAACAGTACAGCAGGCCTTAAAGTGTTAATGCATCGCAGAAGAGGGATAAGAGAAATCCTGAGTTCATTTTTTTTATCTGCAGTGTGTTTTGCTTCTCTCCTCCCCTTAATCTCTGGGTGGTTCAGAATTCAGCTGCAGATATGGACATTCAGAGTCTGTCCTCTAGACTGGATCATCTCTCTGCAAGGGTACAAAGCATTCAGGACTATGTAGTTCACAGTCCTATGTCCGAGCCTAAAATACCAATTCCTGAGTTATTCTCTGGAGATCGATCTTGGTTTTTGAACTTTAAGAATAATTGTAAGTTATTTCTTTCTCTGATACCTCGCTCCTCTGGTGACCCTGTTCAGCAAGTTAAAATTATTATTTCTTTGTTACGTGGTGACCCTCAAGATTGGGCATTCTCTCTGGCGCCAGGAGATCCTGCATTGCTAAATGTGGATGCGTTTTTTCTGGCGCTCGGATTGCTCTATGAGGAACCAAATCTGGTAGACCAAGCAGAAAAGGTTTTGCTGACTCTTTCTCAGGGTCAGGATGAAGCAGAGGTTTATTGTCAGAAGTTTAGAAAGTGGTCTGTGCTCACTCAGTGGAATGAGTGTGCCCTGGCAGCGATTTTCAGAAAGGGTCTTTCTGAAGCCCTTAAGGATGTTATGGTGGGGTTCCCCACGCCTGCGGGTCTGAATGAGTCAATGTCTTTGGCCATTCAGGTTGATCGGCGTTTACGGGAGCGCAAACCTGTGTACCATCTGGCGGTATTTTCTGAACAGAAGCCTGAGTCTATGCAATGTGACAGGATTCAGACCAGAATTGAACGACAAAATCACAGACGTCAGAATGGGTTGTGCTTTTACTGTGGTGATTCTGCTCATGTTATCTCAGCATGCTCTAAGCGCACAAAAAACTTCGCTAAGTCTGTCACCATTGGTACTGTACAGCCTAAATTCATTTTGTCTGTCACTTTGATTTGCTCTCTGTCATCCTACTCAGTTATGGCTTTTGTGGATTCAGGTGCTGCCCTGAATTTGATGGATTTGTCTTTTGCCAGGCGCTGTGGTTTTATCTTGGAGCCTTTACAATTCCCTATTCCACTAAAGGGAATTGATGCTACTCCATTGGCCAAGAATAAACCTCAGTACTGGACTCAAGTGACCATGTGCATGACTCCTGCACATCAGGAGGTGATTCGCTTTCTTGTGTTGCATAATTTGCATGACGTTGTCGTGTTGGGTCTGCCATGGCTGCAGACTCATATTTCAGTCCTGGATTGGAAAGCAATGTCTGTGTCAAGTTGGGGTTGCCAGGGGATTCATGGTGATGCTCCTTTGGTGTCAATTGCTTCTTCTACTCCTTCTGAAGTCCCTGAATTTTTGTCGGACTACCAGGATGTATTTGATGAGCCCAAATCCAGTGCCCTACCTCCTCATAGGGATTGTGATTGCGCTATAAATTTGATTCCTGGTAGTAAGTTCCCTAAGGGATGACTTTTTAATTTATCTGTACCAGAACATGCCGCTATGCGGAGTTATATAAAGGAGTCTTTGGAGAAGGGGCATTGTTATGATCCTAGTGGTAGAGGATCTCAGGAGTTCCAGCTAAGTCTGCAAACACAAAAACCAACTCATAGGGAGGTGGTAACTTGGCTGACCACATACCTGATCCTAGCACACAACTAGAAGCAGCCGGGGAACGTACCTACGTTGATTCTAGACGTCTCGCACCAGCCGGAGAACTAACTAACCCTTTCAGAGAAAATAAGACCTCACTTGCCTCAAGAGAAAAGTACCCCAAAGTTATAATACAAGCCCCCAACAAATAATAACGGTGAGATAAGAAGAAAAGACAAACGTAAGGATGAACTAGATTCAGCAAAGAGAGGCCCACTAAATAAATAGCAGAAAATAGGAAGTGGACTTATGCTGTCAGCAAAAACCCTACAAAATTATCCACGCTGAATATCCAAGAACCCCCGCACCGACTAACGGTGTGGGGGGAGAATATCAGCCCCCTAGAGCTTCCAGCAAAATCAGGAATCACATTTTGAACAAGCTGGACTAAAATGAAAGCAATGCCAATAAACAAAAATAAGAAAGCAGAACTTAGCTTATCTTGCAAAAATCAGGAGACCAGGAGACAGGAGCAAACAGACATATACTGATTACATCGATTCCAGGCACTAGACTGAGTTTCCAGGAAGATTAAATAGGAACACCCAAGACCTAACGAACCAGGTGAGTGCCAGCCTAGGCAAAAACAATCCTAGTGCCATACCGCTGGTGACCACAAGAGGGAGCCCAGAAATATAGTTCACAACAGTACCCCCCCTTTAAGGAGGGGTCACCGAACCCTCACCAAGACCACCAGGGCGATCAGGATGAGCAGCGTGAAAAGCACGAACCAAATCGGCCGCATGAACATCAGAGGCGACCACCCAGGAATTATCCTCCTGACCATAGCCCTTCCATTTGACCAGATACTGAAGCCTCCGTCTAGAGAGACGAGAATCCAAGATCTTCTCCACCACATACTCCAACTCGCCCTCAACCAGCACCGGAGCAGGAGGCTCAACAGCAGGAACCACAGGCACAACGTACCGCCGTAACAAAGACCTATGGAACACATTGTGAATGGCAAAGGACACCGGAAGATCCAAACGAAAAGACACCGGGTTAAGGACTTCCAAAATTTTATAAGGACCAATAAAGCGAGGCTTAAACTTAGGAGAGGAAACCTTCAGAGGAACATACCGAGAAGACAACCAAACCAAATCCCCAACACGAAGTCGGGGACCCACACCGCGGCGGCGGTTGGCAAAACGCTGAGCCTTCTCCTGTGACAACTTCAAGTTGTCCACCACATGATCCCAAATCCGCTGCAACCTATCCACCACGGAATCTACCCCAGGACAGTCAGAAGGTTCAACATGACCCGAGGAAAAACGAGGATGAAAACCAGAGTTGCAGAAAAAGGGCGAAACCAAGGTAGCGGAACTAGCCCGATTATTGAGGGCAAACTCAGCCAATGGCAAGAAGGTCACCCAATCATCCTGATCCGCAGAAACAAAACATCTCAAATAAGCCTCCAGCGTCTGATTAGTTCGCTCCGTTTGGCCATTAGTCTGAGGGTGAAAGGCAGATGAAAACGATAAATCAATGCCCATCTTAGCACAAAAAGATCGCCAGAATCTGGACACAAACTGGGATCCTCTGTCCGACATGATATTCTCAGGAATGCCGTGCAAACGAACCACATTCTGAAAGAACAAAGGAACCAGATCGGAAGAGGAAGGCAACTTAGGCAAGGGCACCAAATGGACCATCTTGGAAAAACGATCACACACCACCCAGATGACAGACATTCCTTGAGACACCGGAAGATCTGAAATGAAATCCATGGAAATGTGTGTCCAAGGCCTCTTCGGGACGGGCAAGGGCAAAAGCAACCCGCTGGCACGAGAACAGCAAGGCTTAGCCCGAGCACAAATCCCACAGGACTGCACAAAAGAACGCACATCCCGCGACAAGGAAGGCCACCAAAAGGACCTAGCCACCAAATCTCTGGTACCAAAAATCCCAGGATGCCCTGCCAACACCGAGGAATGAACCTCGGAAATAACTCTGCTGGTCCATTTATCAGGAACAAACAGTCTATCAGGTGGGCAAGGGTCAGGTCTACCAGCCTGAAATTTCTGCAACACACGTCGCAAATCAGGAGAAATGGCCGACAAGATTACTCCCTCTTTAAGAATACCAGCTGGCTCTGAGACTCCAGGAGAGTCAGGCACAAAGCTCCTAGAAAGAGCATCAGCCTTCACATTCTTCGAACCAGGCAGGTACGAGACCACAAAGTCAAAACGGGAGAAAAACAACGACCAACGAGCCTGTCTAGGATTCAGGCGGTTAGCAGACTCGAGATACATCAGATTTTTGTGATCAGTCAAGACCACCACACGATGTTTAGCTCCCTCAAGCCAATGACGCCACTCCTCAAATGCCCACTTCATAGCCAACAACTCCCGATTACCAACATTATAGTTCTGCTCAGCAGGCGAAAATTTCCTAGAAAAAAAAGCACATGGTCTCATCACAGAGCAACCAGAGCCTTTCTGCGACAAAACAGCCCCTGCACCGATCTCAGAAGCATCCACTTCAACCTGAAAGGGAAGTGAGACATCAGGCTGGCACAAAACTGGCGCCGAAGTAAACCGGCGCTTCAGCTCCCGGAAGGCCTCCACGGCCGCAGGAGCCCAATTAGCAACATCAGAACCTTTCTTGGTCATATCCGTCAAAGGTTTAACAACGCTAGAAAAATTAGCAATAAAACGACGGTAGAAGTTAGCAAAACCCAAGAACTTCTGAAGGCTCTTAACAGACGTGGGTTGAGTCCAATCATGAATAGCTCGGACCTTGACTGGGTCCATCTCCACAGTAGAAGGGGAGAAAATAAAACCCAAAAAGGAAACCTTCTGCACTCCAAAGAGACACTTTGAGCCCTTCACAAACAAAGCATTATCACGCAAAACCTGAAACACCATCCTGACCTGCTTTACATGAGAATCCCAATCATCAGAAAAAAACAGAATATCATCCAGATAAACAATCATAAATTTATCCAGATACTTCCGGAAGATGTCATGCATAAAGGCCTGAAACACTGAAGGAGCATTAGAGAGCCCAAAAGGCATCACCAAGTACTCAAAATGTCCTTCGGGCGTATTAAACGCAGTTTTCCATTCATCTCCCTGCTTAATGCGCACAAGGTTGTACGCACCACGAAGATCTATCTTGGTGAACCAACTGGCACCCTTAATCCGAGCACACAAGTCCGACAATAGTGGCAAAGGATACTGAAATTTGACTGTGATTTTATTCAGAAGCCGATAGTCTATACAAGGTCTCAAAGACCCGTCTTTCTTGGCCACAAAAAAGAATCCTGCACCAAGAGGGGAAGATGATGGGCGAATATGTCCCTTCTCCAAAGACTCCTTTATATAAGAACGCATCGCGGCATGCTCAGGTACAGATAGATTAAATAATCGTCCCTTAGGAAATTTACTACCAGGAATCAAATCTATAGCGCAGTCACAGTCCCTATGAGGAGGAAGGGCACTGGACCTGGACTCACTGAATACATCCTGATAGTCCGACAAATACTCAGGAACTTCAGAAGGAGTAGAAGAAGCAATAGACACCAACGGGGAATCGCAATGAATTCCCTGACAACCCCAACTTGACACAGACATAGCCTTCCAATCCAAAACTGGATTATGGGTCTGTAACCATGGCAGACCCAAAACGACCAAATAATGCATTTTATGCAGAACAAGAAAACGAATCACCTCCCGATGTTCAGGAGTCATGCACATGGTCACTTGTGTCCAATACTGCGGTTTATTCTCCGCCAATGGCGTAGCATCAATTCCTCTAAGAGGAATAGGATTTTCTAAAGGCTCCAGAACAAAACCACAGTGCTTGGCAAACGACAAGTCCATAAGACTCAGGGCAGCACCTGAATCCACAAATGCCATAACAGGGTAGGAAGACAATGAGCAAATTAAAGTCACAGACAAAATAAATTTAGGCTGTAAAGTACCAATGGCGACAGGATTAACAACCTTTGTTAGGCGTTTAGAGCATGCTGAGATAACATGTGTAGAATCACCACAGTAAAAACACAACCCATTCTGACGTCTATGATTTTTCCGTTCGATTCTAGTCTGAATTCTATCACATTGCATTGAGTCAGGTGTCCGTTCAGACAACACCGCCAGAGGATTAGCAGATTTGCGCTCCCGCAAACGCCGATCAATCTGAATGGCCAGAGCCATAGAATCATTCAGACTTGTAGGAATGGGAAAACCCACCATCACATTCTTAATGGCTTCAGAAAGGCCATTTCTGAAATTTGCGGCCAGAGCACACTCCTTCCATTGAGTAAGCACGGACCATTTCCGAAATTTTTGGCAATACACTTCAGCTTCATCCTGGCCCTGAGAGATAGCCAGCAATGCTTTTTCCGCCTGAATTTCAAGAATGGGCTCCTCATAAAGCAATCCGAGCGCCAGAAAAAACGCATCAATATTTGCCAATGCCGGATCTCCTGGCGCCAATGAGAAAGCCCAATCCTGAGGGTCGCCACGCAAGAAGGAGATAACAATTTTAACTTGCTGAGCTGAGTCTCCAG
The DNA here is from genome assembly GCF_051348905.1 of Ranitomeya variabilis. Taxonomy (NCBI): domain Eukaryota; kingdom Metazoa; phylum Chordata; class Amphibia; order Anura; family Dendrobatidae; genus Ranitomeya; species Ranitomeya variabilis. The sequence goes on along the minus strand of NC_135233.1, from coordinate 381,629,863 downwards.
ACGAACGCGGTCTCAAAGATAGAAACAATTTACAATTATTCCTAAAATTCACAAATTTAAATCGATCTCCAGAGAACAGCTCAGGAATAGGTATCCTAGGCTCAGACATAGGACCACTAACAACAAAATCCTGAATGCCCTGCACTCGTGCAGCAAGCTGATCCACACTAGTAATCAGAGTCTGAACATTCATGTCTGCAGCAGAGCTTCAAGCCACTCAGAGAAAAAGGGGAAGAAGAAAAAAAACAAAAAAAAAACAACTCAGAACTTCTTTTCTTTTAATCCCGCTTCTGCAATGCATTAAATATTCACTTTTGGCCTGGAATACTATAATAATAATAATAATTTTTATTTATATAGCGCCAACATATTCCGCAGCGCTTTACAACTTATAGAGGGGACTTGTACAGACAATAGACATTACAGCATAACAGAAATCACAGTTCAAAATAGATACCAGGAGGAATGAGGGCCCTGCTCGCAAGCTTACAAACTATGAGGAAAAGGGGAGACACGAGAGGTGGATGGTAACAATTGCTTTAGTTATTTGGACCAGCCACAGTGTAAGGCTCGGGTGTTCATGTAAAGCTGCATGAACCAGTTAACAGCCTAAGTATGTAGCAGTACAGACACAGAGGGCTATTAACTGCATAAAGTGTATGAGAACACGATGCAAGGAACCTGATTATGTGTTTTGTTTTTTTTTCTATTTTTAATAGGCCACACAGGGATAGTTAGGTTAATGCGTTGAGGCGGTAGGCCAGTCTGAACAAATGCGTTTTTAGGGCACGCTTAAAACTGTGGGGATTGGGGATTAATCGTATTAACCTAGGTAGTGCATTCCAAAGAATCGGCGCAGCACGTGTAAAGTCTTGGAGACGGGAGTGGGAGGTTCTGATTATTGAGGATGCTAACCTGAGGTCATTAGCGGAGCGGAGGGCACGGGTAGGGTGGTAGACTGAGACCAGAGAGGAGATGTAGGGTGGTGCTGAGCCATGGAGTGCTTTGTGGATGAGGGTAGTAGTTTTGTACTGGATTCTGGAGCGGATAGGTAGCCAGTGTAATGACTGGCACAAGGTAGAGGCATCGGTGTAACGGTTGGTGAGGAATATGATCCTGGCAGCAGCATTCAGGACAGATTGGAGCGGGGAGAGTTTGGTAAGAGGGAGGCCGATTAGTAGAGAGTTACAATAGTCCAGACGGGAATGAATAAGAGAAACAGTAAGAGTTTTTGCAGAGTCGAAAGTAAGAAAAGGGCGAATTCTAGAAATGTTTTTGAGATGCAGATAAGAAGAGCGAGCCAGTGATCGGATGTGGGGGGTGAATAAAAGCTCGGAATCAAGGATGACCCCAAGGCAGCGGGCATGTTGCTTTGGAGTAATGATTGAACAGCACACGGAGATGGCAATGTCATGCAAAGGTAGGTTAGTAGAGGGAGAGAACACGAGGAGTTCTGTTTTTGACAGGTTCAGTTTCAGATAGAGGGAGGACATGATGTTAGAGACAGCGGTAAGACAATCACTGGTGTTTTCTAAGAAGGTCGGAGTGAAAGCAGGAGAAGAGGTGTGTAATTGGGTGTCATCAGCATAGAGATGGTACTGGAAACCAAATCTACTGATTGTTTGTCCAATAGGGGAAGTATACAAAGAGAAGAGGAGGGGGCCTAGGACTGATCCTTGAGGAACCCCAACAGTAAGGGGAAGGTGAGAGGAGGAGGAACCAGCAAAACATACAGTGAAGGATCGGTCAGAGAGATAGGAGGAGAACCAAGAGAGAACGGTGTCCTTAATGCCAATGGAGTGGAGCATAGTGAGGAGGAGCTGATGATCCACAGTGTCGAATGCAGCGGAAAGATCCAATAGAATTAGCATGGAGTAGTGACCATTAGATTTAGCTGTTAGTAGGTCATTAGAGACTTTAGTGAGGGCAGTTTCAGTAGAGTGTAAAGAGCGGAAGCCAGATTGAAGAGGGTCGAGAAGAGAGTTATCTGAGAGATAGCGGGTAAGACGGGAGTGGACCAGGCGTTCCAGGAGTTTAGAGATGAAGGGAAGATTAGAGACAGGTCTATAATTAGCCGCACAGTTTTGGTCGAGGGAGGGTTTTTTAAGTAATGGATGTATGATGGCATGCTTAAATGAGGAGGGAAAAATACCGGAAGTGAGGGAAAGGTTGAATATTTTTGTTAGGTGAGAGGTGACAGCTGGGGAAAGGGACTGGAGGAGATGTGACGGAATGGGGTCACTGGTGCAAGTGGTCGGGCGAGAAGATGCAAGGAGCCTGCTTACTTCTTCTTCCGTAACTGGTTCAAAGTCAGAGAGTGAACTAGATGCAGTGGGGGAGGGAGGACAGTGCCTGGTATGAAGAGATTGGGAGATGATTTCCTGTCGAATGTGGTCAATTTTTTCTTTGAAGTAATTGGCCAGATCGTCAGCGCGGAGATCTGTGGTTGGGGCCTGCTCTCTTGGGTTGAGTAGGGACTGGAAGGTGTCGAAGAGACGTTTAGGGTTATTGGACAGTGAGGTGATGAGGGTGTTGAAATAGGTTTGTTTGGAGAGGTGAAGGGCAGAGTTGTATGTTTTTAGCATGAACTTATAATGGATGAAATCTTCGGGTAGATTAGATTTTCTCCACAGACGTTCGGCGCACCTGGAGCATCGCTGCAGGAAGCGTGTTTGCAGCGTGTGCCACGGTTGTCGCCGTCTGTGTCGAGTTGCTCTATGTATAGGAGGTGCAGCTTCATCCAGGGCACTTTGCAGGGTTTCATTGTAATGTTTCAGAGCAGAATCAGGACATGAGATGGAGGAGATTGGGGCCAATGAGGAATGCAAGTTCTTCATAAGTTTCTGGGCGTTAATGGCCTGTATGTTTCTATAAGTGTGGAAAGTGGGGGTGACCTGAGCGGGATGGCAGTTCTTGATAGAGAATGAAAGAAGGTTGTGGTCAGAGAGCGGGAGAGGGGTGTTCGTGAAATCATCCACTGAGCAGAGTCGGGAGAAGACCAAGTCAAGGGAGTTTCCATCTTCATGCGTTGGAGAGTTAGTATGCTGCAAGAGGCCGAAAGAGGAGGTTAGAGATAAAAGGTGAGAAGCAGACGGGGAAAGGGGAGAAGCAATGGGGATGTTGAAATCACCCATGATAAGGGTGGGGGTGTCACAGGAGAGAAAGTGTGGAAGCCAGGTGGCAAAGTGATCCAGGAACTGATGATAGGGGCCGGGAGGACGATACACCACCGCCACTCGCATGGAGAAGGGGACGTAGAGTCTGACAGCATTAACCTCAAAGGAAGGGAATACAAGTGAGGGTACTTGGGGGATAACTTGGAAGGTACATTTGGGTGAAAGGAGCAGCCCAACGCCTCCACCTGCTCTGTTGTCTGATCTTGGGGTATGAGAAAAGTGTAGTCCACCATATGAAAGAGCAGCAGCAGCGGTGGTGTCTGACTGCTGGATCCAGGTTTCAGTAAGAGCCAGGAAATTAAGAGAATTAGAAAGGAAGTAATCATGGGTGAAGGAGAGTTTATTACACACAGAGCGAGAATTCCAAAGAGCACAATTGAAAGAGACAGAAGGCATGCACGGAATATTAATAAGGTTAGAGGGGTTTCTGGGTGTAGCAGTTGGGAGGTTTGACTGGCTATAACATGGGGGGCCGGGGTTTGGAGAGATGTCTCCAGCGACTAGGAGAAGGAGGATAGAAAGAGTGAGCAGATGGTTAAGTGATTTGTGAGAGCGTCTTTTGTGTTGGATGGTGGGACTGAATGGATCTGCGCTGTTAAGCAATGTGAACAGAGCATGAGTGCTATACATAGGAGAGGCAAGGACAGAGGGGCCGATATGGATGGAGTTTAAAGAGTTTATGCAAGGGCGGTGAATGTGAGTGAATGCAGCAGCCAGGATATAGATTATACAGATACATATGGTGAATATTTGTTCTGTTCCAAATGAATAGGGAATAGGTTTAGATTGTCTTACCTGTCTCCTGCCCTGTCTAACTGCCATGTTATAACTGCGTCATACTTAGAAAAAAAAATATACTTTGAAAAAAAGTACACGAATAATAGTGCACGAATGCACCCCTGCATGAATGCATCCCCAAGTTATGTCCACATTTATAGAAGGCTAGCTCTTAGATCTCACTTTTTTTTTTTTTTTTGGAAAAGGGTGTTTCTCCCCCTCTTGTTACCAATCAATCTAACTCAGTTGAGACAGCAGGACACAATAAATGTAGTGATCAGATAAACAAATGTCCAGGTCTGCATGGCTCATAAACCCCTTTGAAAAAGTTATGTGATCTCTCTACATAGGGACAAGCAAAAGTGAGTTAAATATCTATAAACACAAACAAATGCATAATAAGATGACTAACATATATAGCTATATGCAGGATTCAATGCCGAAGATAGAATGAATCAGATACCATCCAAGCCGCTTGCTGTCAGGGAATGGAGCAATAGACATGCAGGATAGTTCAGTTCAGGGAATGAATGATATGTTTACCATCCAAGCCGCTTGCTGTCAGGGAATGGAGCAATAGACATGCAGGATAGTTCAGTTCAGGGAATGAATGATATGTTTACCATCCAAGCCGCTTGCTGTCAGGGAATGGAGCAATAGACATGCAGGATAGTTCAGTTCAGGGAATGAATGATATGTTTACCATCCAAGCCGCTTGCTGTCAGGGAATGGAGCAATAGACATGCAGGATAGTTCAGTTCAGGGAATGAATGATATGTTTACCATCCAAGCCGCTTGCTGTCAGGGAATGGAGCAATAGACATGCAGGATAGTTCAGTTCAGGGAATGAATGATATGTTTACCATCCAAGCCGCTTGCTGTCAGGGAATGGAGCAATAGACATGCAGGATAGTTCAGTTCAGGGAATGAATGATATGTTTACCATCCAAGCCGCTTGCTGTCAGGGAATGGAGCAATAGACATGCAGGATAGTTCAGTTCAGGGAATGAATGATATGTTTACCATCCAAGCCGCTTGCTGTCAGGGAATGGAGCAATAGACATGCAGGATAGTTCAGTTCAGGGAATGAATGATATGTTTACCATCCAAGCCGCTTGCTGTCAGGGAATGGAGCAATAGACATGCAGGATAGTTCAGTTCAGGGAATGAATGATATGTTTACCATCCAAGCCGCTTGCTGTCAGGGAATGGAGCAATAGACATGCAGGATAGTTCAGTTCAGGGAATGAATGATATGTTTACCTGTATTGAAGAGAAGAGAGATGCTTGTTATATTCTGCCATGTTATAACTGCGTCATACTTAGAAAAAAAATATACTTTGAAAAAAAGTACACGAATAATAGTGCACGAATGCACCCCTGCATATATATGTATATGAATATGAATACTGTTATGATCCTAGTGGTAGAGGATCTCAGGAGTTCCAGCTAAGTCTGCAAACACAGAAACCAGCTCATAGGGAGGTGGTAACTTGGCTGACCGCATACCTGATCCTAGCACACAACTAGAAGCAGCCGGGGAACGTACCTACGTTGATTCTAGACGTCTCGCACCAGCCGGAGAACTAACTAACCCTTTCAGAGAAAATAAGAGCTCACTTGCCTCAAGAGAAAAGTACCCCAAAGTTATAATACAAGCCCCCAACAAATAATAACGGTGAGATAAGAAGAAAAGACAAACGTAAGGATGAACTAGATTCAGCAAAGAGAGGCCCACTAAATAAATAGCAGAAAATAGGAAGTGGACTTATGCTGTCAGCAAAAACCCTACAAAATTATCCACGCTGAATATCCAAGAACCCCCGCACCGACTAACGGTGTGGGGGGAGAATATCAGCCCCCTAGAGCTTCCAGCAAAATCAGGAATCACATTTTGAACAAGCTGGACTAAAATTAAAGCAATGCCAATAAACAAAAATAAGAAAGCAGAACTTAGCTTATCTTGCAAAAATCAGGAGACCAGGAGACAGGAGCAAACAGACATAGACTGATTACATCGATTCCAGGCACTAGACTGAGTTTCCAGGAAGATTAAATAGGAACACCCAAGACCTAACGAACCAGGTGAGTGCCAGCCTAGGGAAAAACAATCCTAGTGCCATACCGCTGGTGACCACAAGAGGGAGCCCAGAAATATAGTTCACAACAGGGCATATTCGCCCGTCCTCGTCCCCTTTGGGTGCGGGATTCTTTTTTGTGGCCAAGAAGGATGGTTCTCTGAGACCCTGTATAGATTATCACCTTCTAAATAACATCACGGTCAAATTTCAGTACCCTTTGCCTCTATTGTCTGATCTGTTTGCTCGGATTAAGGGGTCCAGTTGGTTCACCAAGATAGATCTTCGTGGAGCGTATAATCTTGTGCGTATTAAGCAGGGCGATGAATGGAAAACAGCATTTAATACGCCCAAAGGCCATTTTGAGTACTTGGTGATGCTTTGGGCTTTCTAATGCCCCTTCTGTGTTCCAGTCCTTCATGCACGACATCTTTCGAGAGTATCTGGATAGATTTATGATGTTGGTAATCGGGAGTTGTTGGCAATGAAGTGGGCATTTGAGGAGTGGCGACATTGGCTTGAGTGTTATGATCCTAGTGGTAGAGGATCTCAGGAGTTCCAGCTAAGTCTGCAAACACAAAAACCAGCTCATAGGGAGGTGGTAACTTGGCTGACCGCATACCTAATCCTAGCACACAACTAGAAGTAGCCGGGGAACGTACCTACGTTGATTCTAGACGTCTCGCACCAGCCGGAGAACTAACTAACCCTTTCAGGGAAAATCAGACCTCACTTGCCTCCAGAGAAAAGTACCCCAAAGTAAATACAAGCCCCCAACAGATAATAACGGTGAGGTAAGAAGAAAAGACAAACATAGAAATGAACTAGATACAGCAAAGCGAGGCCCAATAATAATAATAGCAGAAAGTAGAAAGAGGACTTATTCGGTCACCAAAAAACCCTACAAAAATATCCACACTGAATATCCAAGAACCCCCGCACCGGCTAACGGTGCGGGGGGAGAATATCAGCCCCCTTGAGCTTCCAGCAAAATCAGGAATCACATATTGAACAAGCTGGACAAAAATACAAACAATGCAATTAAACAAAAATAGAAAGCAGAACTTAGCTTGTCCTGCAAAAATCAGATGGCCAGGAGTCAGGAGAAAACAGACATAGACTGATTACATTGATTCCAGGCACTAGACTGAGTTTCCAGGAAGACTAAATAGTAACACCCAAGACCTAACGAACCAGGTGAGTGCCAGCCTGAGGAAAAAAACAATCCAAGTGCCATACCGCTAGTGACCACAAGAGGGAGCCAAGAAATATAATTCACAACAGTACCCCCCCTTTAAGGAGGGGTCACCGAACCCTCACCAAGACCACCAGGGCGATCAGGATGAGCAGCGTGAAAGGCATGAACCAAATCGGCCGCATGAACATCAGAGGCGACCACCCAGGAATTATCCTCCTGACCATAGCCCTTCCATTTGACCAAATACTGAAGCCTCCGTCTAGAGAGACGAGAATCCAAGATCTTCTCCACCACGTACTCCAACTCGCCCTCAACCAACACCGGAGCAGGAGGCTCAACAGCAGGAACCACAGGCACAACGTACCGCCGTAACAAAGACCTATGGAACACATTGTGAATGGCAAACGACACCGGAAGATCCAAACGAAAAGACACCGGGTTAAGGACTTCCAAAATTTTATAAGGACCAATAAAGCGAGGCTTAAACTTAGGAGAGGAAACCTTCAGAGGGACATACCGAGAAGACAACCAAAACAAATCCCCAACATGAAGTCGGGGACCCACACCGCGGCGGCGGTTGGCAAAACGCTGAGCCTTCTCCTGTGACAACTTCAAGTTGTCCACCACATGATTCCAAGTCCGCTGCAACCTATCCACCACGGAATCCACCCCAGGACAGTCAGAAGGTTCAACATGACCTGAGGAAAAACGAGGATGAAAACCAGAGTTGCAGAAAAATGGCGAAACCAAAATAGCGGAACTAGCCCGATTATTGAGGGCAAACTCAGCCAATGGCAAGAAGGTCACCCAATCATCCTGATCCGCAGAAACAAAACATCTCAAATAAGCCTCCAGCGTCTGATTAGTTCGCTCCGTTTGGCCATTAGTCTGAGGATGAAAGGCAGATGAAAACGACAAATCAATGCCCATCTTAGCACAAAAAGATCGCCAGAATCTGGACACAAACTGGGATCCTCTCAGACACGATATTCTCAGGAATGCTGTGCAAACGAACCACATTCTGAAAAAACAAAGGAACCAGATCGGAAGAGGAAGGCAACTTAAGGCCCCGTCTCACATAGCGAGATCGCTAGCGAGATCGCTGCTGAGTCACAAGTTTTGTGACGCAACAGCGACCTCAGTAGCGATCTCGCTATGTGTGACACGTACCAGCGACCAGGCCCCTGCTGTGAGATCGCTGGTCGTGTCGGAATGGCCTGGACCGTTTTTCGGTCGTTGAGGTCCCGCTGACATCGCTGAATCGGTGTGTGTGACACTGATCCAGCGATGTCTTCACTGGTAACCAGGGTAAACATCGGGTTACTAAGCGCAGGGCCGCGCTTAGTAACCCGATGTTTACCCTGGTTACCAGCGTAAATGTAAAAAAAACCAAACACTACATACTCACCATCTGATGTCCGTCAGGTCCCTTGCCGTCCGCTTCCTGCTCTGACTGTCTGCCGGCCGTACAGTGAGAGCACAGCACAGCAGTGACGTCACCGCTGCGCTCTGCTCTCACTGTACGGCCGCACTGTCAGAGCAGGAAGCAGACGGCAAGGGACCTGATGGACATCAGAAGGCGAGTATGTACTGTTTGTTTTTTTTGATAACCAGGGTAAACATCGGGTTACTAAGCGCGGCCCTGCGCTTAGTAACCCGATGTTTACCCTGGTTACCTGGGTGCTGCAGGGGGACTTCGGCATCGTTGAAGACAGTTTCAACGATGCCGAAGTCGTTCCCCTGATTGTTGGTCGCTGGAGAGAGCTGTCTGTGTGACAGCTCCCCAGCGACCACACAACGACCTACCAACGATCACGGCCAGGTCGTATCGCTGGTCGTGATCGTTGGTAAATCGCTATGTGAGACTGGGCCTTTAGGCAAGGGCACCAAATGGACCATCTTGGAAAAACGATCACACACCACCCAGATGACAGACATTCCTTGAGACACCGGAAGATAAGAAATGAAATCCATGGAAATGTGTGTCCAAGGCCTCTTCGGGACGGGCAAGGGCAAAAGCAACCCGCTGGCACGAAAACAGCAAGGCTTAGCCCGAGCACAAATCCCACAGGACTGCACAAAAGAACGCACATCCCGCGACAAGGAAGGCCACCAAAAGGACCTAGCCACCAAATCTCTGGTACCAAAAATCCCAGGATGCCCTGCCAATACCGAGGAATGAACCTCGGAAATAACTCTGCTGGTCCATTTATCAGGAACAAACAGTCTATCAGGTGGGCAAGGGTCAGGTCTACCAGCCTGAAATCTCTGCAACACACGTCGCAGATCAGGAGAAATGGCCGACAAGATTACTCCCTCTTTAAGAATACCAGCTGGCTCTGAGACTCCAGGAGAGTCAGGCACAAAGCTCCTAGAAAGAGCATCAGCCTTCACATTCTTCGAACCAGGCAGGTACGAGACCACAAAGTCAAAACGGGAGAAAAACAACGACCAACGAGCCTGTCTAGGATTAAGGCGCTTAGCAGACTCAAGATACATCAGATTTTTGTGATCAGTCAAGACCACCACACGATGCTTAGCTCCCTCGAGCCAATGACGCCACTCCTCAAATGCCCACTTCATAGCCAACAACTCCCGATTACCAACATTATAGTTCCGCTCAGCAGGCGAAAATTTCCTAGAAAAAAAAGCACATGGTCTCATCACAGAGCAACCAGAGCCTTTCTGCGACAAAACAGCCCCTGTACCGATCTCAGAAGCATCCACTTCAACATGAAAGGGAAGTGAGACATCAGGCTGGCACAAAACAGGCGCCGAAGTAAACCGGCGCTTCAGCTCCCGGAAGGCCTCCACGGCTGCAGGAGCCCAATTAGCAACATCAGAACCTTTCTTGGTCATATCCGTCAAAGGTTTAACAACGCTAGAAAAATTAGCAATAAAACGACGGTAGAAATTAGCAAAACCCAAGAACTTCTGAAGACTCTTAACAGACGTGGGTTGAGTCCAATCATGAATAGCTCGGACCTTGACTGGGTCCATCTCCACAGTAGAAGGGGAGAAAATAAAACCCAAAAAGGAAACCTTCTGCACTCCAAAGAGACACTTTGAGCCCTTCACAAACAAAGCATTATCACGCAAAACCTGAAACACCATCCTGACCTGCTTTACATGAGAATCCCAATCATCAGAAAAAAACAGAATATCATCCAGATAAACAATCATAAATTTATCCAGATACTTCCGGAAGATGTCATGCATAAAGGACTGAAACACTGAAGGAGCATTAGAGAGCCCAAAAGGCATCACCAAGTACTCGAAATGACATTCGGGCGTATTAAATGCAGTTTTCCATTCATCTCCCTGCTTAATGCGCACAAGGTTGTACGCACCACGAAGATCTATCTTGGTGAACCACTTGGCACCCTTAATCCGAGCAAACAAGTCCGACAATAGTGGCAAAGGATACTGAAATTTAACAGTGATTTTATTCAGAAGCCGATAGTCTATACAAGGTCTCAAAGATCCGTCTTTCTTGGCCACAAAAAAGAATCCCGCACCAAGAGGGGAAGAGGATGGACGAATATGCCCCTTCTCCAAAGACTCCTTGATATAAGAACGCATCGCGGCATGCTCAGGTACAGACAGATTAAATAATCGTCCCTTAGGAAATTTACTACCAGGAATCAAATCAATAGCGCAGTCACAGTCCCTATGAGGAGGAAGAGCACTGGACCTGGACTCACTGAATACATCCTGATAGTCAAACAAATACTCAGGAACTTCTGAAGGACTAGAGGAAGCAATAGACACCGGCGGGGAATCGCAATGAATTCCCTGACAACCCCAACTTGACACAGACATTGCCTTCCAGTCCAAAACTGGGTTATGGGTCTGTAACCATGGCAGACCTAAAACGACCAAATCATGCATTTTATGCAGAACAAGAAAACGAATCACCTCCCGATGTTCAGGAGTCATGCACATGGTCACTTGTGTCCAATACTGTGGTTTATTTTCCGCCAATGGCGTAGCATCAATTCCTCTAAGAGGAATAGGATTTTCCAAAGGCTCCAGGACAAAACCACAGCGCTTGGCAAACGACAAGTCCATAAGACTCAGGGCAGCACCTGAATCCACAAACGCCATAACAGGGTAGGAAGACAATGAGCAAATTAAAGTCACAGACAAAATAAATTTAGGCTGCAAATTACCAATGGCGACAGGACTAACAACCTTTGTTAGGCGTTTAGAGCATGCTGATATAACATGTGTAGAATCACCACAGTAAAAACACAACCCATTCTGACGTCTATGATTTTGCCGTTCGGTTCTAGTCAGGATTCTATCACATTGCATTGAGACAGGTGTCCGTTCAGACAACACCGCCAGAGGATTAGCGGATTTGCGCTCCCGCAAACGCCGATCAATCTGAATGGCCAGCGCCATAGAATCTTTCAGACTTGTAGGAATGGAGAAACCCACCATCACATTCTTAATGGCTTCAGAAAGGCCATTTCTGAAATTTGCCAACAACTCCCGATTACCAACATTATAGTTCCGCTCAGCAGGCGAAAATTTCCTAGAAAAAAAAGCACATGGTCTCATCACAGAGCAACCAGAGCCTTTCTGCGACAAAACAGCCCCTGTACCGATCTCAGAAGCATCCACTTCAACATGAAAGGGAAGTGAGACATCAGGCTGGCACAAAACAGGCGCCGAAGTAAACCGGCGCTTCAGCTCCCGGAAGGCCTCCACGGCTGCAGGAGCCCAATTAGCAACATCAGAACCTTTCTTGGTCATATCCGTCAAAGGTTTAACAACGCTAGAAAAATTAGCAATAAAACGACGGTAGAAATTAGCAAAACCCAAGAACTTCTGAAGACTCTTAACAGACGTGGGTTGAGTCCAATCATGAATAGCTCGGACCTTGACTGGGTCCATCTCCACAGTAGAAGGGGAGAAAATAAAACCCAAAAAGGAAACCTTCTGCACTCCAAAGAGACACTTTGAGCCCTTCACAAACAAAGCATTATCACGCAAAACCTGAAACACCATCCTGACCTGCTTTACATGAGAATCCCAATCATCAGAAAAAAACAGAATATCATCCAGATAAACAATCATAAATTTATCCAGATACTTCCGGAAGATGTCATGCATAAAGGACTGAAACACTGAAGGAGCATTAGAGAGCCCAAAAGGCATCACCAAGTACTCGAAATGACATTCGGGCGTATTAAATGCAGTTTTCCATTCATCTCCCTGCTTAATGCGCACAAGGTTGTACGCACCACGAAGATCTATCTTGGTGAACCACTTGGCACCCTTAATCCGAGCAAACAAGTCCGACAATAGTGGCAAAGGATACTGAAATTTAACAGTGATTTTATTCAGAAGCCGATAGTCTATACAAGGTCTCAAAGATCCGTCTTTCTTGGCCACAAAAAAGAATCCCGCACCAAGAGGGGAAGAGGATGGACGAATATGCCCCTTCTCCAAAGACTCCTTGATATAAGAATGCATCGCGGCATGCTCAGGTACAGACAGATTAAATAATCGTCCCTTAGGAAATTTACTACCAGGAATCAAATCAATAGCGCAGTCACAGTCCCTATGAGGAGGAAGAGCACTGGACCTGGACTCACTGAATACATCCTGATAGTCAAACAAATACTCAGGAACTTCTGAAGGAGTAGAGGAAGCAATAGACACCGGCGGGGAATCGCAATGAATTCCCTGACAACCCCAACTTGACACAGACATTGCCTTCCAGTCCAAAACTGGGTTATGGGTCTGTAACCATGGCAGACCTAAAACGACCAAATCATGCACTTTATGCAGAACAAGAAAACGAATCACCTCCCGATGTTCAGGAGTCATGCACATGGTCACTTGTGTCCAATACTGCGGTTTATTTTCCGCCAATGGCGTAGCATCAATTCCTCTAAGAGGAATAGGATTTTCCAAAGGCTCCAGGACAAAACCACAGCGCTTGGCAAACGACAAGTCCATAAGACTCAGGGCAGCACCTGAATCCACAAACGCCATAACAGGGTAGGAAGACAATGAGCAAATTAAAGTCACAGACAAAATAAATTTAGGCTGCAAATTACCAATGGCGACAGGACTAACAACCTTTGTTAGGCGTTTAGAGCATGCTGATATAACATGTGTAGAATCACCACAGTAAAAACACAACCCATTCTGACGTCTATGATTTTGCCGTTCGGTTCTAGTCAGGATTCTATCACATTGCATTGAGACAGGTGTCCGTTCAGACAACACCGCCAGAGGATTAGCGGATTTGCGCTCCCGCAAACGCCGATCAATCTGAATGGCCAGCGCCATAGAATCTTTCAGACTTGTAGGAATGGAGAAACCCACCATCACATTCTTAATGGCTTCAGAAAGGCCATTTCTGAAATTTGCCAACAACTCCCGATTACCAACATTATAGTTCCGCTCAGCAGGCGAAAATTTCCTAGAAAAAAAAGCACATGGTCTCATCACAGAGCAACCAGAGCCTTTCTGCGACAAAACAGCCCCTGTACCGATCTCAGAAGCATCCACTTCAACATGAAAGGGAAGTGAGACATCAGGCTGGCACAAAACAGGCGCCGAAGTAAACCGGCGCTTCAGCTCCCGGAAGGCCTCCACGGCTGCAGGAGCCCAATTAGCAACATCAGAACCTTTCTTGGTCATATCCGTCAAAGGTTTAACAACGCTAGAAAAATTAGCAATAAAACGACGGTAGAAATTAGCAAAACCCAAGAACTTCTGAAGACTCTTAACAGACGTGGGTTGAGTCCAATCATGAATAGCTCGGACCTTGACTGGGTCCATCTCCACAGTAGAAGGGGAGAAAATAAAACCCAAAAAGGAAACCTTCTGCACTCCAAAGAGACACTTTGAGCCCTTCACAAACAAAGCATTATCACGCAAAACCTGAAACACCATCCTGACCTGCTTTACATGAGAATCCCAATCATCAGAAAAAAACAGAATATCATCCAGATAAACAATCATAAATTTATCCAGATACTTCCGGAAGATGTCATGCATAAAGGACTGAAACACTGAAGGAGCATTAGAGAGCCCAAAAGGCATCACCAAGTACTCGAAATGACATTCGGGCGTATTAAATGCAGTTTTCCATTCATCTCCCTGCTTAATGCGCACAAGGTTGTACGCACCACGAAGATCTATCTTGGTGAACCACTTGGCACCCTTAATCCGAGCAAACAAGTCCGACAATAGTGGCAAAGGATACTGAAATTTAACAGTGATTTTATTCAGAAGCCGATAGTCTATACAAGGTCTCAAAGATCCGTCTTTCTTGGCCACAAAAAAGAATCCCGCACCAAGAGGGGAAGAGGATGGACGAATATGCCCCTTCTCCAAAGACTCCTTGATATAAGAATGCATCGCGGCATGCTCAGGTACAGACAGATTAAATAATCGTCCCTTAGGAAATTTACTACCAGGAATCAAATCAATAGCGCAGTCACAGTCCCTATGAGGAGGAAGAGCACTGGACCTGGACTCACTGAATACATCCTGATAGTCAAACAAATACTCAGGAACTTCTGAAGGAGTAGAGGAAGCAATAGACACCGGCGGGGAATCGCAATGAATTCCCTGACAACCCCAACTTGACACAGACATTGCCTTCCAGTCCAAAACTGGGTTATGGGTCTGTAACCATGGCAGACCTAAAACGACCAAATCATGCATTTTATGCAGAACAAGAAAACGAATCACCTCCCGATGTTCAGGAGTCATGCACATGGTCACTTGTGTCCAATACTGCGGTTTATTTTCCGCCAATGGCGTAGCATCAATTCCTCTAAGAGGAATAGGATTTTCCAAAGGCTCCAGGACAAAACCACAGCGCTTGGCAAACGACAAGTCCATAAGACTCAGGGCAGCACCTGAATCCACAAACGCCATAACAGGGTAGGAAGACAATGAGCAAATTAAAGTCACAGACAAAATAAATTTAGGCTGCAAATTACCAATGGCGACAGGACTAACAACCTTTGTTAGGCGTTTAGAGCATGCTGATATAACATGTGTAGAATCACCACAGTAAAAACACAACCCATTCTGACGTCTATGATTTTGCCGTTCGGTTCTAGTCAGGATTCTATCACATTGCATTGAGACAGGTGTCCGTTCAGACAACACCGCCAGAGGATTAGCGGATTTGCGCTCCCGCAAACGCCGATCAATCTGAATGGCCAGAGCCATAGAATCATTCAGACTTGTAGGAATGGAGAAACCCACCATCACATTCTTAATGGCTTCAGAAAGGCCATTTCTGAAATTTGCGGCCAGAGCACACTCCTTCCATTGAGTAAGCACGGACCATTTCCGAAATTTTTGGCAATACACTTCAGCTTCATCCTGGCCCTGAGAGATAGCCAGCAAAGCTTTTTCTGCCTTAATTTCAAGATTGGGCTCCTCATAAAGCAATCCGAGCGCCAGAAAAAACGCATCAATATTTGCCAATGCCGGATCTCCTGGCGCCAACGAGAAAGCCCAATCCTGAGGGTCGCCACGCAAGAAGGAGATAACAATTTTAACTTGCTGAGCTGAGTCTCCAGACGAACGAGGTCTCAAAGATAGAAACAATTTACAATTATTCCTAAAATTCCTAAATTTAAATCGATCTCCAGAGAACAGCTCAGGAATAGGTATCTTAGGCTCTGACATAGGACTACTAGTAACAAAATCCTGAATGCCCTGCACTCGTGCAGCAAGCTGATCCACACTAGTAATCAGAGTCTGAACATTCATGTCTGCAGCAGAGCTTCAAGCCACTCAGAGAAAAAGGGGAAGGAAGAAAAAAAAAACAAAAACTCAGAACTTCTTTTCTTTTAATCCCGCTTCTGCGATGCATTAACTATTCACTCTGGCCTGGCATACTGTTATGATCCCAATGGCAGAGGATCTCAGAGGTTTCAGCAAAGTCTGCAAACATAAAAAACCAGCTCATAGGGAAGTGGTAACTAGGCTGACCGTATACCTGATCCTAGCACAAACAACTAGCAGTAGCCGGGGAACGTACCTACATTGATTCTAGACGTCTCGCGCCAGCCGGAGAACTAACTAACCCTTTCAGGGAAAATAAGACCTCTCTTGCCTCAAGAGAAAAGACCCCAAAGTTATAATACAAGCCCCCAACAAATAATAACGGTGAGGTAAGAAGAAAAGACAAACGTAAGAATGAACTAGATTTTAGCAAAGAGAGGCCCACTGACTAATAGCAGAAAATAGGAAGATGACTTATACGGTCAGCAAAAAACCCTACAAAATATCCACGCTGAATATCCAAGAACCCCCGAACCGACTAACGGTGTGGGGGGAGAATATCAGCCCCCTAGAGCTTCCAGCAATATCAGGAATCACATTTTGTACAAGCTGGACAAAAAATTAGAACAATGCAAATAAACAAAAATAAGAAAGCAGGACTTAGCTTATCTTGCAAAAACCCAGGACCAGTAGACAGGAGCAAACAGAAATGAACTGATTACAACGATGCCAGGCACCAGACTAAGAATCCAGGAAGTTTAAATAGGAACACCCAAGGCCTAACGAACCAGGTGGGGACCAACCTGGGGAAAGAGAATCCAAGTGCCATACCGCCAGTGACCACAAGAGGGAGCCAAGAAGTACAGCTCACTACAGGGCGGTCCGGTCCTATGGGTGTCGCAGGTCAGGGTCCGGCGCCTCCTATCTTCTTGCGATGCCATCCTCCTGTTGCTTCATGATTCCCCGGCATCGCGCTCCTGCACAGGCATACTTATCTGTCCTGTTGAGGGCAGAGCAAAGTCCTGCAGTGCGCAGGCGCTGGGCCTCTCTGACCTTTCCTGGCATCTGCGCACTGCAGTACTATACGCAGATAAGTACGACTGCGCAGGAGAGCAATGATGGGGAGCCATGATGCAAGCAGGACGGCGGCGATCATAAGAAGATGGGAGGCGCCAGACCCAGAGCTGTGACGCTCATCGGACTGGACCGCCCCCGGGTGAGTATAATAAAACTTATTTTTCTTCTCTTGCAGGTCGGATTGGAGGCTTATATGCAGCATTATAGAATGCTGTAGATGAACCCTGAAAGGTGGTGGCTGTATCTTATATCTGCCAAACCTGGTGACAGGTTCCCTTTAACAGGGCATTCCCGGGGCCAGACAAATCGCCAATGCAGCTGCATTGGGCCCAGAAGTGGAGTGCGGCCACTGACATCAGCGAATATTTCAGCTCGATCTGCATCCTTGGACACACATTCAGCTGAAATATATTGCAGCGCCAGTGATCCGCCAGTTCCGCTGCAGTACACGCCGCTGACCAATTTGCATCCAGCATCTGACCTCGGTGTGCCCATGACTGGGGGGCATATGGCAGTGACGACAAGTCAGCTGGCGGCTCTTGCGCCGGTTGCAGAAGAGGACGCCGTGTGGCGTGGGAACGGAGAAAGGTGAGTAGAATCGAGTTTTTTTTCATGTGTTGCAGAAGAACAAGACAAATTATCAGAGAAAGGGGCATGTAGCGCTATGCCTGACATGGTGTCCCCTCCTCCCTCCATGCAGGGACACCAGCTTACTCATCGGCCCATGGCACTGTCTCCAGCATGCTCCTGCCTTCTACCTCCACTATGCACACTGCACTGTGTCCCGATAGCGTGCCTAGGGTGCCTGTGTGCGCACTCCCCTGTTCTAAAAGGGGCAGCACGTGCACATGGTAAATGCTCAGCTGGGAGGCATTTAGTTAAATGTGTGTTCACTTGCAACGTTTCTCCCAGCCAAAAGCGTGGAGACATCTTGTATAAAAAGCACTCTCCCCAGTAGCCAGGTCCCCCATTCCTAGTCTGATATAGTATCCCATATCCCATACCCTGTGTACTGTTATTAGTGCTCGCTTCCTGTGACTGCTTTGGCGGTGTCCGTATCCTGAAATCGCATCTGTGGTACCGGTACCCTTCTGTCCCTTATTACGTAACGTCCTCTCTATTTATGTATGGTACCGTCCTTTATTTTATAGCGTCTAGTGATGAGCGAATATACTCGTTACTCGAGATTTCTCGAGCATGCTCGGGGGTCCTCCGAGTATTTTTTAGTGCTCGGACATTTAGTTTTCTTCACTGCAGCTGAATGTTTTACATCTGTTAGCCAGCATAAGTACATGTGGGGATTCCCTAGCAACCAGACAACCCCCACATGTACTTATGCTGGCTAACAGATGTAAAACATTCAGCTGCGGCAAGAAAAAATAAATCTCCGAGCACTAAAAAATACTCGGAGGACCCCCGAGCATGCTCGAGAAATCTCGAGTAACGAGCATATGCGCTCATAATTAATAGCGTCCTGTTATGTGGAGCGCCGTACATTATTACACAGTATCATCTCTTGTCATCTGCAGCACTGTCCCTTACATTAAGTATTCTCATTATTTTTGTTATTCACAGCGTCTTCTCTTTATTACATGGTGTCCTCTCCTGTAAAATGACAGCTGAGGGAGCAGCATCTGACCAGAAGACCAGTCCATCAGCCGCATCCATCACAAAAGAAGCTTTCCCATGCTCCATCAGCCATCATTTCAGTTTATATCTTAACAGGAGTAGATGATATGTAATAAAGAACAGGGAGGTATAAATAACAAAAATAATGAGAATCTGATATGCAAGGGACGGTGCTGTACATAACTAGAGGGAACTATATGATAAGGGACGGTGCTATACATAAAGAGAGAGCACTGTGTAATAAGGTGCAGCAATATATATGAGAGGAGACTGTAAAATCTGTAGATCATGAGTAAGACTTCATAGTTGAAACGCGTTGATCCTCCTCACTGGTGTGCCAGGTGTTTGCTATGTAAAGATTTTTCTTGTTGAAGAACTATTTATCGCTTTAGTTGTCTAATAAAGTCTCACAAAGTCTGAACTGCCTCCATCTCCAGCTGGATCATTTCCCTTTTTGTCTTCATTTGCTGTGGGCGCTCACCCCGAACCGTGCTGGGCGTTGGCAGGTCTGGGGATTTCATCTAAGACCGGTAAGCTGACTACATTCCTTTTTTCTTTTGTAAAAAAAATATGTATATCTGTAGCTTGGTCGCGATGAAAGGAGGGGGGTCTCAGATACATTTCTTGCACAGGGGCCCTAAGCTGTCTGTGTCCGCCCCTGGTGCCACCTGCTTCCTGTTTGACAGGTATAAACACAGCAACACGCTCATTTAAGCCATCCGTCAATGGATAATCAAACTACGTACTCTTGTGCCGGATGGCTTAAATGAGCATCAGAACTATTGCTGCTTTATATGATTCAAATGTTCATTATCACTAGTGTGATGCAGCTATGTCCTTGCTGTGCAGTGAGAAGGCAGTGACCCATATAAAGTTCAAAAATAAAGTCTTGTTTATTTTATAGCATACTCACAAACTGAAAAAATAAGCAAACCAGTCCTTCAGTACGCAGCCGGGAAAAAATAAAGACAGTCCACAATCCTTTGCCGTGAACGTATTACACCACTGTGTACACTGGGGTGTCAGGCTTTTTAGGCTCTGCCTGGCCCGTGTTGCTCCACACGGAAAGAGCTCCTCATAAGCCTCCTGCTAGGTCTGATTCCCAGACCAACACTGACACACCCCAAACTCTTGCAGGGTTTTTTTTTCTTTCCTCCAGATTCTATGGCCATGGGCCACTATAAGATCTGGGCAGCAGGGAACGGACCGGCCCCACTACCTTCCTGCAGTCCGTTTCAAAAATAAAAGCCCATACCGGGTTTTCCTGAATAATTTCTGGGTCAAATAACTTGACCCAATTCACACTCACTTTTATTCTTCCCTGTGTCTCACAGGCAACCTGCTGTGAGCACAGGGCATTCCAGCGGATCTAATATGCTTCTAAGTACATCCTGGGGGATACATAGCGACCCTCGCATATGACACGGTCACTGCCTCACATACCCCCCCCTCTGTTCAGACTTGTGGGGTTGAACATTTGTCAGCATACATGGTGGCCGTGACAGGGCATCCGCATTTCCCTGTGATTTCCCAGCCCGATGTTCCACAGAGAAGCTGAAGTTTTGTAGGGACAAGAACCATCTGGTGACTCGGGCATTCCTCTCTTTTGCATTTCTCATCCAGACGAGGGGTGAATGGTCCGTTACGAACCGAAACTGACACCCGAGCAAGTAGTAGCGTAGGACTCCAAGGCCCATTTAACCGCCAAGCACTCCTTCTCCTCTACGCTATAATTTTTCTCTGCCGGGGTCAGTTTCCTGCTTAAATAGGTGACTGGATGCTCATCCCCGTTCACCTCTTGTGACAGCACCGCTCCTAAGCCTACCTCTGAGGCATCGGTTTGCACAATAAAGGTTTTCTTGAAGTCGGGGTTGATGAGGACCGGCTGTCCACACAACGCCGACTTCAGAGACTGGAATGCTTCCTCTGCTTGAGGATTCCACTTGACCATCACCCTTTTCTCCCCTTTTAACAGGTCCGTTAGGGAAGCCGATTTTCCAGCAAAATTGGGTATAAATTGACGGTAATACCCAATGATGCCAAGGAATGCCCTCACTTGTTTGGTACTTAAGGGCTTGGGCCAGTTTTGAATGGCCTCAATTTTGTTCACTTGAGGTTTGATAACCCCGCGGCCGATCACGTATCCTAAGTACAGGGCCTCCGTGAGACCTATCACGCATTTCTTTGGGTTTGCTATTAACCCAGCGACTCTAAGAGACTCCAGCACTATTTGTACCTGGGACAGATGGGTATCCCAGTCAGTACTAAAGATGACTATGTAATCCAAATAGGCCGATGCGTAATCTCTATGTGGCGCTAACACAATGTCCATTAGCCTCTAGAATGTGGCCGGAGCCCCATGTAGCCCAGAAGGTAAGACAACGTTTTGATAGAGACCCTCTGGGGTTATAAAAGCAGTCTTTTCTTTTGCTGACTATGTTAAGGGAACCTGCCAGTAACCTTTTGTGAGATCCAGCGTGGTGAAGTACTAGGCGTCCCCCAGTCTCTCAATTAGCTCGTCCACCCATGGCATGGGATAGAGGTCAAATTTTGACACTTCATTTAGCTTCCTAAAGTCATTACAGAAGCGTAATGACCCATCTGGTTTTGGTATTAGAACAATGGGGCTAGCCCACTCACTTCGGGACTCCTCAATGACTCCCAACTGGAGCATTTGCTTTACCTCAGCCGCGATGGCTTGCCTTTGGGCTTCTGGAACTCAGAACGGTTTCATCCGCACCCTTACCCGGGGCTCAGTGACAATGTCATGCTGAATCACCGAGGTTCGCCCCGGCAGCTTTGAGAATACATCCATATTCTGCTGTACCAAAGCTCGAGCCTCCCGTCGCTGCTGTTTTGTGAGGGCATCATTGACCTTTACCTCACACCCGGCTGGGTCCTTGGCCAGTACCAGAGGGACCTCCGATTGTATGACCGTAGTCACCTCTGTGACCAAACATTCTCGGTCCTTCCAGGCCTTTAGCAGGTTTACATGGTACAGCTGCTCGGGTTTTCTTTTTCCGGGTTGGTACACTTTGTAATTCACTTCCCCCACCTTCCCCCGTATCTCATAAGGCCCTTGCCACTTGGCCATGAGTTTACTCTCTGGGGTGGGTACTAGTACCAACACCCGGTCTCCTTCTTTAAAGGTCCTGACCGTGGCCCTTTTATTATATGTACAGCTCTGAGTGGCCTGTGCATCCAACAGATGCTCCTTTACTACGGGTCGCACGACCGCAATCCGATCCTGCACACTTGCCACATATTCGATGACACTCTATGTGGAGTGGGCTCCTGTTCCCACGTCTCTTTGGCTACATCCAGCAGTCCCCTCGGGAGCCTGCCATACAATAACTCAAATGGGGAGAATCCCGTGGATGCCTGCGGTACCTCGCGTATGGCGAACATTAAATATGGCAATAACATATCCCAATCCCTCCCATCCTTGGCGACCACCTTTTTGAGCATGGCCTTTAGGGTCTTATTAAACCTCTCGACCAACACGTCGGTTTGTGGATGGTACACTGACGTACATAATTGTTTAATTTGGAGCAATTTACATAGCTCCCTAGTCACTTTAGACATAAAAGGGGGTCCCTGATCCGTAAAAATCTCCTTGGGTAGCCCAAGGTGACAAAACATGGCAAATAGTTCACAGGCTATTAGTTTAGCCGAAGTGTGCCGGAGCGGTATCGCCTCTGGGTACCGGGTGGCGTAGTCTATGACTACTAATATGTGCTGGTGGCCCCGGGCAGATTTTACTATTGGTCCTATCAGATCCATCGCTATCTGCTCAAAAGGTACTTCTATGATGGGCAAAGGCACTAATGGACTCCGGTAGTTTGTGGTGGGTGAGGTTAGTTGACACTCAGGACATGTGTCACAGTACCTTTTAACCTCAGCGTAGACACCAGGCCAAAAAAACCTCTGTAATATGCGTTCTAGCATCTTTTTGGCCCCCAAATGCCCCTCCAACATGTGAGTGTGAGCCATGTCGAGCACCGCCCGACGATAGGGTTGGGGCACTACCAGTTGTTCCACCACCTCATCCCGGATTTTATCAACCCTGCACAGTAACTCCTGGTTGATCATCATCTGGGGAAACTCCTTTTCTGCACCAGGTTGTTGTGCCACCCCATTCACCTCGACTACTCTTTTCCTTGCCCGGGTCAGAGTTGGAACCTGGAGCTGGGCAGTCCCAAACTTACCAGGTGACACCTCCAGCTCAGGAATTGGTGGATTATCCTCCACTTCTCCTGCCAATACCTCTAGGGGAAACCTATCGGGATTACACACTGTCCCTATGGTGGCGACCCCTACGGCAGGTATCCCTGACTCAGGATCTTCGGGTCCTGCGCCCGGAATGCTTTTTACCCTGAGAGGGTTAACTCTGGTCTCCCAGAGGGACAAGAACAGGGGCAAGTCTCTACCCATCACAGTCCCATACGGAAGAGTCTTTACCACTCCCACCACATTTTTCAACAGCAGAAAAAAAAAGGCAGCAGCACTTACCTGCCCAGAGCTTGGAACAAATTCACTGCAGCGTGACTAATAGGCTGTGAACCAGACACTATGCAGTACCATTGTGTGAACTATGCCCTATGTGGGCCTTTATTGTGCACTTGTATACTGGGCAGTCACCCCTTCCAGGAGTGGGTATGTGGAGAGTGGCTGTTGATCTGGTATTTTGCACCTGTGTTGCTAACATCTTGCTTTATGGGCTGGCTGCACCCTGCAGTGCATTTGTTCCAAGATCTGGGCAGGTAAGTGTTGCTGCCTTTTTTTTCTGCTGTTGAAAATTGAATTTTTGTAGACCTTGAGTCTCTAGTGGCTTTGCTATTTAGTTTAGCGTAGGACTCGTAAGCGTGGTGACCCTTGGCGTGGGTTACGAGCTTGCGTATTTTGGCCAAAATATCAACCAATACCTCACTATTTTTGTAATTTTTTTTGCACTATATTTTTTGGGGTGCAGCCAAGCCCAAACACGTTTGGTCTCGCATGAGGGGTGTTCGCACTGCGATGCATTGAGAGTGTGCTGGCCAGCCCGCCTAATGGAAAAGTAGGGGCATGACTAATAGGCTGTGAACCAGACACTATGCAGTACCATTGTGTGAACAACGCCCTATGTGGGCCTTTATTGTGCACTTGTATACTGGGCAGTCACCCCCTCCAGGAGTGGGTATGTGGAGAGTGTCTGTTGATCTGGTATTTTGCACCTGTGTTGCTAACATCTTGCTTTATGGGCTGGCTGCACCCTGCAGTGCATTTGATCCAAGATCTGGGCAGGTAAGTGTTGTTCCCATTTTTTTCTGCTCTTGAAAATTGAATTTTTGTAGACCTTGAGTCTCTAGTGGCTTTGCTATTTAGTTCACTCCCATCACATGTTTTATCTCTCCACATGGGGTGGAGAACGTGACCTCCGCAGTCGGGTACTACATGTCCAGGCTCTTGGCATCGCCAACACTTAATGACTGTGGCACGAGGTAACCTTGGGGCCAGTTTAGGGGACACAGGTCTGTGGTCACTCTTTTCGAGACATCCCCTCAGTACGGGCTTGGTCCGGTTTTGTCCCAGTGGAGGGTCGTGGACTTTTCTCAGACTCCTGAGCTGGCGGAGCCTTACGTGACAGCCAAAGCGGAGCAGTGTCCCGTATAAAGTCCTGGGTGGCCTTATATTGCTCTATCAGACCTACAACCTGGTCTAGGGTACCCGGGTCCCCTTGACCCACCCAACGCTGTATGGCTGCTGGCAGAGCCCTCACCAGTCGGTCGACCACCACCCTCTCCACTATCTGACTTGTGGTTAAAGACTTAGGTTGGAGCCACCGTTTCACAAGCTGCAGTAAGTCAAAAACCTGAGACCGGGCAGGCTGGGTTTCCACAAAAGTCCACGAAAACACCCGTTGGGCTCTCACGTAAGTATTAACCCACAGTCGCGCAAGGATCTCACCTTTTAGCTTGGAATAGTCCTGGGCGTCCTCCCGACTGAGGTCAAACTAGGCCTTTAGCGCATCACCCCTCAGGAACGGAGCCACAACTTCGGCCCACTGTGCTGCTGGCAGGTTCTCCCGCTCTGCCGTGCGCTCATAGACTGTGAGGAAAGCTTCTGCAGCGCCCCAGAGTCCTGGTCGTTGCAGTAATGTCGTTCTTCCACCAGGGGGAGTGATGTTACGTCTGAAGGCAACAAAGGAGATCTTCCTGCCATGTATCACAAACCTTACACCACACTTCACACTCCAGTCCACCAGGGGGAGCTATGCTCCTATCTATTAGGGCACTTCTCACAATTAGGTAAAACTGGTGGTCTGGATAGAAAGTTAGTCAGAAGCTGACTGGGCTTCACCCAGGCAGCATCCTGGGAGTCAGAAGCTGACTGGGCTTCACCCAGGCAGCACCCTGTCAGGCAGCCAGAGGGAAGGAGGAACATCTAAGCTGCAGACAGAGGGGTCCCTGACAGGGGTGGGATCCTGTCAGAGGCCTAGACAGAAGGCCACGGAGCTGCGCCTGCCCCACGTGCGGCATCCTAAGGAAGGACACGAAGAGAATTCTATTGTAGCGGGTGAGAAATGAAGTTGTAGCACAAGGAGAGGAATCCAGAAGGAGTTCTGCCCTGCAAAAGGCTGCCTCCTTTCTGAGGCACAGAATCCGGTAGCCGGAACAACGAGGGAGCAATCGTCTCCAAGCCTTGCTTCAGAGACCGGCAGGACAGTTAATTCCACGTTGGCTGCCCGACCATATACCCAGGAGGCACGGTGGCAACTTGTGGGGACTGGGGCATCGTAGGGTCCCTGTAAAAAGCCTCAGGCCATCAGTCATATGGGTTTTTCCTATCCTAAACATCAGGGGGACAGAGAGAAAGAGAAATAACATCTAGAACACCAACATCAGTTGTGAGGACCTTACCGAGAAGCTCAGCAGGGAGGTACTACAACACACAGGCGCTAGAGGAAGGCTACTGATTTCCACCTGGATAAGGGGACTCTGGATTTGCCTTCAGACCGGCCGGACTCTGCCTACCCTGTGGTCTGTACCCTGGACTGTGGATGCTGAAGCCTTCAGTAAAGGTAAAGAGACTGCAACCTTGTGTCCTCGTTATTCACTGCGCCTTACATCATCCACCATCCATCATCTACACTTCTGAGAAGCCCTGGGGATACACTTCACCTGTGGGAAGGTAGACCATCTAGCTGCCATAACATCACCCCAGCGGACCCCTTACAGCAGCGTCAGTCACCCTGACCGAATACCACAGGTGGCGTCACGAACATTATCCCTTTAAAGACCTAATACCGTATATACTCGAGTATAAGCCGAGATTTTCAGCCCAAATTTTTGGGCTGAAAGTGCCCCCTCGGCTTATACTCGAGTCATGATCGGTGGTGGGGTCGGCGGGTGAGCACTATCATATACTCACCTGCTTCCGGGGCTCCTGTCGCCCCCCCTGCACGTCCCACTGTCTCCGGGTGCCGCAGCCTCTTCCCCTGAGCGGTCACGTGGGACCGCTCATTAGAGAAATGAATAGGCTGCTCCACCTCCCATAGGGGCGGAGCCGCCTATTCATTTCTCTAATGAAGCGGTGCCGGTGACCGCTGATAGAGAAAGAGGCTGCGGCACCGAAGACAGGCAGGGGGAAGGAGCGGGACGCCGGGAGCAGGTAAGTATGTCATATTCACCTGTCCTCGTTCCACACGCCGGGCGTCGCGCCATCTTCCCGGCGTCTCTCTGCACTGACTGTTCAGGCAGAGGGCGCGATGACGCATATAGTGTGCGCGCCGCCCTCTGCCTGATCAGTCAGTGCAGAGAGACGCCGGGAAGATGGCGCCAAGGAGCTGCAAGCAAGAGAGGTGAGTATGTGTTTTTTTTTTTTTTTTTTATTGCAGCAGCAGCAGCACAGATTTATGTGGAGCATCTATGGGGCAATGGTGCAGAGCACTATATGGCACAGCTATGGGGCAACGGTGCAGAGCACTATATGGCACAGCTATGGGGCAACGGTGCAGAGCACTATATGGCACAGCTATGGGGCAACGGTGCAGAGCACTATATGTCAGAGCTATGGGGCAACGGTGCAGAGCACTATATGGCAGAGCTATGGGGCAACGGTGCAGAGCACTATATGGCACAGCTATGGGGCAACGGTGCAGAGCACTATATGGCACAGCTATGGGGCAACGGTGCAGAGCACTATATGGCACAGCTATGGGGCAACGGTGCAGAGCACTATATGGCACAGCTATGGGGCAACGGTGCAGAGCACTATATGGCAGAGCTATGGGGCAACGGTGCAGAGCACTATATGGCACAGCTATGGGGCAACGGTTCAGAGCACTATATGGCAGAGCTATGGGGCAACGGTGCAGAGCACTATATGGCACAGCTATGGGGCAACGGTGCAGAGCACTATATGGCACAGCTATGAGGCAACGGTGCAGAGCACTATATGGCACAGCTATGAGGCAACTGTGCAGAGCACTATATGGCACAGCTATGGGGCAACAGTGCAGAGCATTATATATATATGGTACAGCTATCTATGGGGCAACGGTGCAGAGCATTGTATATATGGCACAGCTTTATGTGGAGCATCTATGGGGCCATAATGAACGGTGCAGAGCATTATATATGGCACAGCTTTATGTGGAGCATCTATGGGGCCATAATGAATGGTATGGAGTATCTATTTCTAATTTTGAAATTCACCGGTAGCTGCTGCATTTTCCACCCTAGGCTTATACTCGAGTCAATAAGTTTTCCCAGTTTTTTGTGGCAAAATTAGGGGGGTCGGCTTATACTCGGGTCGGCTTATACTCGAGTATATACGGTAATAATAATAATAATTTTTATTTATATAGCGCCAATATATTCCGCAGCACTTTACAATTAAGCGGGGACATGTACAGACAAATTGAATACAAGTTAAGACAATTTAAACAGTGACATTAGGAGTGAGGTCCCTGCTCGCAAGCTTACAATCTACAAGGAAATGGGGGGGGACACAATAGGTGAAAAGTGCTTGTTATTTCAGGTCTGGCAATTATAATAAATAGGGATTTTCATAAAGCTGCATGATCTGGTCATCAGCCCGTGTGTTTAAGTGCAATAGTCAAGTATCAAGTGCAGTTATCATGTGCATGGAGGGTGTGGAGACAGATGAATAGTAGGGTGCAGATTTAAAATAATATTTGGAAGGAGGGAACAGGGCAAAGTTAGTTTACTGAGTAGTTGATGTGGCAGGCTTGTTTGAAGAGATGGGTTTTTAAAGCGCGCTTGAATAGGTCGGGGCTAGGTATCAGTCTGATTATCTGGGGAAGTGCATTCCAGAGAGCTGGCGCAGCACGAGAGAAGTCTTGGAGACGGAGGTGCGAGGTTCGGATTACGGGGGATGTTAGTCTTAGGTCATTTGTAGAACGGAGGGCACGTGTAGGGCGATAGACAGAGATGAGAGAGGAGATATAAGGCGGTGCAGAACTGTGGAGGGCTTTTTGGGTGAGAGAGATGAGTTTATACTGGACCCTGTAGCGAATGGGTAGCCAGCCTTTCCCCCATTTTACAAACGGACGTCTCCCCTAGGGCCACGGACCGGGTCAGCCACCGTGACATCCCCCTTGAGAACCGAAGGGCCCGGTTCCGAGTACCCCACGGTCCTATGGGGGCGCCGCACTTCCACGTCATCTTCCGGACTCAATTTCCTCGAAGCGGAGCGGACCTTGTCTCGGGCATCGCGACGTTACGGGGTTGGTGCTGGAGGTGACTCATGCAGGGCTGTAATTTGCTGCAGCAACAGGTTATTAGTTTGTTGCTGTGTGAGGACCAGCTGCCACAGGATCTCCTCCATTTTGTCTTTAGGCCTGAGTTGCAATGTAGCAGGCTTAATAACAGACATGCAAATGGTATTGGGGTATGCCTTAATTCACACTGCTCCGCATTCTCCAACCATATGTGATGCAGCGATGTCCTTGCTGTGCCGTGAGAAGGCAGTGACCCATATGAAGTTCAAAAAATAAAGTCTTGTTTATTTTATAGCATACTCACAAACTGAAAAAATAAGCAAACCAGTCCTTCGGTACGCAGCCGGGAAAAAATAAAGACAGTCCACAATCCGTTGCCGTGAGCGTATTACACCACTATGTACGCTGGGGTGTCAGGCTTTTTAGGCTCTGCCTGGTCCGTGTTGCTCCACACGGAAAGAGCTCCTCATAAGCCTCCTGCTAGGTCTGATTCCCAGACCAACACTGAGGCTACTTTCACATTAGCGTCGTGCGACGCACATCTCAATGCGTCGTTTTGGAGAAAAAACGCATCCTGCAAAGTTGCCCGCAGGATGCGTTTTTTCTCCATAGACTTTCATTAGCGATGCATTGTGACGCATTGCCACACGTCGCATCCATCGTGCGACGGATGCGTCGTGTTTTGGTGGACCGTCGGCACAAAAAACGTTACATGTAACGTTTTTTTGTGCGTCGTGTCCGCCATTTCCGACCGTGCATGGGCGGCCGGAACTCCGCCCCCTCCTCACTGGACATTACAATGGGAGAGCGGATGCGTTGAAAAACTGCATCCGCTGCCCCCGTTGTGCATTTTTTTTCACAGCATGCGTCGGTACGTCGGGCCGACGCATCGCGACGGCCCCGTACCGACGCTAGTGTGAAAGTAGCCTGACACACCCCAAACTCTCTTGCAGGGTTTTTTCTTCCTTCCTCCAGATTCTATGGCCATGGGCCACTATAAGATCTGGGCTGGAGGAAACGGACCGGCCCAACTACCTTCCTGCAGTCTGTTTCAAAAATAAAAGCTCATACCGGGTTTTCCTGAATAATTTCTGGGTCAAATAACTTGACCCAATTCACACTCACTTTTATTCTTCCCTGTGTCTCACAGGCAACCTGCTGTGAGCACAGGGCACCAACGGATCTAATATGCTTCTAAGCACATCCTGGGGGATACATAGCGACCCTCGCATATGACACCGGTCACTGCCTCACGCTAGCCAGATTTAGGACTGGTAGGTTTTATCCAGTCTTTATATCTCATATCTTTTTATACATCCTTCATGAATCTTTGGGAATAAGTTCCTTCCTTGTCTTAGATACCTGTATTATGGGGGCACTATGAATAAATAATAAAATGTAAAAAATAATAAAAAATCCATCTATGTATATTTGTGTGCCCCATCGTGTAATATTGCAACTTTAGAATGCATACAGCCCGAAACACCGTGTCTGCGAATTGAGATACTGATTTTGCTTTTATCCTAAGTCATATTGCACGACTCGTTAAAGGGTTGATTGTGACTTGTAGGATCGCTACTTCCAATAGGTGGCGCTATAGAGTTAAGTCCTCTTTTTTTCAGCAGAGGCAATTTGCATACTTATGCCTTAAAATACTGTGGCTTGAATGCAGATCAGGCGGTTCTATGTGCAATAGACTGCATTTGGTGCAATATTTACACTATGATATGATGCGTCTGTTATAACATATGTGTGCAGCGCCCCAGAGTCCTGGTCGTTGCAGTGCTGTGGCTCCGCCACTATGGGGAGCCATGGTGCGTCCGATGGCACTGAAGGGGTTCATCTGATCAGGTATCACAGACACCAATACATTTCACAGCTGGGCCTCCGGGGGGAGCTAAGGGTTCTATTCATTAGGCCACTCCCCACCATAGTGGGTAAACTGGGGGTCAGGCAGGAAGTTAGATCAGAAAGCTGACTGGGTTGGAACCAGGCAACACCTTGTGGCAGAGGGTGTTGTGGGGGAAGATACAGTAGGGTCTCTGTCAGGGGTGGGATCCTGACAGAGGCTTGGCAACTTGAACGAACGTAACGGGACCGCGCCTGCTCTGGGTAGCGGCGGTGCCCAAGGAAGGATTAGAAGCGAGATAGATTGTGCTGAGTGAGAAACGAGATCAAAGCAAGAGGAGAATACCAGTAGGGGTCATGCTGTAAGACCGGAGCAACACCCTACTGAGGCGCATTACCGGTGGTCGGAACGCCGAGGGAGTATTATAACCATCAGCTTCAAGCAATACTCTAAACAGCGGCAGGACAGTCAGTTTAAGGCGGGCTGCCTAACACATATCACCTATGCAGTCTTGGGGGGCAACCTGTGGAGAGGGGCGACTCTAGGGTCCCGGAAGAGCTCCGAGCCTACCCGTCAAACGGGTGCCGTTCCAACCAGAATATCAGGGAGGGATGGAGGATTAGAAGAACATCATTTAATCGAGTTGTGAGGGAACTTAAGAAACAGACACAACGGTTGTGGGGACTTTCCGTAAGCACAGCAGGGAAGGACCACAACACATACCGCTAGAAGGAAGGCACCGATTTCCACCTGTGAGGAGAGCTCTGGAGGTGCCATTGGACCGGCCGGACTTGCGCAGCCTGGTGAACCGTATTCCGGACTGAGGACCCAGAGATCTTCAGTAAAGAGGTAAAGAGACTGCAACCTGGTGTCCTCGTTATTTACTGCACTGCACCACTACAGCATCAATACCATCACCACCCCATACCTATCTACAGTGCGCCCCACGGCAGGGTCATGGACCGGGGCCTAGCCACCGTGACAACCCCAGAGCAGAGACTCACCCAGGCCTGGTACCGGGTACCCCTCGGCCCTGCGGCGGTGGGGGCGCTACAAATTTGGCGTCACGAACAGGATCTACTTAAGCCTGAAGAATCAGGTCATGTGTGCCTTGGAACTGTGATTTGTTGTGCTTGGACTGTACTTTATTGAGAGGCTGTGTGCTGCGCCATTTGCCGCCAAAATCCGCCGCCATTGCAGCGCTGAGGAGAGCACAGGAAGTGAAAAGGGGCGTGAAGTGGGCGTAGGCAAGCTGGAGAGCGCGAACAGCAATGGCCGCCCAGTCCAAATATTTCTGTGTCCTGAGGACGTGTCCGTCAACAGCTGAGGTCCGCCTCCTGATCCTGTTTGGAGGGTGGAGACCATGGAGACGGGGCCGCCCACGAAAGAGACCGCGGGAAGAGGACATTGGAGAAAAGGCAAAGATGGCGACACCAGGAACACCACGTGGGGCTGACCCGATCCGGCCTGAGGCTGCGCAACCTGACACAGCCCCAGAAGCGCCAACGCTGCGGGGTCTGACCCTCACAGAGCCACCGATGGGCCGACCCCCTTTTCGGTTGTCTGAGGAGTGTGTGGCTGCAGCCGAGGCCCGACAGCTAGCCCGCCGGCTGGAGGCTGATACCCGTGTGCTTACTCGGCTGGGCCAGCCCACGGAGGTCCGGTTGTCCCCAGTGTCCCCTGTTCCCTCCCACCTGGCCGCGGCTGGAGGTACGCTACAGACGCCGGACCTGAAGATCATGCCGGACGCCGAACATTTACGGCGTCTGATGGCAGCGTGGCGAAGCCGGCCCCAGCCTGCAGCACCGGTTGACTTGGTCAGTGTTCCAGAGATCCCGCCATCACACTGGGGTGTGGTAGTGTCTTTTAACCCCCGGCACGGAAGAGGAGTTATCCAGGAGATTGGAGAGCCGCTGCAGGTCCGTGTCGATCGGGAGGAGGTGGAGCCCTGCAGCGGGAGGTTCGCTCGAGATCTGGAGCCGGGCGACGCCGTGACTTACACGAGGTGGAGGAGGGAAGCTGGAGAGACGGGCTGGATAGCCCGAGGCGTACAGCGATGCATTGCCCTCCAGGCTGCTGCCGGAACACCGGAAGAAGATGATCCAGTGAGGGAAGCAGCAGAGCCCGGCCCCGCGGAACCTCGAGAGGCCCGGCCTCGCCGTGCCCCGGAGGGACGTGTGCACCTGCCAGTGAGAAGGGCTTCCCGGCGAGGGATCTTATCGCTGCGGGGACCGGAACCGCGTCCTGGCTCACCAGTGCGATCCGTTGGCCTGGTGAGGCCAGATCGGAAACCACCCTGTTCCACAAAGAACGAGTAAGCATAATTGCTTTATTAATATGTACATAGTTTTTAACTGTTTGTTTCCTGTTTGGCTGAACCCGTCCAGGGTTAACTCTTAAGGGGATCCTTCTATGGACCTGGGATCCCTATTGTTTGTTTTCGTGTTTGTTTTCCAAGTTTTTGCACAAAGTTTACAGAACTGCTGAAATCATGAACAGTGCATGATCCGAACTTCTTGTATATAGTTTGCACCTTATTAAAGGCGCTCCCTACTGGTTTTATTCAAAGAAGGACTCTTTGTGAAGATACCACACTGGAACCTTTGCTGAGTATGGACTGGTAGCTTGAGAAGATATGCTACCTCATAGAGACTTGGTCCCCTCTTAAAGGGGATGTTCATTTGTTACGCTTAAACTGTGATATTGCTTAAGATAGGAAGCAATAATGTCTTGACCAAAGAAAGAGATGATAATATTTATATGAGAAAGTTATATGTATTTAATTAGTTAAATGTGAAGAAATACTGATGATGTGCTCTGAGAAGAAAAAGGTGAAAGATAGAAGAAGGATGCAGTGGGCCCGTAGGGATAGACGTGGTGTCCAGCATGCAGGAAAGAAAGAAAGATGATGAGAAGGCTTAATGTTTAATAGAAAATGTTTTTGATAATGCTGATAGATAGGATAGAAGGTAAACCCTGAGTCCTCATAGGAGTCATGTAGAGATGACTTAGTGCTCTTAAACTGAAAGTAATGTTATGTTCTATACTGTGTATAGTAGTTGAAAAGGCAGTAGGCCCTGGCTGAACGGTGCGGTCCTGTAACTGAAAGGAGAGGCAGTAGGTCTGGTGCCGATAGGACAGGCGGTCCTGCAGATTTAAAGAAGGAGAATGAGAAAGTTAAATTGCCTTATAATGTGATTATAGGAAGGTCTTTAGTGGATTTAGAGTGTAAGTCCTTAAAGGCAATGTTAAATTATTGTTCAACAATTTTGCACTTAGTAGAATACCCGGTTGGGTAACAGGAGTTATTTATAGCCTGTAATTTATAATGTTAACCATGTTTGTAACGTTCAAGTGTCCTAACCTCCCATAAAGGGAAGCCTGTTCAAGTATACTTATTGTTATTACACTCAACGAAATTGTATGTCTTTTTGCTAACTTGTATTGTTGTTTTCTTCCCAGTCCCGGAGTACTGTGTTTAACCAGGGGGGAGTGCAGCGCCCCAGAGTCCTGGTCGTTGCAGTGCTGTGGCTCCGCCACTATGGGGAGCCAAGGTGCGTCCGATGGCACTGAAGGGGTTCATCTGATCAGGTATCACAGACACCAATACATTTCACAGCTGGGCCTCCGGGGGGAGCTAAGGGTTCTATTCATTAGGCCACTCCCCACCATAGTGGGTAAACTGGGGGTCAGGCAGGAAGTTAGATCAGAAAGCTGACTGGGTTGGAACCAGGCAACACCTTGTGGCAGAGGGTGTTGTGGGGGAAGATACAGTAGGGTCTCTGTCAGGGGTGGGATCCTGACAGAGGCTTGGCAACTTGAACGAACGTAACGGGACCGCGCCTGCTCCGGGTAGCGGCGGTGCCCAAGGAAGGATTAGAAGCGAGATAGATTGTGCTGAGTGAGAAACGAGATCAAAGCAAGAGGAGAATACCAGTAGGGGTCATGCTGTAAGACCGGAGCAACACCCTACTGAGGCGCATTACCGGTGGCCGGAACGCCGAGGGAGTAATATAACCATCAGCTTCAAGCAATACTCTAAACAGCGGCAGGACAGTCAGTTTAAGGCGGGCTGCCTAACACATATCACCTATGCAGTCTTGGGGGGCAACCTGTGGAGAGGGGCGACTCTAGGGTCCCGGAAGAGCTCCGAGCCTACCCGTCAAACGGGTGCCGTTCCAACCAGAATATCAGGGAGGGACGGAGGATTAGAAGAACATCATTTAATCGAGTTGTGAGGGAACTTAAGAAACAGACACAACGGTTGTGGGGACTTTCCGTAAGCACAGCAGGGAAGGACCACAACACATAGCGCTAGAAGGAAGGCACCGATTTCCACCTGTGAGGAGAGCTCTGGAGGTGCCATTGGACCGGCCGGACTTGCGCAGCCTGGTGAACCGTATTCCGGACTGAGGACCCAGAGATCTTCAGTAAAGAGGTAAAGAGACTGCAACCTGGTGTCCTCGTTATTTACTGCACTGCACCACTACAGCATCAATACCATCACCACCCCATACGTATCTACAGTGCGCCCCACGGCAGGGTCACGGACCGGGGCCTAGCCGCCGTGACAACCCCAGAGCAGAGACTCACCCAGGCCCGGTACCGGGTACCCCTCGGCCCTGCGGCGGTAGGGGCGCTACATGTGCCCGTCTTGATACCTTGGGGGGACGATCCGCACATATTGCTCCGCTGCTGTACACATGGGAGAATACCAGGGCCGGATTGGCCATCGGGCAGTTCTGGCAAATGCCAGAAGGGCCGGTGGCAGTCGTGGGCCGCTCGCCAGCGCCGACTCCCCCCCCCCGCCTCACCCCCCCACCAGCGCCGCCGCATTCAGCTATGCCGGCGTCTATGACGCCGGTACAGTTGAATGCAATGATGGTGGAGAGAGAGCGTCTGCTGACGCTCCCTCTCCCATCATTCCCCGCTCTGCCTGGCGCTGACATTGCGGGTGCGCGATGACGTCATATCATCGCGCACCTGCTGTGTGACCGGTCAGACTGCAGCTGCTAAGACCGGAGCCAGGAGCAGCGCTGGGCACGAGGAGAGGTGTTTTTTTTTTTTAAATATATCACTGAGTGATAAATGGATTTTTTTGGGGGGGGCTGTATTACATTCTAAGGGGGCTGTGCTGTATTACATTCTATGGGGGCTGTGCTGTATTACATTCTATGGGGGCTGTGCTGCGTTACATTCTATGGGGGCTGTGCTGTATTACATTCTATGGAGGCTGGGCTGTATTACATTCTATGGGGGCTGTGCTGCATTACATTCTATGGGGGCTGTGCTGCATTACATTCTATGGGGGCTGTGCTGCATTACATTCTATGGGGCTGTGCTGCATTACATTCTATGGGGGCTGTGCTGTATTACATTCTATGAGGGCTGGGCTGTATTACATTCCATGGGGCTGTGCTGTCTTATAGTCTATGGGGGCTGTGCTGCATTACATTCTATGGGGGCTGTGCTGCATTACATTCTATAGGGCTGTGCTGCATTACATTCTATGGGGGCTGTGCTGCATTACATTCTATAGGGCTGTGCTGCATTACATTCTATGGGGGCTGTGCTACATTACATTCTATGGGGGCTGTGCTGTATTACAATCTATGGGGGCTGTGCTGTATTACATTCTATGGG
Organism: Ranitomeya variabilis; assembly: GCF_051348905.1. NCBI lineage: Eukaryota > Metazoa > Chordata > Amphibia > Anura > Dendrobatidae > Ranitomeya > Ranitomeya variabilis. Next base: position 381,593,934 of record NC_135233.1, on the reverse strand, counting down.
GGCTGTGCTGCATTACATTCTATGGGGGCTCTGCTGCATTACATTCTATGGGGGCTGTGCTGCATTACATTCTATGGGGGCTGGCTGCATTACATTCTATGGGGGGCTGGCTGCATTACATTCTATGGGGGGCTGGCTGCATTACATTCTATGGGTCTATGGGGGCTGTGCTGCATTACATTCTATGGGGGCTGTGCTGCATTACATTCTATGGGGGGCTGGCTGCATTACATTCTATGGGGGGATGGCTGCATTACATTCTATGGGGGGCTGGCTGCATTACATTCTATGGGGGGCTGGCTGCATTACATTCTATGGGGGCTGGCTGCATTACATTCTATGGGGGAGGGCTGTATTACATTCTGTAGGGTGCTGTATTATATTCTATGGAGGGGCTACATTATATTCTATGGGTGGATGCATTATGCTCTATGAGGGGGCTACCATATATTATATATGCAGGGGCTGCATTATACTATATGAGGGGGCTGCATTATATTCTCTGGGGGTTACATTATACTCAGGGGGCTACAATATATTCTGTGGGGTGGCTGCATTATACTCTGGGGTGGCATCATTATACTATATGTGGGCTGCATCATACTGTATCGAGGACTATGGGGAATACATTATACTATGTGAAGACCTATGGGGTGCATTATACTATTGGAAGTAAATTGTACTACATGGATGACAATGGCGGGGCATTATACTATATGGAGCACTATGAGGAATGTATTATACTATTTGGAGGACTGAGGAATGTATTATACTATTTGAAGGACTGAGGAGTGTTATACTATATGGAGGAATTACAGTGTATTTTAATATATGGAGGTCTATGAGGAGTGTATTACACTCCTCAGTCTTCCATATAGTATAATACACTCCTCAGTCTTCCATATAGTATATTATACTATATGGAGGACTGAGGAGTGTATTATACTATATGGAGGACTGAGGTGCACATTATAATATATGGAGGACTATGGGGTGTGTTATACTAAACAAGCAAAATGCTGCCTATTCATCGAGTGATTGGATTGTTTATGTGGGAACAGAAATCCTTGTTCTCAGCAGCACATCGCCGGTGTAAACTGTAGATGTGCTGCTGATAACATGATACTGTATGGGGACAGATTGATCTAATTGTGATTGTTCTGCTCCCTTCATTCTTTCTCAGTTGGTGTAGAGAGGCCAGGAAACAAATGAATGACTTCAGTATTGTCAATCACACTCGTTTAGCGGCCTGAGATCAGCGCATGTAAATACAGCAGAAATGCTTCACAGGGAGACCAGGCAAGGATGATGACAGTTGTAGTTAGCACCTGGCGCCTTGGAATAGCGCTAACTCTACTGCTTTTCCCAGCTGCCAGAGCATTTAATTCTGGTATGTGTAATGATTTTTAGGGTTGATGTCAGCTGCTATCAATCCCTGGTGTAAGTAATGGAGAGGTGTCTATCAGACACCCCCACTACTAGTCCAGACCTGGCGAGACCCAGCGACTCCAAAGAGCGGTGACGGTAGTAACAATACCGCTCTTCACAGTCGCCAAGCTCAGCGCAAGACCCGGAATATCTGAAGAGCGGTGATGTTACTGATGTCACCGCTCTTCAGAGTCACCAGGTCTCGTGCTGCGTAGCGGAACCAAAAGTGGCTGTAGGCAAAGTTTATGGAGCATCAGAATGAGGTTCCACAGCCTTTGGTCGTCTCATCCCTTCATTATCTACGAGATCCAGTTATGTAGGTAAAGTAGCGGCTTTTCTTGGTACTGCAACTAAAAGCAATAAATAGGACTGAGCTGTAATGCTGGAAACAACTGTAATTATATGTTATATAGTCGTGTTACAGTCCTCTCACTTCTTGTAACCTACAAGTGTACAAAGATATTTTACAGTCACCATGTGTCAAGTGGGCCTGTGTAACTTCAAATGCCAGGGCTGAATTTTAGTCCCAGTCCGGCCCTGGAGAATACTGTGCACAATTGCGCAGTATCCCCGCTGATGACGCATGCGCGGTAGTGTCTGGCTGATGGCCGTGCTTTGAGTGGTATATGACGGGCGCATGTGCTGTGTGCAACGTGTGGTGGTTCCATCTGATCATGTGATATCAACATCTAGCGTCTCCCAGTAGGGGGAGCATGCGCACGGTGACTTGTCTCCAAGGTAATGGCGCCGCCCATCTCAATACAGGACGCTCCCATGGACTGTTTGTAGGAGTGGTGCTGTGTTTATACCCGTCAAACAGGAAGCAGGTGGCACATCACATGTGTTACGCCGCAATCTCATACTTACCTGTCCGGCCGACGCGCTCCCGATGCTCCTTCCTGCTCTCCTTCTTCTAACTTCTCCGGCACTCATCCCTTCTGCGGTCCGTGCATGCGCAGACGCGCTCCTCTCGTCGCCGAGCCTTCTGGGAGGTCTAACCCGGTGGCTCTGCTTCCAATATGGCGGCACCCATCGGGTACTTCTCCCCAGCATCTGCCCTCCTTAGACGCCTTTGCGTCTATTGCGTTCGCTGGCTTATTGCAAGCATCTCTGTAGGTTCTTTGGCTCCGGTCTCTGCATCCTTTGCTGTGACTCTTGCTTATCTCTGTTCACCGTTCCTGCTGTGCCGTCCAGTCCTGTGTTCCTGCCGTTCCTGTGTTCCTGCTATTCCTGTCAGTCCTGCCGTTCCTTCCAGTCCTGTGTTCCTGCCGTTCCTGTGTTTCTGCCGTTCCTGTCAGTTCTGCCGTTCCTCCCGTGCCTTCCAGTCCTGTGTTCCTGACGTTCCCGCCAGTCCTGTGTTTCCTGTCGTGCCTTCCAGTCCTGCCGTGCTTGCCAGTCCTGTGTTTCCTGCCGTGCCTGCCAGTCCTGTGTTCCTGCCGTTCCAGCCAATCCTGCGTTTCCGGTCGTACCTACCAGTCCTGTGTTCCTGCTGTACCTACCTGTCCTGTGTTCCAGTCGTGTCCCGTCTTACGTGTGTTTTCATCTTGCCGGTCAGTACTTTGTCTTTACTGCCTCTGCCCGTCTTGTGCCTCCGCCATTTTTGTCTCCTCTGTAGCTCTGACCTTCCTCCCTCCTCTGTTCTCCCTTTGTCCTATCCTCAGTCGTCCCTTTGGCTCCGGCAGTTGCAGCTTCACCCTCCTTGGGCCTGTCCCTAACGCTCCCTGTACAGGGGGTGGCACAACCTGGTCCGCTTGCCCTTGGGAGCTCTGAAGCCGTGACCCAGAGGGTCCACTTCTCTAGTCCTTATAGTACGCAAAGGCCATGGATCTCGCTGGAGCTGCGGCTGCCCAGAAAGAGCTTGTTTTCCTGCGGGAGAACCAGACTCGGATGATGTCCTTTATGAAATCTATGGACTCCCGTCTCTCTGCCCTCCAGTCCTCTGATCCGGGGAATGCCTCTCAGCTGGCCAGTTTACAACAATAACTGGCACAGCAGCGTGACGCTCAGTCCCATATCCTGGCATATATGGCTTCTGTAGATAATCGTCTTCTTTCTCTCCAGTCTGCCGCATCCGTTCCTTCACCAGCTCTAGCTCCTCATCCCACTCCCCGTTTGGCCAAACCTCCTCGCTTTAATGGAGATCCCAAACTATGTCGGGGATTTTTCAGTCAGTGCCGTCTTCATTTTGAGCTCCTTCCTATGCAATTTCCTACGGATTGGGCCAAGGTGGCTTTTATTGTTTCTCATTTGGAGGGGGATGCTCTAGCATGGGTTAATCCTCTTTGGGAGCAGGATGATCCAGTGGTTCTTCAGCTCACTCCATTTTTGGAGACGTTTCGTTGGGTATTCGATGAACCGGGTCGCTTGGCCTCAACCACTGAGGCTTTGTTTAATTTACTACAGGGGTCTTTAACTGTTGGGCAATACGCCATCCAGTTTTGGACCTTATCTTCTGACTTGGGTTGGAATAATGAGGCGTTAGTAGGGGCTTTCTGGCGGGGGCTATCTGGCCGTATCCAAGATGAATTAGCAGGTCGAGATACTCCTACTAATTTGGAGGATTTAATTGCTTTGGCTACCCGCCTAGACCTTCGCTTTCAGGAGCGAGCTCGGGAGGAAAGATTTCCTCATTCTTCTATGCCTTCTCGTAGACCTCCCAGTCCACGGCCCAGAGTCTCTGCTTCGGTTCCTGCCCCAGAACCGATGCAAGTAGACCGTATTAAACTCTCCGAACAACGTCGGAGGAAGAGACGCACCCAGGGTCTCTGTTTTTACTGTGGAAGCTCCTCTCATCTTCTCCGAGCCTGCCCAGATCGTTTGGAAAACTCTCCACCTAGGTCAGGTAAGAGAGGCCTCCCTAGCTGCATGTGAAACCTCTCTACCCCTCACTCTACCTATATTGTAGCACATTCATGATAAGCGTTTTTCTCTTGAGGCCTATGTGGACTCTGGTGCTGCAGGAAATTTTATTAGGTTGGAGGAGGTTATTAAGTTTTCTGTTCCTATTAGGTCATTAGATAATCCTCTTTTTCTCGCTTCCGTAGATGGAAGACCTCTGCAAGAGACTATCACTCAAGTTACTCAGTTAGTTGAGCTTCAGGTAGGGGCTCTTCATAGGGAGAAAATCTCGTTTTTTGTTTTAGCTACCATCTCTCATCCTATTCTTCTCGGTCTTCCATGGCTACGGGTTCACGAACCCCTCTTAGATTGGAATAGGGGCAACATTCTTTGTTGGGGAGATTCCTGTCGGACTTGTTGTCTGCTGCCGGTGCGTCCTGTGGGTGTCCCTCGTTCCTCCCCCATTCCTCCTGGGTTGCCCTTTGTTTATTCTTCTTTCTCTGATGTTTTTGATAAGAAGGATGCGGAGACTCTCCCGCCACATCGACCTTACGACTGTCCTATAGACCTCGTTGCTGGTTCCACTCCTCCTAGAGGAAGAATCTATCCTCTATCTCCTGCAGAGACACAAGCCATGTCAGACTATGTTCAGGAGAACCTCACCAGAGGTTTTATTTGAAAATCTCCATCACCAGCTGGGGCTGGTTTCTTTTTTGTGAAGAAGAAGGATGGTACTCTTCGTCCATGTATTGACTACAGAGGTTTAAATGGCATTACTGTAAAGAATAAATACCCATTGCCTCTTATTTCAGAACTCTTCGATCGCTTGAGGGGAGCACAAATTTTTACCAAACTTGACCTTACAACTTAGTTCGTATCCGTGCGGGGGACGAGTGGAAGACCGCATTCTTCACTCGTGATGGTCACTATGAGCATCTGGTTATGCCATTTGGGCTCTGTAATGCTCTCGCTGTATTCCAAGAGTTCGTCAATGATATTTTTCGCGACTGTCTTTATACCACTGTGGTGGTCTACTTGGATGACATCCTTGTCTTTTCTCCTGATTTATCCACTCATCGAAGTGACGTTCGCCAGGTCTTACTACGTTTAAGAGAAAATCATCTCTTCGCAAAGATTGAGAAGTGTGTCTTTGAACAGTCTTCTGTACGCTTCCTTGGTTATATTGTCTCTGAGGATGGTCTGAAGATGGATCCTGAAAAAGTGTCGGCCGTTCTGAATTGGCCACGTCCTTCGGGAGTAAAGGCTATTCAGCAATTTCTTGGCTTTGCCAACTACTACAGACAATTTATCCCTCATTTCTCCTCTTTGACTAAACCAATTTCTGCTCTGGTCCGCAAGGGAGTAGACCCTAATCTTTGGCCTCCAGAGGCCGAAGCTGCCTTCCAAACTCTGAAGAAAGAGTTTGCTTCAGCACCGGTGCTCCATCGACCAGATACTAACAAACCGTTTATCCTTGAGGTGGATGCATCCTCTATTGGAGCTGGAGCAGTACTTCTACAGAGGTCTAACTCGGGTCGATTAGTCTCCTGTGGGTTTTTCTCTAAGGCTTTCTCTCCTCCAGAGCTTAGCTATTCCATTGGCGACAAGGAATTACTGGCCATAAAATTGGCCCTGGAGGAGTGGCGGTACCTCCTAGAAGGGGCTGTACACCCTTTCACTATTTTTACAGATCACAAGAATCTGTCCTACATCCAGTCCGCCTAAAGGCTAAACCCTCGACAAGCCAGATGGTCCTTGTTTTTCGGACGTTTCGACTTCGAGTTACATTTCCGACCTGGGAATAAGAACATTAAAGCTGACGCTCTGTCAAGATCCTTTCAACCTCTGGATGAAGAGGAGAGACCAGCGCATATTCTTGATCCTGCTAAGGTTGTTTAGTTGGCTCCCCTGAAGGTGATCTCTACACCCCCGGGAAAAACCTTCGTGTCTAATCGCGACAAGATGAAAGTTTTACGCTGGGGTCATTCCTCCCAGTTCGCTGGACACGTTGGGGGTAAGAAGACTCTCTCCTTGATTTCTCACCATTACTGGTGGCCTTCACTTCGCCAAGATGTCCTGGATTTCATTGCCTCTTGTTCCTCGTGTGCTAGGAACAAAGTTCCTTGACAGCTTCCTTCGGGACCACTGCATCCACTTCCTGTGCCCTCGGTTCCCTGGAGTCATATTGCAATGGACTTCATCACCTATTTACCGAAATCTTCTAATTGCACTGTAATTTTGGTGGTGGTAGATAGATTTTCCAAAATGGCCCACTTCATCTCTCTACCTGGTTTACCTTCTGCTCCTGATCTAGCAAAGATCTTTTTACATCAAGTATTTCGACTTCATGGATTTCCTCAGCATATCGTGTCCGACCGAGAAGTTCAGTTTACCTCTCGTTTCTGGAGAGCTCTTTGTGGACTTATGAAGGTTTCGCTGGATTTTTCTTCTGCATACCATCCCCAGTCCAACGGTCAAGTGGAGCGGGTGAATCAAATTCTCACATCTTATCTTTGCCATTTTACTAATGCTCACCAGTCACCATGATAACTGGGTGTCCCTTCTCCCTTGGGCAGAATTCGCTTATAATAATCATACTAGTGAATCTTCGTCTAAATCTCCTTTTTTTATTGTTTTTGGGCAACATCCCGGCATTCCTCTCCCTGTTTTCCCCACCTCATGTGTACCAGTGGCGGATTCCTTGTCTGTGGAATTCTCCAAGATTTGGCAGGAGGCTAAAGAGGCACTTGAGAGGGCTAGTAGCAGAATGAAAAGGTATGCTGACAAAAGCCGTTTAGATGTTCCTCCGTATCGTCCTGGCGACAAGGTCTGGTTATCCTCGCGTTACATTAGACTCAAGATTCCCTCTCAAAAGTTAGGTCCACGTTACATTGGTCCCTTTGAAATTTCTAGTCAAATTAATGATGTAGCTTATAAGTTGAAGTTGCCCACCTCGTTACGTATTCCTAGCTGTTTCCATGTATCACTCCTCAAACCCGCAATTTTTAATCATTTTCATTCTGCGCTGTCGCATTCTCATCTACCTATTTCTTCCTATTTCTTTGAGGTTAAGGATATTCTCGCTAGTAGTGTTGAGCGATACTTTCCGATATCGGAAAGTATCGGTATCGGAAAGTATCGGCCGATACCGTCAAAATATCGGATCCAATCCGATACCGATACCCGATCCCAATGCAAGTCAATGGGACGAAAATATCGGAATTAAAATAAACCCTTTATAAACTTGTAGGTTCATTCTACATAAAGGAAAACAACTAAGAATAATGTAGGATGTATTGGGGGACGTGGCGGAGATATTAAAGGGACAGAGGTTTAGCCCAATGTAATAGAATAGCAGGATTTTTAATTTTTTTTTATGAAGTTCGGCGTTAGAAAGAATTTGACTATGTTATTTTTTTTTTTTTTTATGTCAGATATTGATGTTTCACTACTTCCACGCCCTTCACCTTCTTTTTTACTTCTCCCACGCTTTCTTCTTCATTATCCTCATCATCAGCTTCCTTGACATCAACTTCTTCACCTTATTCATCTTCTTCTTCATCTTCTACCTATTATTTTTTGGGTTACATTGTTCATATTCTTTTTATTTTACTATTATCTTCATCATATTCAACTTCTTCATCATATTCTTATTTGTGACAGGCATTCCCGTAGTTGTTATCTATAAAAGTTTGAAGATTACACCTTCCGTTCTGCCTGTCACAAAACAGTTACATTTGTCCGCGTTCAGTTTGGCCTGCAGCATCAGGCTTTATCCAGGGGCACCACGAGGAGGAACGGACTCACCCCCATACACTGCTTAGTCTTCTTCTGCTTATAATTTACATAATATTTTTTTGCTCTGATATTTTGTGTTATGCTTAATGTCCTTCTGCTCTTTGTTCTGCAGCCTCTTGTTCTTCTGCTTCTCGGTCTTCCAGGTCGTCGTCGTCTCCAGGGTCGTCGTCTCCGGGGTCGTCGTCATCGGGGTGGTCTCCGGGGTCGTCGTCATCGGGGTGGTCTTCAGGGTCATCGTCTCCAGGGTCGTCGTCATCACGGTGGTTGTCGTCTCTGGTGTCGTCGTCATCTTAGGGGTGTTCTTCCGGGTCATCGTGTTTAGTCTCTTGAACTTGGAAATGTAGCAGAAGGTACAAGAAGGCTGAGAAAATGCCGAGAACCAGCTGATGGAACTGGAACTCGGATGGCTACCCGAAGGTCCAAGAGCCAATGGAACTACCGAGGACCAGCTGACGTTACTGGAACCCGGTTACTAAGCAGGAGGTACCCGTGCCTGAAAGCACTACCAAGGACCACCTGACGTTGGTGGAACTCGGATACCCAGAGGGAGGCACCTAAGCCAAAGGCTCTGCCCGGAACCAGCTGACGGTACTGGAACCAGGATGGGGAGCAGAAGGTACAAGAGCAAAAGACACTGCCGAGAACCAGCTGACGGTGCTGGAACCCGGATGGGTAGCCGAAGGTCCAAGAGCCAATGGAACTACCGAGGACCAGCTGACGTTACTGGAACCCGGTTACTAAGCAGGAGGTACCCGTGCCTGAAAGCACTACCAAGGACCACCTGACGTTGGTGGAACTCGGATACCCAGAGGGAGGCACCTAAGCCAAAGGCTCTGCCCGGAACCAGCTGACGGTACTGGAACCAGGATGGGGAGCAGAAGGTACAAGAGCAAGTGTCTGCGTGGCTTTTGCAGGACACGTTGCCGGCTGCACAGCAGGGGAACAGCTGGCGGTGCTGGACCCCACTGACACATTGGCGAGGTGTTTGGCTCTGTGCAGCCAGCACTTCCGGACAGCAACGAGCGGTGTTGTAGCCCGGGCTCTGCAGGGGGAGCAGAGTGTAGGCCGAAGCCTACTTGAACCGATTTCAAAGGTCACCTTTAACCCCCCCTCAGGGGTTACAAAGTAGAAGAGCCACAGCTTATGCAGCAGTAGTGCTGCACAAGTCAAAGGTTGCTCTTTTAATTTCGCTCCTTGCACACGCTGAATGAAACACGTATAACATTTAGCCCTTTATACAGTCAAACTGTGTAATGGAGGCGAGAGTTCCCTTTGTAATGAGACGCAGCACAGGTGTCAAGAATCCCACCTTGGTGCTGGGTGCAGCCTCCCGAGCGTTGTTATTTGCTGTACAGGAGTCTGCGCTGTGGTGTTATCCCCTGGCCTAGCGCCGTTAGCGCTGCCCATCTTCTGGCATCATGTAATGTCGGCCGGTGCGGTTCGCGATGACCATGAATCCCAGCCCCGCAGTGTCTTAACATTGTTAAAACACTGCGGGGCTGGGATTCAGGGCCTGGCGCAGCACATATGTTCGCCTCTCACACTCGGGTCCTTACACCCGCTTCAGACTGTGCGGCGTCATCTGATCCCTTATCGCATGCCACGGCCATGAAGCCGCACAGTCCGAAGAAGGCGGAAGGAGAGGAGGGACAGGCGAACTGATGCACTGATCCTGCCCATCAATCACACCCTCGCAGTCCCAATAAATAAGACACCGAGGGGCGTTGTGTGGGTCAGGGCGGCCGCAGAGGCGCAGGCAGCCAAACCATGATGCCAGAAGACGGGCAGCGCTACCAAGGGGGTTGCAGCGTGTCATTACAAAGGAAAGTCACACCACCGGGACGGTTAAATGGTCACACAGAGGACACATTTTAGACGTGTTTTCAGTTCCACATGTGCGAGGAGAATACGTTTCTGAGCCACCTTGCACACATGCAGCATTACCGCTGTACAAGGTGGCTGGATAACGTAAAAACGCCTGGGGGAGGGGGGACAGGTTCCCTTCAATTTCAGTTCTTGTGTCTGCGTGGCTTTTGCAGGACACGTTGCCGGCTGCACAGCAGGGGAACAGCTGGCGGTGCTGGACCCCACTGACACATTGGCTGGTGTTTTTCTCTGTGCAGCTAGCACATCTGGGCAAAAACTGGCGGTGTGTTAGAGCCCAGGGACAGCAGGAGGAGGAGCAGGAGGAGGAGGAGCAGGGGGAGGGGAGTGTAGGCCGAAGCCTGCACTGGCGGCAGCTTTGGGTGTGTTGTGTCTGCGTGGCTTTTGCAGGACACGTTGCCGGCTGCACAGCAGGGGAACAGCTGGCGGTGCTGGACCCCACTGACACATTGGCGAGGTGTTTGGCTCTGTGCAGCCAGCACTTCCGGACAGCAACTAGCGTTGTTGGAGCCCGGGCTCTGCAGGGGGAGCAGAGTGTAGGCCGAAGCCTACTTGAACCGATTTCAAAAGTCACCTTTAACCCCCCCTCAGGGGTTACAAAGTAGAAGAGCCACAGCTTATGCAGCAGTAGTGCTGCACAAGTCAAAGGTTGCTCTTTTAATTTCGCTCCTTGCACACGCTGAATGAAACACGTATAACATTTAGCCCTTTATACAGTCAAACTGTGTAATGGAGGCGAGAGTTCCCTTTGTAATGAGACGCAGCACAGGTGTCAAGAATCCCACCTTGGTGCTGGGTGCAGCCTCCCGAGCGTTGTTATTTGCTGTACAGGAGTCTGCGCTGTGGTGTTATCCCCTGGCCTAGCGCCGTTAGCGCTGCCCATCTTCTGGCATCATGTAATGTCGGCCGGTGCGGTTCGCGATGACCATGAATCCCAGCCCCGCAGTGTCTTAACATTGTTAAAACACTGCGGGGCTGGGATTCAGGGCCTGGCGCAGCACATATGTTCGCCTCTCACACTCGGGTCCTTACACCCGCTTCAGACTGTGCGGCGTCATCTGATCCCTTATCGCATGCCACGGCCATGAAGCCGCACAGTCCGAAGAAGGCGGAAGGAGAGGAGGGACAGGCGAACTGATGCACTGATCCTGCCCATCAATCACACCCTCGCAGTCCCAATAAATAAGACACCGAGGGGCGTTGTGTGGGTCAGGGCGGCCGCAGAGGCGCAGGCAGCCAAACCATGATGCCAGAAGACGGGCAGCGCTACCAAGGGGGTTGCAGCGTGTCATTACAAAGGAAAGTCACACCACCGGGACGGTTAAATGGTCACACAGAGGACACATTTTAGACGTGTTTTCAGTTCCACATGTGCGAGGAGAATACGTTTCTGAGCCACCTTGCACACATGCAGCATTACCGCTGTACAAGGTGGCTGGATAACGTAAAAACGCCTGGGGGAGGGGGGACAGGTTCCCTTCAATTTCAGTTCTTGTGTCTGCGTGGCTTTTGCAGGACACGTTGCCGGCTGCACAGCAGGGGAACAGCTGGCGGTGCTGGACCCCACTGACACATTGGCTGGTGTTTTTCTCTGTGCAGCTAGCACATCTGGGCAAAAACTGGCGGTGTGTTAGAGCCCAGGGACAGCAGGAGGAGGAGCAGGAGGAGGAGGAGCAGGGGGAGGGGAGTGTAGGCCGAAGCCTGCACTGGCGGCAGCTTTGGGTGTGTTGTGTCTGCGTGGCTTTTGCAGGACACGTTGCCGGCTGCACAGCAGGGGAACAGCTGGCGGTGCTGGACCCCACTGACACATTGGCGAGGTGTTTGGCTCTGTGCAGCCAGCACTTCCGGACAGCAACTAGCGTTGTTGGAGCCCGGGCTCTGCAGGGGGAGCAGAGTGTAGGCCGAAGCCTACTTGAACCGATTTCAAAAGTCACCTTTAACCCCCCCTCAGGGGTTACAAAGTAGAAGAGCCACAGCTTATGCAGCAGTAGTGCTGCACAAGTCAAAGGTTGCTCTTTTAATTTCGCTCCTTGCACACGCTGAATGAAACACGTATAACATTTAGCCCTTTATACAGTCAAACTGTGTAATGGAGGCGAGAGTTCCCTTTGTAATGAGACGCAGCACAGGTGTCAAGAATCCCACCTTGGTGCTGGGTGCAGCCTCCCGAGCGTTGTTATTTGCTGTACAGGAGTCTGCGCTGTGGTGTTATCCCCTGGCCTAGCGCCGTTAGCGCTGCCCATCTTCTGGCATCATGTAATGTCGGCCGGTGCGGTTCGCGATGACCATGAATCCCAGCCCCGCAGTGTCTTAACATTGTTAAAACACTGCGGGGCTGGGATTCAGGGCCTGGCGCAGCACATATGTTCGCCTCTCACACTCGGGTCCTTACACCCGCTTCAGACTGTGCGGCGTCATCTGATCCCTTATCGCATGCCACGGCCATGAAGCCGCACAGTCCGAAGAAGGCGGAAGGAGAGGAGGGACAGGCGAACTGATGCACTGATCCTGCCCATCAATCACACCCTCGCAGTCCCAATAAATAAGACACCGAGGGGCGTTGTGTGGGTCAGGGCGGCCGCAGAGGCGCAGGCAGCCAAACCATGATGCCAGAAGACGGGCAGCGCTACCAAGGGGGTTGCAGCGTGTCATTACAAAGGAAAGTCACACCACCGGGACGGTTAAATGGTCACACAGAGGACACATTTTAGACGTGTTTTCAGTTCCACATGTGCGAGGAGAATACGTTTCTGAGCCACCTTGCACACATGCAGCATTACCGCTGTACAAGGTGGCTGGATAACGTAAAAACGCCTGGGGGAGGGGGGACAGGTTCCCTTCAATTTCAGTTCTTGTGTCTGCGTGGCTTTTGCAGGACACGTTGCCGGCTGCACAGCAGGGGAACAGCTGGCGGTGCTGGACCCCACTGACACATTGGCTGGTGTTTTTCTCTGTGCAGCTAGCACATCTGGGCAAAAACTGGCGGTGTGTTAGAGCCCAGGGACAGCAGGAGGAGGAGCAGGAGGAGGAGGAGCAGGGGGAGGGGAGTGTAGGCCGAAGCCTGCACTGGCGGCAGCTTTGGGTGTGTTGTGTCTGCGTGGCTTTTGCAGGACACGTTGCCGGCTGCACAGCAGGGGAACAGCTGGCGGTGCTGGACCCCACTGACACATTGGCGAGGTGTTTGGCTCTGTGCAGCCAGCACTTCCGGACAGCAACTAGCGTTGTTGGAGCCCGGGCTCTGCAGGGGGAGCAGAGTGTAGGCCGAAGCCTACTTGAACCGATTTCAAAAGTCACCTTTAACCCCCCCTCAGGGGTTACAAAGTAGAAGAGCCACAGCTTATGCAGCAGTAGTGCTGCACAAGTCAAAGGTTGCTCTTTTAATTTCGCTCCTTGCACACGCTGAATGAAACACGTATAACATTTAGCCCTTTATACAGTCAAACTGTGTAATGGAGGCGAGAGTTCCCTTTGTAATGAGACGCAGCACAGGTGTCAAGAATCCCACCTTGGTGCTGGGTGCAGCCTCCCGAGCGTTGTTATTTGCTGTACAGGAGTCTGCGCTGTGGTGTTATCCCCTGGCCTAGCGCCGTTAGCGCTGCCCATCTTCTGGCATCATGTAATGTCGGCCGGTGCGGTTCGCGATGACCATGAATCCCAGCCCCGCAGTGTCTTAACATTGTTAAAACACTGCGGGGCTGGGATTCAGGGCCTGGCGCAGCACATATGTTCGCCTCTCACACTCGGGTCCTTACACCCGCTTCAGACTGTGCGGCGTCATCTGATCCCTTATCGCATGCCACGGCCATGAAGCCGCACAGTCCGAAGAAGGCGGAAGGAGAGGAGGGACAGGCGAACTGATGCACTGATCCTGCCCATCAATCACACCCTCGCAGTCCCAATAAATAAGACACCGAGGGGCGTTGTGTGGGTCAGGGCGGCCGCAGAGGCGCAGGCAGCCAAACCATGATGCCAGAAGACGGGCAGCGCTACCAAGGGGGTTGCAGCGTGTCATTACAAAGGAAAGTCACACCACCGGGACGGTTAAATGGTCACACAGAGGACACATTTTAGACGTGTTTTCAGTTCCACATGTGCGAGGAGAATACGTTTCTGAGCCACCTTGCACACATGCAGCATTACCGCTGTACAAGGTGGCTGGATAACGTAAAAACGCCTGGGGGAGGGGGGACAGGTTCCCTTCAATTTCAGTTCTTGTGTCTGCGTGGCTTTTGCAGGACACGTTGCCGGCTGCACAGCAGGGGAACAGCTGGCGGTGCTGGACCCCACTGACACATTGGCTGGTGTTTTTCTCTGTGCAGCTAGCACATCTGGGCAAAAACTGGCGGTGTGTTAGAGCCCAGGGACAGCAGGAGGAGGAGCAGGAGGAGGAGGAGCAGGGGGAGGGGAGTGTAGGCCGAAGCCTGCACTGGCGGCAGCTTTGGGTGTGTTGTGTCTGCGTGGCTTTTGCAGGACACGTTGCCGGCTGCACAGCAGGGGAACAGCTGGCGGTGCTGGACCCCACTGACACATTGGCGAGGTGTTTGGCTCTGTGCAGCCAGCACTTCCGGACAGCAACTAGCGTTGTTGGAGCCCGGGCTCTGCAGGGGGAGCAGAGTGTAGGCCGAAGCCTACTTGAACCGATTTCAAAAGTCACCTTTAACCCCCCCTCAGGGGTTACAAAGTAGAAGAGCCACAGCTTATGCAGCAGTAGTGCTGCACAAGTCAAAGGTTGCTCTTTTAATTTCGCTCCTTGCACACGCTGAATGAAACACGTATAACATTTAGCCCTTTATACAGTCAAACTGTGTAATGGAGGCGAGAGTTCCCTTTGTAATGAGACGCAGCACAGGTGTCAAGAATCCCACCTTGGTGCTGGGTGCAGCCTCCCGAGCGTTGTTATTTGCTGTACAGGAGTCTGCGCTGTGGTGTTATCCCCTGGCCTAGCGCCGTTAGCGCTGCCCATCTTCTGGCATCATGTAATGTCGGCCGGTGCGGTTCGCGATGACCATGAATCCCAGCCCCGCAGTGTCTTAACATTGTTAAAACACTGCGGGGCTGGGATTCAGGGCCTGGCGCAGCACATATGTTCGCCTCTCACACTCGGGTCCTTACACCCGCTTCAGACTGTGCGGCGTCATCTGATCCCTTATCGCATGCCACGGCCATGAAGCCGCACAGTCCGAAGAAGGCGGAAGGAGAGGAGGGACAGGCGAACTGATGCACTGATCCTGCCCATCAATCACACCCTCGCAGTCCCAATAAATAAGACACCGAGGGGCGTTGTGTGGGTCAGGGCGGCCGCAGAGGCGCAGGCAGCCAAACCATGATGCCAGAAGACGGGCAGCGCTACCAAGGGGGTTGCAGCGTGTCATTACAAAGGAAAGTCACACCACCGGGACGGTTAAATGGTCACACAGAGGACACATTTTAGACGTGTTTTCAGTTCCACATGTGCGAGGAGAATACGTTTCTGAGCCACCTTGCACACATGCAGCATTACCGCTGTACAAGGTGGCTGGATAACGTAAAAACGCCTGGGGGAGGGGGGACAGGTTCCCTTCAATTTCAGTTCTTGTGTCTGCGTGGCTTTTGCAGGACACGTTGCCGGCTGCACAGCAGGGGAACAGCTGGCGGTGCTGGACCCCACTGACACATTGGCTGGTGTTTTTCTCTGTGCAGCTAGCACATCTGGGCAAAAACTGGCGGTGTGTTAGAGCCCAGGGACAGCAGGAGGAGGAGCAGGAGGAGGAGGAGCAGGGGGAGGGGAGTGTAGGCCGAAGCCTGCACTGGCGGCAGCTTTGGGTGTGTTGTGTCTGCGTGGCTTTTGCAGGACACGTTGCCGGCTGCACAGCAGGGGAACAGCTGGCGGTGCTGGACCCCACTGACACATTGGCGAGGTGTTTGGCTCTGTGCAGCCAGCACTTCCGGACAGCAACTAGCGTTGTTGGAGCCCGGGCTCTGCAGGGGGAGCAGAGTGTAGGCCGAAGCCTACTTGAACCGATTTCAAAAGTCACCTTTAACCCCCCCTCAGGGGTTACAAAGTAGAAGAGCCACAGCTTATGCAGCAGTAGTGCTGCACAAGTCAAAGGTTGCTCTTTTAATTTCGCTCCTTGCACACGCTGAATGAAACACGTATAACATTTAGCCCTTTATACAGTCAAACTGTGTAATGGAGGCGAGAGTTCCCTTTGTAATGAGACGCAGCACAGGTGTCAAGAATCCCACCTTGGTGCTGGGTGCAGCCTCCCGAGCGTTGTTATTTGCTGTACAGGAGTCTGCGCTGTGGTGTTATCCCCTGGCCTAGCGCCGTTAGCGCTGCCCATCTTCTGGCATCATGTAATGTCGGCCGGTGCGGTTCGCGATGACCATGAATCCCAGCCCCGCAGTGTCTTAACATTGTTAAAACACTGCGGGGCTGGGATTCAGGGCCTGGCGCAGCACATATGTTCGCCTCTCACACTCGGGTCCTTACACCCGCTTCAGACTGTGCGGCGTCATCTGATCCCTTATCGCATGCCACGGCCATGAAGCCGCACAGTCCGAAGAAGGCGGAAGGAGAGGAGGGACAGGCGAACTGATGCACTGATCCTGCCCATCAATCACACCCTCGCAGTCCCAATAAATAAGACACCGAGGGGCGTTGTGTGGGTCAGGGCGGCCGCAGAGGCGCAGGCAGCCAAACCATGATGCCAGAAGACGGGCAGCGCTACCAAGGGGGTTGCAGCGTGTCATTACAAAGGAAAGTCACACCACCGGGACGGTTAAATGGTCACACAGAGGACACATTTTAGACGTGTTTTCAGTTCCACATGTGCGAGGAGAATACGTTTCTGAGCCACCTTGCACACATGCAGCATTACCGCTGTACAAGGTGGCTGGATAACGTAAAAACGCCTGGGGGAGGGGGGACAGGTTCCCTTCAATTTCAGTTCTTGTGTCTGCGTGGCTTTTGCAGGACACGTTGCCGGCTACACAGCAGGGGAACAGCTGGCGGTGCTGGACCCCACTGACACATTGGCTGGTGTTTTTCTCTGTGCAGCTAGCACATCTGGGCAAAAACTGGCGGTGTTAGAGCCCAGGGTCAGCAGGAGGAGCAGGGGGAGCGGAGTGTAGGCCGAAGCCTGCACTCGAGCAAGTTGAAAGGAAACCTTTAACCCCCCCCCCCCAGGCGTTTGTAGCTGAAAGAGCCATTGTGTACAGCACTAATGCTGGAAAAGGTAAACTTAGCTCTTTTAATTATGGTCCTTGTACATGCGGAACCTAACATTTATGAAATGTGTCCCCACACAGCGTTAAACCGTCCGGTAGGTGGAACTTTCCTTTGTCGTGTGACGCAGCACAGCCATCATTTTTACCCCCTTGTCGCCGTTCGCCCCCTCCTCAGCGTTGTTTGAATCTGTCCCGGAGCCTGTGCTGTTAGGTTAGCCCATGGCTATGCACACATGTTGCGCTGCCCGTCTTCTGACCTCATTTGGTGTCAGGCTGGCTGCGCCTGTGCGGGTGCGCTGGCCGAGATCCCGCCTCGCAGTGTCGTCTCATGTAATCCCACCGCGGGCCTGTGATCCGTGCCCGTGCGCAGTGCATATCCTCTCCTCTCACTCCCCTCCCTACGGCTTTTTCAGACTGTGCGGTGTCACGGCCGTGGCATGCTATTAGGGACCAGCTGACATCGCACAGTCTGAAGAAGCCGTAGGGAGGGGAGTGAGAGGAGAGGATATGCACTGCGCACGGGCACGGATCACAGGCCCGCGGTGGGATTACATGAGACGACACTGCGAGGCGGGATCTCGGCCAGCGCACCCGCACAGGCGCAGCCAGCCTGACACCAAATGAGGTCAGAAGACGGGCAGCGCAACATGTGTGCATGGCCAAGGGCTAACCTAACAGCGCAGGCTCCGGGACAGATTCAAACAACGCTGAGGAGGGGGCGCAAGGCGCCAAGGGGGTAAAAATGATGGCTGTGCTGCGTCACACGACAAAGGAAAGTTCCACCTACCGGACGGTGTAACGCTGTGTGGGGACACATTTCATAAGTGTTTGGTTCAGCATGTGCAAGGAGCATCACGAAAAGAGGCACTTTTTCCCTTTGCATCATCATTACTGCTGCACAAGGTGGCTCCTTCAGTAACAAACGCCTGGGGGGGGGGGGGGTCAGGTTCCCTTACATTTAACTTGTTGTGTCTGCGTGGCGGTCGCAGTACACGTTGCCGTATACACAGCAGGGGAACAGCTGACGTTACTGAACCCCAATAACAGAGGAGGGACTGTTGACTGTGCGTACAGCACTTCTGGACGGCAACTGGCGGTGTTGGAGCCCAGGGACAGGTGGAGGAGGAGGAGGTTGGAGGAGGTAGGAGGGATTGCCACACACACAGCAGGGGAACAGCTGACGTTACTGAACCCCAATAACAGAGGAGGGACTGTTGACTGTGCGTACAGCACTTCTGGACGGCAACTGGCGGTGTTGGAGCCCAGGGACAGGTGGAGGAGGAGGAGGTAGGAGGAGGTAGGAGGGATTGCCACACACACAGCAGGGGAACAGCTGACGTTACTGAACCCCAATAACAGAGGAGGGACTGTTGACTGTGCGTACAGCACTTCTGGACGGCAACTGGCGGTGTTGGAGCCCAGGGACAGGTGGAGGAGGAGGAGGTTGGAGGAGGTAGGAGGGATTGCCACACACACAGCAGGGGAACAGCTGACGTTACTGAACCCCAATAACAGAGGAGGGACTGTTGACTGTGCGTACAGCACTTCTGGACGGCAACTGGCGGTGTTGGAGCCCAGGGACAGGTGGAGGAGGAGGAGGTTGGAGGAGGTAGGAGGGATTGCCACACACACAGCAGGGGAACAGCTGACGTTACTGAACCCCAATAACAGAGGAGGGACTGTTGACTGTGCGTACAGCACTTCTGGACGGCAACTGGCGGTGTTGGAGCCCAGGGACAGGTGGAGGAGGAGGAGGTAGGAGGAGGTAGGAGGGATTGCCACACACACAGCAGGGGAACAGCTGACGTTACTGAACCCCAATAACAGAGGAGGGACTGTTGACTGTGCGTACAGCACTTCTGGACGGCAACTGGCGGTGTTGGAGCCCAGGGACAGGTGGAGGAGGAGGAGGTAGGAGGAGGTAGGAGGGATTGCCACACACACAGCAGGGGAACAGCTGACGTTACTGAACCCCAATAACAGAGGAGGGACTGTTGACTGTGCGTACAGCACTTCTGGACGGCAACTGGCGGTGTTGGAGCCCAGGGACAGGTGGAGGAGGAGGAGGTAGGAGGAGGTAGGAGGGATTGCCACACACACAGCAGGGGAACAGCTGACGTTACTGAACCCCAATAACAGAGGAGGGACTGTTGACTGTGCGTACAGCACTTCTGGACGGCAACTGGCGGTGTTGGAGCCCAGGGACAGGTGGAGGAGGAGGAGGTTGGAGGAGGTAGGAGGGATTGCCACACACACAGCAGGGGAACAGCTGACGTTACTGAACCCCAATAACAGAGGAGGGACTGTTGACTGTGCGTACAGCACTTCTGGACGGCAACTGGCGGTGTTGGAGCCCAGGGACAGGTGGAGGAGGAGGAGGTTGGAGGAGGTAGGAGGGATTGCCACACACACAGCAGGGGAACAGCTGACGTTACTGAACCCCAATAACAGAGGAGCGACTGTTGGGACTGTGCGTACAGCACTACCAGGCAACAACTAGCGGTGTTGGAGCCCAGGGACAGGTGGAAAAGCAGAGGAACACAATGTAGGCCGAAGCCTGAGAAAGTCGAAAGGGAACCTTTAACCCCCCCCCAAGGCGTTTGTAGCTGAAAGAGCCAGCTTGTGCAGCACAAAAGATGCAAAAGGAAAAGGTGGCTCTTTTCATCATGCTCCTTGCAAACACAGAACTAAACACTTATAAAATGTGTCCCCTGCAACCGTAAAACCGTCCCGGAGGTGGGACTTTCCTTCGTAATGTGACGCAGCACAGCCGTCATTCCTACCCCCCCCGGCGCCGCGCACCGGCTCCTCAGCGTTGTTTTATTCCGTCCAGGAGCCTGCGCTGTTATGTTATCCCGTGGCCAGGCACACTTAGCGCTGCCCGTCTTCTGGCATCATTTGGTGTCTGGATGGCTGCGCCTGTGCGGCCGCGCTGGCAGAGAGCCCGCCTCGCAGTGTCTTCTGATTTAATCCCACTGGGGGCCTGGGATCCATGGACATGCGCAGTGCATATCTGAACCTCCACCTCTCACTCATCTCCCTATGGCTTCTTCAGACTGTGCGGTGTCACGGCCGTGGCATGCTGTTAGGGACCAGCTGACACCGAACAGTCTGAAGAAGCCATAGGGAAATGAGTGAGAGGTGGAGGTTCAGATATGCACTGCGCATGTCCATGGATCCCAGGCCCCCAGTGGGATTAAATCAGAAGACACTGCGAGGCGGGCTCTCTGCCAGCGCGGCCGCACAGGCGCAGCCATCCAGACACCAAATGATGCCAGAAGACGGGCAGCGCTAAGTGTGCCTGGCCACGGGATAACATAACAGCGCAGGCTCCTGGACGGAATAAAACAACGCTGAGGAGCCGGTGCGCGGCGCCGGGGGGGTAGGAATGACGGCTGGGCTGCGTCACATTACGAAGGAAAGTCCCACCTCCGGGACGGTTTTACGGTATCAGTGGACACATTTTATAAGTGTTAAGTTCTGCGTGTGCAAGGAGCTAAACAAAAATAGCTACCTTTTCCTTGGGCAGCATTACTGCTGCACAAGGTGGCTCTTTCAGTAACAAACGCCTTGGGGGGGGGGGGACAGATTCCCTTACATTTCAGTTGTTGTGTCAGCGTGGCGGTCGCATGACACATTGCCGGCTACACAGCTGGGGATCAGCTGACGTTACTGAAACCCAATAACACTGGGTCGTATGTTTTGACTGTGCAGACGGCACGTCTGAGCCTCAACTGGCGGTGTTGGAGCCCAGGAATTTAAGTTCAGGTGGTAGAAAGATGAACACAACAGGAGACCTGGATAACGTATACAGTGACCTAATTATTCAATCAGGAGGAGGAGTGGCAAATTCCGGCGAGATCCAGGCCTTGTTCATTTTCAGGAAAGTAAGCCGGTCAACGTTATCGGAGGATAGTCGCATGCGACGGTCAGTTAGTACACCACCTGCAGCACTAAAGACACGTTCCGATAATACACTGGCCGCAGGGCAAGACAGCACCTCCAATGCATACTGGCTTAGCTCTGGCCATGTATCCAGCTTTGAGACCCAAAACTTGAAAGGGGAAGAGCCGTCTGGGAGTACAGCAAGAGGGCAAGACATGTAGTCTGTCACCATCTGACGGAACCGTTGCCTCCTGCTGACTGGAGCCGTCTGTGATGGTGTAGACTTTTGTGGCGGGCACAGAAAACTGTGCCACAGTTCGGCCATACTGGTCTTGCCTTGGGCAGAGGCACTGCTTCTGCTCCCTCTTTGAGCAGAGCCTCCACCACGGCCTGGACGCACTGAGCTGCTTTGGAATGCACTAGCAGCACTTCTCTCAGTTGGAATGGAGAAGATGATGGAATTGACCAGTGTGTCTTGGTACTCCCGCATTTTTCGCTCCCGGTTCAACGGTGTGATGAGGCTTTCTACGTTGTCCCGGTAGCGAGGATCGAGGAGGGTGAACACCCAATAATCAGACATGTTGAGAATGTGGGCGATGCGGCGGTCGTTTCTCAGGCACTGCAGCATGTAATCCACCATGTGCTGCAGACTGCCAACTGCCCAAGAAACGCTGTCCCCTGCTGGAGGCGTGATCTCTGCCCGCTCGTCATCACCCCACCCTCGCTGTACACACTGACTACTGGACAATTGTGTAACTCCCTCCTCTGGACGGATGTCTTCCTCCTCCATTGACTCCTCCTCATCCTCCTCACAAACGGTCCCCTGCCTACGCGTTTGTGAGGAACCACGTGGCGCTGACTGTCCAGAAGATGATGGAAATGGTGAATCCTCATCCTCCACCTCTTCCACAACATCATCCCTTAGCGCTTGCAGTGATTTTTCAAGCAGGCAGATAAGGGGGACAGTCATGCTGACTAGTGCATCATCTGCACTCGCCATCCGCGTGGAATAATCAAAGGGACGCAAAACCTGGCAGACGTCATTCATAGTGGCCCACTCTGTGGTTGTGAAGTCTGTACGGCGCTGACTGCGACTTTTTTGCGCCTGAAGCAGCTGGTACTCCATTACAGCTTGCTGCTGCTCACACAACCGCTCCAACATATGTAACGTGGAATTCCACCTGGTAGGTAGGTCACATATGATGCGATGTTCCGGCAGGCGGTGTCGGCGCTGCAGAGCCGCAATGCGCGCTTTTGCCGTGCTGGAACGCCGCAAGTGAGCACACTCTAGGCGGACCTTGTGCAGCAGTGCATCAAGATCCGGATAGTCCCTCAAAAAGCTCTGCACGACCAAATTGAGCACATGTGCCAGACATGGGATGTGAGTGAGGTTGCCGAGGCCCAGAGCTGCCACCAGATTTCGGCCATTATCACACACTACCATGCCTGGCTGGAGATTCGCTGGCACAAACCACACATCGCTCTCCTGCTTGATGGCATTCCAGAGCTCCTGCGCTGTGTGGCTACGATTCCCCAAGAAAATTAATTTCAAGACGGCCTGTTGACGTTTGGCCACGGCTGTGCTCATGTCGGTCGTAACAGGTACACGTTCATCACGGGTCCATGTGGAGGTGGACTGTGACGGCTCCTGCAGCGATGATTCTGAGGAACTGGTGTAAGAGGAGGAGTCAATGCGTACAGAATGGATTCCTGCAATCCTTGGAGTGGGCAGGACACGTCCTGCGCCACTCGCACGGTCTGTACCCGGCTCAACGACATTAACCCAATGGGCAGTGAGGGAAAGGTATCGCCCCTGTCCATGTTGACTGGTCCACGCATCGGTGGTGAGGTGGACCTTGCTACTGACGGCGTTCAGTAGCGCGTGTTTTATGTGTCCCTCCACATGCTTGTGCAGGGCAGGGACGGCTTGCCTGCTGAAGTAAAAGCGGCTGGGCACATTGTACTGTGGGACTGCCAATGACATCAAGTCACGGAAGCTGTCAGTCTCCACCAGCCTGAATGACAGCATTTCCAGTGACAGAAGTTTGGCAATGCGTGCAGTCAGAGCCTGTGCTCGTGGGTGGTTTGACGAGAAAGGCCGCCTTTTCTCCCATGCCTGTACTACCGATGGCTGTAGACTGGGCTGGGAGTGTGTGGATGACTGGGAAAGTGGCGCTGCGGGTGGAATGACAGCGGGTCTCTGGACAACAGGGGCAGAGGTTCTTCCACGGCGATCCTGGGAGGACGCCGAACCAGCTGCGTGTGAGGTAGAGGAAGAGGCAACACGAGCTGAAGAGGTGGTAGCTGCCGCTGTTGGTTGGCCTACCTCTTCAGTGTGTTTTTCTAACTCCGCCGGGTGCCTGTTGCGCACATGTTTCCACATGTTGGAGGTATTGAGGTTGCTGACATTTTTCCCTCTTTTGACTTTTTGATGACACACGTTGCATCTGACATAGCAAATGTCATCTGCAACTGTGTCAAAAAAGGACCAGGCACTGCAAGTCTTGGGAGCGCCCTTTTTGGCTTTTGGAAGAGACATGCTCCTAACGGGTGCCAAAGCGGAGGCTGCAGGATCCGCAGTCTTCCCCCTCCCTCTCCCTCTTTGGGCCGTACGGGGAATCTCTTCCTCAGAGCTGCTCCCACCACCTTCCTGTCCCTCACGCCAAGATGGGTCGAGGACCTCATCATCTCCACTACCCTCTGCCCCCAACTGCTCCTCCTGGGTAGTCTCAGCAGCAGAGCACGCACCAGTAAGTGGCACCTGAGTGTCATCATCAGCTGATGCGGCCTGCGATGTGGTGACCGGAGCCACTGGCCCACCCGCCTCTTCAGAGGAAGACAGAAAAAGCTGTTGGGCATCACTGCACCCTGCCTCTTCTTCCATTTCTCCAATGCTGCTTGGCTGGCCCCCTGTTTCCAAGCCAAGAGATTCAGAGAACAGAAGTAGAGACGGCTCCTGTCCTGGGCTCTCTGTCTGCCTGGGCAATTTGGCAGGTGGTGAAGAGACAGATGGCTGCTCTCCAGTGCTCTGTGTCTGAGAGGATGTGGCACTAATGGAAGTTGATGCATTAGCTGCCATCCATCCGACAACAGCTTCAATTTGTTCTTCACGCAGCAGCGGTGTACGGCGCTCGGACACAAAGCTTCGCATGAACGACTGTTGCCTGGTGAAAGTGGGTGCTGATGAGTCACCGGTGCCCGCAGCAGGCACAGAATCCCCACGTCCCCTCCCTGCTCCGCGCCCACGCCCACGCCCACGTGCCTTACTCACTGCCTTCTTCATCTTGGTTGACTGATAAAGATAAGCAGAAAAGTACTAACGGATTTGTGTGCTTATTCCTGAGCAACTCCTCCTAACAGGTATAAGAAGCACTAATTATCTAAAGTGTGGACTAGACTTTAATATGAGCTAATGTGGCCTACAGAAATGTAAAGTGGTGTAACTGGTGTGTTTGGTGAACTTTATTATTTAGTTATTTTTTGGGGGCTGAACTGACAACAGATAGAGCTGCAGTCACACGGAGACCGTGCAGACAGACGTAAACGGCGCTACAAGGCCCAAAAACCCTCCTCTACTTTATCCTATGTAGTGTTTTTCCACAAATTAGCTGGAGACGGGTGGAAAGACACTAATAGGATTTTTTTAAATTAATTAGCAGCAGACTACACTACTTTGAAAAAAAAGAAAATTGATTTGGCGGTATGACGCAGTGAAAAACCCTGAGCTGGAGACAACCAGGCTATAGCTGCTCACAGATTACAGGGCGAGCTGCAGTCACACGGAGACCGTGCAGACAGCCGTAAACGGCGCTGCAAGGCCCAAAAACCCTCCTCTACTTTATCCTATGTAGTGTTTTTCCACAAATTAGCTGGAGACGGGTGGAAAGACACTAATAGGATTTTTTTTAATTAATTAGCAGCAGACTACACTACTTTGAAAAAAAAGAAAATTGATTTGGCGGTATGACGCAGTGAAAAACCCTGAGCTGGAGACAACCAGGCTATAGCTGCTCACAGATTACAGGGCGAGCTGCAGTCACACGGAGACCGTGCAGACAGCCGTAAACGGCGCTGCAAGGCCCAAAAACCCTCCTCTACTTTATCCTATGTAGTGTTTTTCCACAAATTAGCTGGAGACGGGTGGAAAGACACTAATAGGATTTTTTTAAATTAATTAGCAGCAGACTACACTACTTTGAAAAAAAAGAAAATTGATTTGGCGGTATGACGCAGTGAAAAACCCTGAGCTGGAGACAACCAGGCTACGGCTGCTCACAGACTACAGGGCGAGCTGCAGTCACACGGAGACCGTGCAGACAGCCGTAAACGGCGCTGCAAGGCCCAAAAACCCTCCTCTACTTTATCCTATGTAGTGTTTTTCCACAAATTAGCTGGAGATGGGTGGAAAGACACTAATAGGATTTTTTTGAATAAATTAGCAGCAGACTACACTACTTGGGAAAAAAAAAAAAAAAGGAACAGTATGAGGCAATGAACCACCCTCCCTGAACTGAATACAACCAACTATGGATGGCCTATGTGGCTGCACTCAGACTGGAGACTGGGCTGCACTCACACACACACACACACAGACCCTGCAGATCGCTGTGAAAACAGCGCTACAAGGCAAAAGCAAGGTGAATAGTAGGTGAACACAGCGGTTGCTAAATTAGCCTTTGGAAAGCACAAAGAAGCAAATCGCTATCTCTAAACTGTCCCTCAGTCAGCAAACAGCGTCCTGTCACTAACTGAATTCACAGCAGAGTGATCGCAAAATGGCGCCAGCGACTTTTAAACTGCATCATGACATCATTACACCAGCCAATCACAGCCTTGCCAGTAGTTTCATGCCCTCCATGCTAAACAGGATGTGCCCACACTCAGAATCAATCTCATTGGCTGAATTTCTGCTTTTTGAATCTTAGAACTTCCGATTCCGGTATCCGATACGCGGCAAGTATCGGAATCCCGGTATCGGAATTCCGATACCGCAAGTATCGGCCGATACCCGATACTTGCGGTATCGGAATGCTCAACACTACTCGCTAGTAAATTTGTTAAGGGTAAAACTTTTTACCTAATTGATTGGAAAGGCTTTGGTCCCGAAGAAAGATCTTGGGAACCCCTGGAGAATATCAACGCTCCTATAATCCTGAAAAGATTTATTTCCAGTTTTAAAGAGATCGGGGGTAAGAGAGGGGGTACTGTTACGCCGCAATCTCATACTTACCTGTCCAGCCGGCGCGCTTCCGATGCTCCTTCCTGCTCTCCTTCTAACTTCTCCAGCGCGCATCCCTTCTGCGGTCTGCGCATGCGCAGATGTGCTCCTCTCATCGCTGAGCCTTCTGGGAGGTCATAGCCCGGTGGCGCCCATCGGGTACTTCTCCCCAGTATCTGCCATGCTTAGACGCCTTTGCGTCTATTGCGTTTGCTGGCTTATTGCCAGCACCTCTGTAGGTTCTTTGGCTCTGGTCTCTGCATCCTTTGCTGTGACTCTTGCTTATCTCTGTTCACCGTTCCTACTGTGCCTTCCAGTCCTGTGTTCCTGCCGTTCCTGTGTTCCTGCCGTTCCTGTCAGTCCTGCCGTGCCTCCCAGTCCTGTGTTCCTGCCATTCCGGTGTTTCTGCCGTTCCTGTCAGTCCTGCCATTCCTGCTGTGCCTTCCAGTCCTGTGTTCCTGCCGTTCCCGCCAGTCCTGTGTTTCCTGTCGTGCCTTCCAGTCCTGCCATGCTTGCCAGTCCTGTGTTTCCTGCCATGCCTGCCAGTCCTGTGTTCCTGCCGTTCCAGCCAATCCTGCGTTTCCGGTCGTACCTACCAGTCCTGTGTTCCTGCTGTACCTACCAGTTCTGTGTTCCAGTCATGTCCCGTCTTACGTGTGTTTTCATCTTGCCGGTCAGTACTTTGTCTTTACTGCCTCTGCCCGTCTTGTGCCTCCGCCATTTTTGTCTCCTCTGTAGCTCCGACCTTCCTCCCTCCTCTGTTCTCACTTTGTCCTATCCTCAGTCGTCCCTTTGGCTCCAGAAGTTGTGGCTTCACCCTCCTTGGGCCTGTCCCTAACGCTCCCTGTACAGGGGGGTGGCACCATCTGGTCCGCTCGCCCTCAGGGGCTCTGAAGCCGTGACCCAGAGGGTCCACTTCTCTAGTCCTTTGTTATGATCCTTAGTGGCTGAGGATCACAAAATAGACTAGCTAAGTTACTGAACATAGAACAAGCTCTAGGGAGGTGGTAACTGGACTGACCGCAAAACCTGATCCTAACAAACACACTAAAGGTAGCCGGTGAACGTGCCTAAATTCCTGGACGTCTCGACGCAGCCTGAGAAACTTGCTACCCCTATAGAGAAAGTAAGACCTCACTTGCCTCAGAGAAATGACCCCAAAGATATAGGAAGCCCCCAACAAATAATAACGGTGAGGTAAGGGGAAAATACAAAACGTAGAATTGAAAACAGATTCAGCATGAGGCCCACTAATACTAGATAGCAGAAGACAGACAGGGAGCTGTGCGGTCAGTAAAAAACCCTATACAAAATATCCACGCTGAGAATACAAGAACCCCCACACCAACTAACGGTGTGAGGGGAGAAACTCAGCCCCCTAGAGCTACCAGCAAGCAAGGAAATCACATATTAGCAAGCTGGACAAGGACAAATAAATAACCAAGAAACATATTGAACTCTGATGAGCACAAAATAACCAAACAGAAACTTAGCTTCTCTTGGCGAGACTGATAACGAAGGAATTCAGGAGAGATCAAAATAGCACTGAATACATCGACAGCAGGCAACCACTGAAAGTCCAGGTGAGCTAAATAGGAAACAGCTAACAGATAACGAGACAGCTGAACCAGCCTCAGACCTGCAGAATGACACAAAGAGCCACCAGAGGGAGCCCAAAGACAGCACTCACACAGTACCACTTGTGACCACAAGAGGGAGCCCAAAAACAGAGTTCACAACAGTCCTTATAACATGCATCTGATCAGGTATTTAAAGAGGTCTTTCTATTTGTAGTTTGCAGCCTTTTTTGGACAACTCCATATTGCCATGTGATTACTTAATCTCTCCTGATGAACCCGTGTTTGGGGGAAATGCGTCTAGAGTTTTTCTGTTTCATGTGAGGTGTCATCTTATCGGGACCCATTGTGGCTAGCTCCAATGTATATATGACATAGCATATTATTATTACACGATTATTACAAGCCGCCTGCCCTTCTATTTCTAACTATCACCTCATAGCGCCTGTTAGGAGGTTAGGGACAGCCATCACACGAGCGGGGGCGCCATTCTCGTGTTTCTTAGGGTGCCAACCTCCGCATCTTGGTAGGCAGTTCTATAGGTGTTTTTGTAGTGTCTAGGGAAATATCACCCATATCTGCACTTCTATTGATTGAGTGAATAGCAGCACTGTTGTGTCACTGGTTTAAGATACTACTATATGATATCTAAGGTGGGTGGAGCGCCCCCAAACGCAGGGCCGCGGGGTACTCGGTACCGCGCTTCTCTGTCTCAGTTCTGGGGTTGTCACGGTGGCCAGACCCGGTCCGTGACCCTGCTAAGGGGCGTCCAAAGAAAGTTGTAAGTGGTGGTGCGTGGTGCAGGTCGCGATGAATAACAAGGACACAGGGTTGCAGTCTCTTTACCTCTTTACTGAAGGCTTCAAGGTCCTCAATCCAGAGTACGGTTAACAGGGCTGTCTGAGACCGGCCGGTCTGATGGAACCTCCAGAGTTCCCTTTGCAGGTGGAAATCTGTGCCTACCTTCTAGCGCCTGTGTGTTGTAGTACTTCCCTGCTGAGCACCACGGGATAGTCCTCGCAACTGTTGTGTCTGTTTCTGATGTTCTTTCCCACAACTTATGTCTGTTCTGATGTTCTTCTCCGTCCCCTCAGATGATATGGATAGGACACACCCGTATGACAGGTAGGCCTGGAGTTCTTCCGGGACCCTAGTGACGCCCCTCTCCCACAGTTGCCCCCTATGTCTGCTTAGGTGATTTAGGTGAGACGGCCAACCTATAATTAACTGTCCTGCCGTTGGTTTGAAGTAATGCTTGGAGCTCAATACTTCCTCGGCGTTCCGGCCACCGGCTACGCGCCTCAGTAGGATGTTGCCTCGATCTTACAGCACGACTCCTACTGGTGTTATCTCCTTTTTGCTTTGATCTCGTTTCTCACTCTCCACAATAAACCTCGCTTCTTGTCCTTTCTTGAGATACCGCCGCGATGTAGTGCAGGCGCGGTTCCTTAATGTTCTTTCCTGTTCGCTAGGCCTCTGTCAGGATCCCACCCCTGACAGGGACTCCCTGAATCTTCCCCTGCAACACCCTCTGCCACAGGATGTTGCCTGGTTCCAACCCAGTCAGCTTCTGTTCTAACTTTCTATCTAACCCCCAGTTTTACCAGATTGTGAGGAGTGGCCTAATACATAGCACCCTTTGCTCCCCCTGGAGGCCAGACTATGAAGTGTATTGGTGTCTGTGATACCTGGTCAGGTGAACTCCTTCAGTGCCATCAGACGTACCATCACTCCCCTTAGCGGCGGAGCATCAGTACTGCAACGACCAGGACTCTGGGGCGCTGCATGGGCTTACCTCTTTATTTTTATAGAGGCTAGTAGTGGCTTGGTAGATATCATCCCAGCCTTATTAGGGGAGGATATTCCCCTATTATTTTTCATAAGCCCAAAATCATAGAGGCTATATTACATTAAGGTGTTTTTACCTGTTTGTCTTTTAATGATATTTAATAAAGATTATATAGTTTTACGGGGGTTTTTTTCTGTATACCGCTTTCTTTCCCTTGGTAGTTACCTAATTTGTTAGAAGATTTTGTTATACTTTCAATGGCTGGCTTATTATCTGGACCCATCAATACTGAACAGTGGGTGGAGGAGGTGAATTTAGCCTTCTCTACAGAGAGTAATCCGGTGGGAGTTAGTGGGTCTATATCCATAAAAAAATTTGTTTAAGGATTTATATGTGGGATATAAGAACAATATTAAGTCGTTTTGGGAAATTAAGTTCCTTGAAAATTATTTGAAAAATAACATTGTCCCTAGTGCCCTAAGAATCAATATTTTTCCTTCACCGAGACTGGTGAATCCTCAGTTTCTACAGGTTTGGCAGAGAGAATCTATAGCCTCATCATGTAGATTCATGAAGATTCTGAATGAGGAGGAAAAAATTAACTTTGAACGCACTGGGAAAATTTTGAATGAGCTTATAGAAAAGGCCTTGGTATATAAATCTGATCCTGAGTTTACAAAAAGAGAGACCCTTTTACAAACCTCTATCGAAAAATTTCAGGCAAATATTAAAGATATAAACATATTGACCATAGAGTCATTAAACAATGCCTCTCTGTGCAAATTCCTCCTGGGGAAGCGGATGTGAAACGCGCGTCGGGGTTGTCAAGGGATAGCGTGCCACGAGGCAGGGGAACGGTGAAGCCACCACGGTAATATGTATTGGGCTGATTGCCCGTTTGTATGCATATCTCAGTATTGACAGTATTAGGAGGTCATCTGGACTGCGGGTGTGTTTACACTGATTTGCACAGAGAGGCATTGTTTACAGTAACTGGATAACATGCAATTGTAGTTCCCGTCGCTTACCTTGAATGCATTTGTATTTTGATTCTGAGGCACTATTTTAACGTTTTGTATTGTTTATGTGTTAATAAAGATTGGTTTTAAGATTGAATACACTTCGTGACTGAGTTTAATGACTCTATGGTCAATATGTTTATAGTTTATTTGGAGTGTGACCCATCCTTTATCTGAGGAAATGGGGTGGTGCTTTATGCTAATTAAATATTAAAGATAGAAAACATTATCAATTCACAAGGGATTATAACGAATTGAAGGAGAATAAGGCCTATAATTTCTTAAACTTACAACAGGGAGGTCGTACTGATATATCTTCATCTGAAACAGATAATTCTGATAGAGAAGAATCCAACTCTAGAGGGAGATAGAGACAGAGGGGCAGGGAACGAGGCAGAGGACAAAGACGCAGGTGGCAGGGTCGGAATACACATATGAATACAACAATGGGGGGGTTCAGTGAACCCATATACCCAAGGAGGTCCTCAGGTAAACAATGCCACTATGGTGACAAACGTGCCATCCCTATCAGGGATACCATCTTTACCTGCATCCTCCTCCTCCTCTTTTTTGGAACAGAGGGCCCCACTCGGATATCGATTGAGGAACAGAGCGATTTAAAAGAGTTGGGGTCTAGTCAAATCATTAATCTTAGTGACCATAATCTGTCATATGATGAACATAAGGTACTACTCAAGGGCTTGAATTTTGTTCCTACCACGATCTTTAACTCATTTAGCTGGGTGAAAAATATTAATTTGTTCGCACGTAAACTCAAGTGGCACAAATTTCATTGTCATAAGGATAAAGAAAAATATGATAATCTGGGAATTGCTGTTGAGGACCTTGTAACTGTTAATGCATTGACTTACCTTTTGGTGGAGAATGAGCATGACGATAGTTGTGGTCCATTCACGTCTTTGAAACTAAAAAGTACCAGGCTGCCCCCAGCGGGGGGATTGGACTCTGTTGATATCTTCCTCAAAGTGGTAGAGGAGGAACTGGTGAGAATAAATTCCCATACTGGGAGGGGGGATGAATTATCTAATCTCACCGAGTCCGAGATGATGGCACTCTCTGGATTGGAGAAGAATAAGTTGATTGTCATAAAGCCCTCCGATAAGGGGGGCAACCTGGTAATAATGGATCACGCTCAATACCTATCTATGTGTCAATTAATATTAAATGAGAGGGATACATATGAAATCCTCACAGGAGATCCTACTCCCCAGTATATTGACATATTGATGGGTACTCTGGTTAAGGGGCTAGATCTTAGATTGATCACTAAGGGTGAGTTTGAGTTTTATCTCCATCTTTTCCTCTGATGCCTGCCTTTTACTGTTTACCAAAGATACATAAGGGGCTGGTCCCCCTTAAGGGATGGCCCATAGTGTCAGGTGTGGACTCTATAGGTCAAAATATTGGAATATATATTGAAAAATTCTTCGTCCATTTGTGATCTGTTTACCCTCTTACTTGAGGGATACCATGGACTTGTTGACTAAACTTGAAGACATGGATGTTGGTGCTGACACGTATCTTGCCTCCATTGATGTGTGATATTCCACACAGGGCAGGCATCAGAGGTATTGAATTCTTCCTTAATACTAGAGCTACCCATTTGTAATAATTATAGGGGATAATTCAGGAGACTCTTTGCGTGGAACAAGACAACAGGACACAGTTTTATAAGTGGTAAAGTTTATATTATCACACGGTGATTCAAGGAGGTGCAGAGAGAAACTCAAGTCCACAACACTTGGTGCAAATAATAAACGCAGCTTAGCAGTCAATAGGAAACTTCAGCGGTAGATGCAAACAAACCGAAAGTCTATGAAGCACAGTTATTCTTGAGGAAACTTGACACGAATAGATCCTTGACTTAGTCCAGACACAGATAGATTTGCTATTAGGCAGTTCAAATCATATGTTAGCTCAACCAGGGAGTCCTGGTTAATAGTCTCAGGTTTTGCAGAGCAGAAACAG
This sequence comes from Ranitomeya variabilis, assembly GCF_051348905.1. Lineage (NCBI taxonomy): Eukaryota > Metazoa > Chordata > Amphibia > Anura > Dendrobatidae > Ranitomeya > Ranitomeya variabilis. Next base: position 381,561,300 of record NC_135233.1, on the reverse strand, counting down.
CTTACATGTCCAGCAAATGCAGATGGAAGTAACACGAGCAGCAGATGAAGGAGGATTACTGAACACTGGTGTATGCAGCAGGAACTCAGAGCAGAGTGGAAGGATCTCCAACACAGGTTCACAGGAGCAGGTGCAGGTGCAAGGCCAGGGAGTAATCAGGAGCTGGATGCAAAGCAGAATAATCTAGCACAGACTGAAGGCTGGGGTGGAGTTCTATAGCAGGAAGACAAGTGCACATGAGACCAAAGATGCCATGTTGGAAAAGGGCAGTAATGCACAAAAGGTAAAAAATGTTCAGAGTCCTGACATTACTCCCTCATTAGGACGATCCTGGACCTGGTTTCTCAGGGGAATCTCTGATGAAAACGAGAAATCTTCTGTTGGGCATTGATGTTTTCCACAGGTTCCCAAGAGTCTTCCTCAGGGGGATATCTCTGCCATCTTATCAGATATTGGAGCCGATTCCTGTGAATCCTGGAATCAATAATTTCCTCCACCACGAATTGTTCTTGCCCATCAATCACCACAGGCTGCGGAGGTGGCACAAGATGTCCCTGGAAGGTATTAGGAGATACAGGCTTTAGTAAAGATACATGAAAAACTGGGTGTACCTTCATTGTCCTAGGTAGCTTCAGCCGGCAGGCCACAGAGCTCACAATACCGTTGATCTTGAAAGGGCCAATGAATTTCTGTCCAAGTTTTTGTGAAGGAACATTTAACTTCAGATTCTTAGTTGCTAACCACACGGAATCTCCTACCTTGAACATGGGTGCAGGTTTACGGAATCTATCAGCCGATCTCTTATAACGTTCTTGAGCTGTGGTCAGGGATTCCTTCAGAACCTCCAGATTTTGTCTCATCGCAGTCAGCCTTTCCTCTACTGCTGGAACCGGAGAATTAATTGGAGACCTAGGTAAAATACACGGATGATAATCCAGATTGGCAAAGAAAGGTGTAAATTTAGTGGAGGATTATTATATGAAAATTCGGCTAACGGCAACAACTCCAACCAATCATCCTGGAGATGGCTGACATAGCATCTTAGATATTGTTCCAGCATCTGGTTGGTATGCTCAGTCTGACCATTTGTCTGGGGATGGTAAGCAGAAGAGAGACAGACATTAATATTGAGTGCAGAGCAAAACCCCTTCCAGAATCTTGAAGTGAACTGTACTCCACGGTCAGAGATGATCTCATCCGGCATCCCATGCAACCGAAAGACATTCTGTATAACCAAGTTCACTGTATGTTTAGCAGAGGGGAGGCCAGTGCACGGAACAAAATGAGCAGCCTTAGTCAGGCAATCAACTACCACCATGATTGTATTCATGCCCCCCGATGTAGGCAGCTCCACAATAAAGTCCATTGATATAGACCCCCAAGGGCGGGATGGAATAGGTAATGGTTGTAGAAGACCCGTAGGTGCCACATGAGGAGTCTTGTAATGGGCACATACCTCGCAAGAGAGAACATAGTCCTTGGTATCCTTCAGGCAAGTTGGCCACCAGAAGAATCGGCTCAGGAACTCTTGTGTCTTCTGTACCCCCCTGTGACCAGCCAACTTGGAGTCATGTACCAACTTGAGGATCTGCAGATAGACTACCTCCGGGACGTCACTCTCTGAACCACATGCCACCCTTAAAGATAAGATTAATATCCAAAGGTGGGTTGGCCAGAAATACATCACCTTCATAGGCCTCCCTGCACTCCTTCCACAAGTCCTGATCGTGGATAACTCCGATGAAATTGGCATCAGATAGAATAGTCTTGGACGGAGCTCCAGGTACGGAATCCGCAGCATGGATTCGGGATAAAGCATCAGCCTTCCCATTACGAGAACCTGGACGGTACGAGATAACAAAGTTAAATTGATTTAAGAATAAGTTCCAACTAGCCTGACAAGGAGAAAGACATCTAGCGGATCTAAGGAACTCTAGATTGCGATGGTCAGTTAGCACTATGATCTGTTGTGCAGCTCCTTGCAGATGATGCCTCCATTCTTTGAAAGCCGCAATAATAGCCAGCAATTCCTTGTCTCCCACGTCGTAATTCTTCTCTGCTGAGGTTAGTCTATGGGAAAAGAAAGCACAAGGATGTAGAAGACCCTTCTCTCCAGAGTCCAGTTCGATGGGAGAGAATAGCCCCCAAAGCATTATCAGAAGCGTCCACCTCCACAATGAAGGATGTGTTGGATCTGGGTGTATCAACAGCGGTGCTGATGTGAAACAGATCTTCAGCCGATCAAAAGCTTCTTGAGCCTGTGATGACCACTTAAAGGGCTTTTCCTTCTTTGTCAAGGAAGTAATGGGACAGACAATATCAGAAAAATTTCGAATGAAGCGTCTGTAGAAATTTGCAAAACCAATAAAACGTTAGACCTCCTTAACGTTCTTGGGTACCGGCCAGTCAAGGATAGCCTGAATCTTACCAGATTCCATGTTCAGCCCCTGGGGAGAGATGATATAACCCAAGAACTGTATCTCAGAACGATGGAACTCGCATTTCTACGGCTTGATATACAGTTGGTTCTCTTTCAGACGTCTTAAAACAGTTTTGACATGGTCTTCATGTTCCTGTAGAGAGTCAGAAAAGATTAGTATATCGTCCAAAGAGATCACCACAAACTGGTCCAACAAATCTCTGAAGATGTCATTAACAAGGTGTTGAAATGCTGCAGGGGCGTTACAAAGCCCGAAGGGCATCACAAGAGATTCAAAGTGTCCATACCGGCATCTGAATGCTGTCTTCCACTCATCCCCTGGACGAATACGCACCAAATTATAAGCCCCACGAAGATCCAGCTTAGAGAACACCTTAGCATGGCGGACTCTTTCCAGTAATTCGGGAATCAGAGGCAAAGTGTAACGGTTTCGTACGGTTACCTTATTGAGTTCCCGATAGTCAACACAGGGTCTCAGGGTCCCATCCTTCTTCTTTACAAAAAAAATGGGTGCCCCTGCTGGTGAGGAAGAAGGACATATGAAGCCTTTGGTCAGATTTTCATAAATATACTCCTTTAAGGCTTGAAGCTCAGGTGCCGCCAAAGGGTATACGTGACCAAAAGGAATATCTGCCCCAGGAAGCAACTCAATGGAACAGTCATAATGCCTGTGTGGAGGAAGTTGGTCTGCATTCTTCTTGTCACAGAGGTCAGAGAACTCTTTATATGCTGGAGGTAAAGAAGATACCTGTACATGTGGTTCCGTAGCCGTAGACTCAGGGACAGCTTCTGTTAACGCTGAGTTGCTCCTTGTTGGAAAGATAATCTCCTTTGTCTCCCAGTTGATAATTGGGTTCTGAGAACGCAACCAAGGAATGCCTAAAATCACAGGAAAATGAGAAGAAATTAGCAAGAAAGAAAGTTGCTCCTGATGACTAGGCTCCAACAAAATTTCAAGGGGTACGGTCTCCTGATCCACAGGCCCAGAGATTAAAGGTGACCCATCCACTGTTTCCATGGTAATTGGAGAGGCTCTTTGCTGAATTTTAATACCATGTTCCTTGGCAAATGCGATATCCATGAAATTGCCACCTGCACCAGAGTCAATCATAGCTGAACTGGAAATCCACTTTCCTGAACACAGGATCTTAATAGGGAGAGAACAGTGAGAGTTCTTTTCCTTCAGCTCCTTGGGGGGTGAAGTCATAGAAAGTGAATGTAATACAGCGTTTAAAGGCAGGCTACATTCAGAGATGTCAGATTCATCATCACAGTTGTCATACTCCCCTATTGCTGCTAGCACCTTGTTAGGCCGTCTAGGACACTTAGGGCAATTGATCAAGAAGTGGTCAGACTGGCCGCAGTAGAAACATAGACTTTCACGAAGGCGATGCTCCCGGCGCTCATTGATCTCGCGTCTCTGAACGGAATCAATTTGCATGGGCACCTCCTCCACTTCCCGAGATGTTTTACCTGCAGGCTCTTTTGAAGGAAGGGAAAAGTTAGAAATACGGTTATATGCAGCAAATTTCTCCTGCCTACGCTCAGTAAGGCGAATGTCTATGCGCACACAATGCTGTATAAATGTCTCTAGTTCTTGTGGTGACTCTGAGCGAGCTAGTTCATCTTTTATAATACTAGACAGACCCCTTTTAAAAACGGGCAATTGTGCATAACTGTCCCAATTGGTATCTACCGCCAATCTCCTGAATTCAGTGGCATACTCAATAACAGAACGTTTAGCCTGGTGTAAAGACAACAAAGCAGATTCAGCGGTTGCACGGCGATTAGGGTCATCAAACATTAATGCCATAGCGGCCAAGAAATCATCCAAGTCATTTAACCGTGGGTCACGAGACTCAATTATCGGATTCGCCCAGGCGAGCGCTCGTGAGGTCAGTAGCATTATTAAACACAATACTTTGGATCTATCAGTAGGAAAATGGTCAGCATGCACATCAAAATATAGCATACATTGATTCACAAAGCCACGAAATTTGTCGCGATCACCATTAAATCTGAATGGGGGCAACTTAGGTGGGCTAGCTGGTGGCGGTTGCCCAGAGGGTAAAGTCACTTGTGCAGCTATTTGCGTGCTTATGTCCTGAAAAGCCCGTCCATACTGGGACTCTATGCCAGCAAGTTTGTTTTCCTGGGCTGCCATGCGATTGCTTAAGTCCTGCAAAGTTTGTCCAAACACTTGTTGATTGTGTTCAAAGCTTACAAACTTCTTTTGCAGACCTTCCACATCTTTCTGCAGCGATCTAATTATGGAAAACACCTGCTCTAATCTGCTTTCTGCAGTCATTGTTCCAGCAGTCTCCTTTTTTTTTATGGCTAGATTATCCTGTAATAATTAGGGTTGAGCGAAACGGGTCGTTCATTTTCAAAAGTCGCCGACTTTTGGCAAAGTCGGCGTCTCATGAAACCAAGCCGATCCCAGCGTTGCATCGGCCATGCGGTACGCGACTTTCGCGCCAAAGTCGCGTTTCAATGACGCGAAAAGCGCCATTTCTCAGCCACTGAAGGTGAACGCAGAGTGTGGGCAGCGTGATGACATAGTGCCTGGTCCCCACCATCTTAGAGAAGGGCATTGCAGTGATTGGCTTGCTGTCTGCGGCGTCACAGGGGCTATAAAGGGGCGTTCCCGCCGACCGCCATCTCACTGCTGCTGATCTGAGCTTAGGGAGAGGTTGCTGCCGCTTCGTCAGAAGCAGGGAGAGCGTTAGGCAGGGTCCATAAACCACCAAACCGCTTGTGCTGTAGCGATTTCCACTGTCCAACACCACCTTCGGTGTGCAGGGACAGTGGAAGCTACATTTTTTTATTTTTTCTCTCAGCGCTGTAGCTCATTGGGCTGCCCTAGAAGGCTCCCTGATAGCTGTATTGCTGTGTGTACGCCACTGTGGAAACCAACTGCTTTTTTCAAAGCACATATCCTCTTGTTCCTTCCTTTCTGCACAGCTATCTTTTTTGTTTGTCCACACTTTTTATTTAATTTGTGCATCAGTCCACTCCTTATTGCTGCCTGCCATACCTGGCTGAGATTACTGCAGGGAGATAGTAATTGTAGGACAGTCCCTGTTTTTTTTTTTTTTTTGTTGGAGATTAAGATTGGTATTTCTGCTAGAGTGCCATCCGTGTGTGTGCCATCTCTCATTGAGTGGGCCATAGAAAGCCTATTTATTTTTTTCCATGATTTGGGTTCTAAAATCTACCTGAAAAAAAAACACTACATCAATCAGTGGTAGAAAAAAATTGGCCTCAGTCAGGGCTTGTGTGCCACTCCTGACTCCTGTGTGTGCCATCTCTCACTCAGTGGGCCATAGAAAGCCTTTTTTTTTATTATTATTATTATTTGGTTTCTAAAGTCTCCCTGAAAAAAAATAAATAAATAAAAAAACAGTGGGAGATTAATATTGCCCTTTCAGCTTGTGTGCCAGTCTTGACTCCTGGGTGTGCCACCTCTCTCTCTCAAATTGTGGGCCATAGAAAGCCTATTTATTTTTTTCCTTGATTTGGGTTCTAAAATCTACCTTAAAAAAAACACTACATCAATCAGTGGTAGAAAAATATTGGCCTCAGTCAGGGCTTGTGTGCCACTCCTGACTCCTGTGTGTGCCATCTCTCACTCAGTGGGCCATAGAAAGCTTATTTATTTATTTTTTTATTACTTGGTTTCTAAAGTCTCCCTGAAAAAAAAAAAAAAAAAAAAAACAGTGGGAGATTAATATTGCCCTTTCAGCTTGTGTGCCAGTCTTGACTCCTGGGTGTGCCACCTCTCTCTCTCAAATTGTGGGCCATAGAAAGCCTATTTATTTTTTTCCTTGATTTGGGTTCTAAAATCTACCTTAAAAAAAACACTACATCAATCAGTGGTAGAAAAATATTGGCCTCAGTCAGGGCTTGTGTGCCACTCCTGACTCCTGTGTGTGCCATCTCTCACTCAGTGGGCCATAGAAAGCCTATTTATTTTTTTCCTTGATTTGGGTTCTAAAATCTACCTTTAAAAAAATCACTACATCAATCAGTGGGAGAAAAATATTGGCCTCAGTCAGGGCTTGTGTGCCACTCCTGACTCCTGTGTGTGCCATCTCTCACTCAGTGGGCCATAGAAAGCCTATTTATTTTTTTCCTTGATTTGGGTTCTAAAATCTACCTTAAAAAAAACACTACATCAATCAGTGGTAGAAAAATATTGGCCTCAGTCAGGGCTTGTGTGCCACTCCTGACTCCTGTGTGTGCCATCTCTCACTCAGTGGGCCATAGAAAGCCTATTTATTTTTTTGCTTGATTTGGGTTCTAAAATCTACCTTTAAAAAAATCACTACATCAATCAGTGGGAGAAAAATATTGGCCTCAGTCAGGGCTTGTGTGCCACTCCTGACTCCTGTGTGTGCCATCTCTCACTCAGTGGGTCATAGAAAGCTTATTTATTTATTTTTTTTATTATTTGGTTTCTAAAGTCTCCCTGAAAAAAAAAATAAATAAATAAAAAAACAGTGGGAGATTAATATTGCCCTTTCAGCTTGTGTGCCAGTCTTGACTCCTGGGTGTGCCACCTCTCTCTCTCAAATTGTGGGCCATAGAAAGCCTATTTATTTTTTTCCTTGATTTGGGTTCTAAAATCTACCTTAAAAAAAACACTACATCAATCAGTGGTAGAAAAATATTGGCCTCAGTCAGGGCTTGTGTGCCACTCCTGACTCCTGTGTGTGCCATCTCTCACTCAGTGGGCCATAGAAAGCCTATTTATTTTTTTGCTTGATTTGGGTTCTAAAATCTACCTTTAAAAAAATCACTACATCAATCAGTGGGAGAAAAATATTGGCCTCAGTCAGGGCTTGTGTGCCACTCCTGACTCCTGTGTGTGCCATCTCTCACTCAGTGGGCCATAGAAAGCCTATTTATTTTTTTGCTTGATTTGGGTTCTAAAATCTACCTTTAAAAAAATCACTACATCAATCAGTGGGAGAAAAATATTGGCCTCAGTCAGGGCTTGTGTGCCACTCCTGACTCCTGTGTGTGCCATCTCTCACTCAGTGGGCCATAGAAAGCCTTTTTTTTTTTTTAATTATTTGGTTTCTAAAGTCTCCCTGAAAAAAAAATAAAAATAAAAAAACAGTGGGAGATTAATATTGCCCTTTCTGCTTGTGTGCCAGTCTTGACTCCTTTGTGTGCCATCTCTCACTCAGTGGGCACTGGGCCATAGAAAGCGTTTTTTTTTTATTATTATTATTTGGTTTCTAAATTGTCCCTGAAAAAAACATTTTATCTTATTTGGTTTCTAAAGTCTCCCTGAGAAAAAAAAAAAAAAAAAATAGGTGGGAGATTAATATTGACATTTGGGCTTGAGTGACAGTCCTGCGTGTGTGGCATCTCTGTGATTTTGTGCCACAGAAAACAGTGTGTGTAACATTGTGCCTGATTTTCCTTGTGGTCTCAACAACCTGTTAAGGGATATTGAAATCATACTGAAGTTATAGCTCACCGTGTAAGTTGTTTGACAGCAACAAATAAAGTTACTTTGGTTACGTTTTTAAAACAATGAGGAAGTCTGGTGCAAGAGGTCATGGCCGTGGGCGTTCATTGTCAGCTGGTAATGATGGTAGTGGTAGTGGAGCATCAGGTGGGCGTGGGGATAAAAATATTCCACCTAAGTCTGGAGCTGTGGAGCCAGTTTCGTCGTCTGGCTACACAAGGCCTCGAAAGCTCTCTTTTCTGGGAGTAGGAAAACCGCTCTTAAAGCCGGAGCAGCAACAGCAAGTTTTGGCTTACATTGCAGACTCAGCCTCTAGCTCTTTTGCCTCCTCTTCTGAAACTGGTAAATGTAAAAGCAGCGCGTCGCTTGTGGATGTTCACGGTCAGGGACAAGTCGCTTCCTTGTCCTCTTCAGCAAAAACAACAACAAGAGAGAAGGATGCAGCAGGCGACACAACGGGTTACTCCATGGAGCTCTTTACACATACCGTCCCTGGCTTAGAAAGTGAAACACTTAACAGGCCATGCCCATTACAAGTAGATTCTGACATGGAGTGCACTGATGCACAGCCACAGCCAGAGTACTATGCTGCTCCTTTGACTCAGACCACAACATTGCCCTCTCAGGGTACTGATCCGCAATCAGACCCTGATGAGACTATGTTGCCCCGCCACGAACGCTATACCACCGACCGACACAGTGACACAGACGAAGTTGCACACGAGCTCGAAGAGGAGGTAATAGATGACCCAGTTGTTGACCCCGATTGGCAGCCATTGGGGGAACAGAGTGCAGGCGGCAGTAGTTCAGAAGCGGAGGTGGAGGAGGGGCCACAGCAGGCATCAACATCGCAACAGGTTCCATCTGCCGGGCCCGTATCTGGCCCAAAACGCGTGTCAAAGCCAAAACCTGTTGGAGGACAGCGTGGCCATCCGGTTAAAGCTCAGTCTGCAATCTGTTGTGAATTCGGTTTGTGGGCTCCCCCGGTGGTTTGTTATGGTAGTGTCTCTTATGTGCCTTCTTCCATCTCTGATTACCTGTCGCCACCCTCTAGGGGAGTTTCCTATTTAAGGCTGCTTGGCTGTTAGTCATATGCCGGCCAACAATGTGCTAGTAGCATTCTGTTGCATTCACCTGCTTCAAGTCCCAGTTCAGCTAAGTTGAATTTTGTTTCTTGTTTTGCTATTTTTGTCCAGCTATCTGCAATGTGACCTTTCAGTGCTGGAAGCTCTTGTGGACAGAAAATTACTACTCCAGTGGCATGAGTTGTCACTGGAGTTTAAAGTAGTTTCTGGATGGTGTTTTTGAATAGTGTTTTTAGGTTGACCGTGAAGTAACACTTTCCTGTCCTTCTGCTATCTAGTAAGCGGACCTCACTGTGCTAAATCTGCTGTTCATCCTACGTATGTCATTTCCTCTGAACTCACCGTCAATATCTGTGGGGGGCTACTATCACCTTTTGGGGTTCATCTGGAGGTAAGGCAGGCCTGTATATTCCTCTTATAGGGGTAGTTAGATCTCCGGCTGGCGCGTGGTGTCTAGGGCATCGTAGGTACATCCCCCGGCTACTGTAAGTGTTGGGTCAGGTTCAGGTCACGGTCGACCTTAGTTTCCATCACCCGAGAGCTAGTCCGTTTTGTATTTTTATTCCCCTGGTCATTGGGGTAACCATAACAGTTTGGCCGGCCAGTAAAAAATCTATGTGTTAAAATATGCACTAAAGCAGGAAGGAGGAGAAAAGGTTTTTTTTTCTGTGTTTGAAAGTGCACCTTAGTTTGCTCATTTGTATTCCTTGCTTAAACTGCAGTCTTCAGCCTTTTTTTTTCCTCCTCTCCTCTTAACCTCTGAATGCTTGGGTTACACCCATTTGAATCATGGATTCACAGAGTTTAGTTGCAGGTTTGAATAACCTTGCGACAAAAGTACAGAACCTACAAGATTTTGTTATACGTGCTCCAATGTCTGAACCTAAGATTCCTCTGCCTGAATACTTTACCGGAGACAGATCCCGGTTTTTGAGTTTCAGGGAAAATTGCAAATTGTTTTTGTCTCTGAGATCTCACTCTGCTGGTGATCATACTCAACAAGTTAAAATTGTTATCTCTCTACTGCGCGGCGACCCACAAAGTTGGGCATTTGCATTATCGCCAGGGGATCCTGCGTTGTTAAATGTAGATGCGTTTTTTCAGGCTTTGGGGTTGCTTTATGAAGAGCCTAATTTGGAGATTTTGGCTGAGAAAGCCTTGATAGCTCTTTCCCAAGGGCAAGATGAAGCTGAGATATACTGCCAGAAATTCCGTAAATGGTCGGTGCTTACTAGATGGAATGAGTGCGCTTTAGCAGCTAATTTCAGAGAAGGTCTCTCTGATGCCGTGAAGGATGTCATGGTGGGGTTCCCTGTGCCTACAGGTCTGAATGATGCCATGAAATTGGCTATCCAGATTGATCGGCGTTTGCGGGAGCGCAAATCTGTGCACCATATGGCGGGGTCTTCTGAGGAAAAATCTGTGCACCATATGGCGGTATCTTCTGAGCAAAAACCTGTGCACCATATGGCGGTGTCTTCTGAGCAAAGACCTGTGCACCATTTGGCGGTGACCTCTGAAAAGGCATTAGAGCATATGCAATGCGATCGTGTTTTGTCTAGAGGCGAACGTCAAAGTTACAGGCGCAAAAATGGATTGTGCTTCTACTGTGGTGATCCGGCTCATGTTATATCGGCATGCTCTAAACGTATAAATAAGGTTGATAAAAAGGTTGATAAATCTTTTTCTACAGGTACCTTGCAGTCAAAATTTCTTTTGTCCGTGACATTGATTTGTACCTTATCATCTGTTACTGTGAATGCTTATGTGGATTCTGGCGCCGCTCTGAGTCTCATGGATTGGTCCTTTGCCAAGCGTTGTGGGTTTGATTTGGAGCCGTTGGAAGTTTCTATTCCCCTGAAGGGTATTGATTCTACACCTTTGGCTAGCAATAAACCACAATATTGGACACAAGTGACTATGCGTCTTACCCCAGACCATCAGGAGATTATTCGTTTCCTTGTTTTATATAACCTACATGATGTCTTAGTGCTTGGATTACCATGGTTACAGATTCATAATCCCGTCTTGGACTGGAAATCTATGTCTGTGTTGAGCTGGGGATGTCGGGGTATTCATGGGGATGCACCTTTGGTTCCTATTTCTTCATCTACTCCCTCTGAGATCCCAGCATTTCTGTCAGATTTTTATGATGTCTTTCAAGAGCCTAAAGTTGATTCTCTCCCTCCCCACAGAGAGTGTGACTGCGCTATTGAATTGATCCCCGGTAGTAAGTTTCCTAAGGGTCGCTTGTTTAATTTGTCTGTGCCCGAACATACTGCTATGCGGGAGTATATCAGAGAATCCTTGGAAAAGGGTCATATTCGCCCCTCGTTGTCTCCACTAGGGGCAGGATTTTTCTTTGTAGGTAAAAAGGATGGTTCATTGAGACCTTGTATCGACTATCGACTTTTGAATAAGATTACAGTTAAATACCAGTACCCGTTACCTTTACTGACTGATCTGTTTGCTCGCATAAAGGGGGCTAAGTGGTTCACTAAGATCGATCTACGTGGTGCGTATAATTTGGTGCGGATTAAGCAGGGGGATGAGTGGAAGACCGCATTTAATACGCCTGAAGGCCATTTTGAGTATTTGGTAATGCCTTTCGGTCTCGCAAATGCCCCTTCCGTTTTTCAGTCCTTTATGCACGATATTTTCCGTGAATATCTGGATAAGTTTATGATTGTGTATTTGGATGATATTCTTGTTTTTTCGGAGGACTGGGAATCTCACGTTCAACAGGTCAGGAGAGTTTTTCAGGTTTTGCGAGCTAATTCTCTTTTTGTAAAGGGCTCAAAGTGTAGTTTTGGAGTTCAGAGAATTTCCTTTTTGGGATATATTTTTTCCCCTTCATCTATGGAGATGGACCCTGTCAAGGTCCAGGCTATTTGTGATTGGATGCAACCTACTTCTTTGAAGAGTCTGCAAAAGTTCTTGGGTTTTGCTAATTTCTATCGCCGATTTATAGCGGGTTTTTCTGCCATTGCTAAACCTTTGACTGATTTGACCAAAAAGGGTGCTGATGTTGCTAATTGGTCCTCTGCGGCTGTGGAGGCCTTTCAAGAGCTTAAGCGCCGCTTTTCTTCCGCTCCTGTGTTGCGCCAGCCTGATGTGTTACTTCCGTTCCAGGTTGAGGTGGATGCTTCGGAGATCGGAGCAGGTGCAGTTTTGTCGCAGAAAGATCTTGGACTCCCGTGTTTCCAGACGGAAACTTCAGTATCTGGTTAAGTGGAAAGGTTATGGCCAGGAGGATAATTCTTGGGTGACAGCATCCGATGTTCATGCTCCCGATTTGGTTCGTGCATTTCATAGTGCTCATCCAGATCGCCCTGGTGGTTCTGGTGAGGGTTCGGTGCCCCCTCCTTAAGGGGGGGGTACTGTTGTGAATTCGGTTTGTGGGCTCCCCCGGTGGTTTGTTATGGTAGTGTCTCTTATGTGCCTTCTTCCATCTCTGATTACCTGTCGCCACCCTCTAGGGGAGTTTCCTATTTAAGGCTGCTTGGCTGTTAGTCATATGCCGGCCAACAATGTGCTAGTAGCATTCTGTTGCATTCACCTGCTTCAAGTCCCAGTTCAGCTAAGTTGAATTTTGTTTCTTGTTTTGCTATTTTTGTCCAGCTATCTGCAATGTGACCTTTCAGTGCTGGAAGCTCTTGTGGACAGAAAATTACTACTCCAGTGGCATGAGTTGTCACTGGAGTTTAAAGTAGTTTCTGGATGGTGTTTTTGAATAGTGTTTTTAGGTTGACCGTGAAGTAACACTTTCCTGTCCTTCTGCTATCTAGTAAGCGGACCTCACTGTGCTAAATCTGCTGTTCATCCTACGTATGTCATTTCCTCTGAACTCACCGTCAATATCTGTGGGGGGCTACTATCACCTTTTGGGGTTCATCTGGAGGTAAGGCAGGCCTGTATATTCCTCTTATAGGGGTAGTTAGATCTCCGGCTGGCGCGTGGTGTCTAGGGCATCGTAGGTACATCCCCCGGCTACTGTAAGTGTTGGGTCAGGTTCAGGTCACGGTCGACCTTAGTTTCCATCACCCGAGAGCTAGTCCGTTTTGTATTTTTATTCCCCTGGTCATTGGGGTAACCATAACAGCAATCCCTGAAAAGGGATCCGATGCTAGGAAGAGTGCAGTCTGGCATTTTTTTAAACAACATCCAATTGATCAGCGCAAAGTCATCTGTCAAAAATGTTCAACTAGCTTAAGCAGAGGTCAGAATCTGAAAAGTCTCAATACTAGTTGCATGCATAGACACTTAACCACCATGCATTTTCAAGCCTGGACTAACTACCAAACGTCCCTTAAGGTTGTAGCACCCTCGGCCAATGAAGCTAGTCGGCAACGCAACATCCCTTCCGTCACTGTAAGGCCACCATTTTCCGCACCACCGGCAGTATCTGTGCAGGTTTCTTTGCCAGCCAAAAGCAGTCAGGGTCAGGGAATCACCAGTTTTGTAGGAGGAAATATTGCATCTAGGGCACCGGCGGAAACAATACCGTCTCCAACCGTCTCTCAGTCTGCCATGTCCACCGGCACACCCGCAAGTTCCACGTTCTCCATCTCTCCAGTTCAGCTCACACTACATGAGACTCTGGTTAGGAAAAGGAAGTACTTATCCTCGCATCCGCGTACACAGGGTTTTAACGCCCACATAGCTAGACTAATCTCGTTAGAGATGATGCCCTACCGGTTAGTTGAAAGCGAAGCTTTCAAAGCCCTGATGGAGTACGCTGAACCATGATACGAGCTACCCAGTCGACACTTTTTTTCCAGAAAAGCCATACCAGCCCTGCACCAGCATGTTAAACAGCGCATCGTCCATGCACTCAGGCAATCTGTGAGTACAAAGGTACACCTGACTACAGATGCATGGACCAGTAGGCATGGCCAGGGACGTTATGTGTCCATCACGGCACACTGGGTGAATGTGGTGGATGCAGGGTCCACAGGGGACATCAATTTCGGGACAGTTGTGCCTAGCCCACGGTCTAGGAAACAGTTGGCTGTAGGCGTTCGCACCCCCTCCTCCTCCTCGTCCTCCTGCAGAAGCTACAGCTCTTCCACAGACCGCAGTCGGCCAACCACTCCATCGGCAGATGACACTGTTGCACACCAGTTGTCCCATTATGGGCCAGCTACTGGCAAGCGTCAGCAGGCTGTATTGGCTATGAAGTGTTTGGGCGACAACAGACACACCGCGGAAGTTCTGTCCGAGTTCTTGCAACAAGAAACGCAGTCGTGGCTGGGCACAGTAGATCTTGAGGCAGGAAAGGTAGTGAGTGATAACGGAAGGAATTTCATGGCTGCCATCTCCCTTTCCCAACTGAAACACATTCCTTGCCTGGCTCACACCTTAAACCTGGTGGTGCAGTGCTTATTGAAAACTTATCCTGGGTTCTCCGACCTGCTCCTCAAAGTGCATGGACTTTGCTCACATATCCGACGTTCGCCTGTACACTCCAGCCGTATGCAGACCTATCAGCGGTCTTTGAACATTCCCCAGCATCGCCTAATCATAGACATTGCAACAAGGTGGAACTCAACACTGCACATGCTTCAGAGACTGTGCCAACAGAGGCGGGCTGTTATGTTTTTGTGGGAGGATACACATACACGGGCAGGCAGTAGGATGGCAGACATGGAGTTGTCAGGTGTGCAGTGGTCCAAGATACAAGACATGTGTCAAGTCCTTCAGTGTTTTGAGGAATGCACACGGCTGGTTAGTGCAGACAACGCCGTAATAAGCATGAGCATCCCCCTAATGCGTCTGCTGATGCAAAGTTTGACGCACATAAAGGATCAGGCGTCTGCACCAGAGGAAGAGGAAAGCCTTGATGACAGTCAGCCATTGTCTGGTCAGGGCAGTGTACAGGACGAGGTAGCGGGCGAAGAGGAGGTGGAGGATGAGGAGGATGATGGGGATGAGTATATTTTTAATGCGGAAGCTTTCCCGGGGGCACTGGAAATTGGTTGCGTGGCAAGGCCGGGTTCTGGTTTTTTGAGGGACACAAGTGACGTAGATTTGCCTGAAACTGCCCCTCAACCAATCACAACCGGAGATTTGACAACTGGAACTTTGGCCCACATGGCGGATTATGCCTTACGTATCCTAAAAAGGGACACACGCATTACGAAAATAATGAACGATGACGATTACTGGTTGGCCTGCCTCCTTGATCCACGCTATAAAGGCAAATTGCAAAATATAATGCCACATGAGAACTTGGAACTAATATTAGCAACCAAACAATCAACTCTTGTTGACCGTTTGCTTCAGGCATTCCCAGCACACAGCGCACGTGATCGTTCTCACACGAGCTCCAGGGGGCAGCAGACTAGGAGTGTTAGGGGTGCACACATCAGAAGTGGCGTTGGACAGAGGGGTTTTCTGACCAGGTTGTGGAGTGATTTTGCTACGACCGCAGACAGGACAGGTACTGCTGCATCAATTGAAAGTGACAGGAGACAACATTTGTCCAGTATGGTTACTAACTATTTTTCATCCCTTATCGATGTTCTCCCTCAACCGTCATTCCCATTTGATTACTGGGCATCAAAATTAGACACCTGGCCAGAATTGGCAGAATATGCATTGCAGGAGCTTGCTTGCCCGGCAGCAAGTGTCCTATCAGAAAGAGTATTCAGTGCTGCAGGTTCAATATTAACCGAAAAAAGGACTCGTCTGGCTACCCAAAATGTTGACGATCTAACATTCATTAAAATGAACCACAACTGGATTTCAAAATCTTTTGCCCCACCTTGCCCGGCCGACACCTAGCTTTCCTATGAAAAGCTCTTGCCTGTGAATTACTTTTCTAATGTCTAATTTGCTGCAGCTGATTGTCCAGCATACGACATGTTTACACCTCCATAAATGGCCAAACTCACCACACGGGGCCGTGGTATCGCGACTTGGCGCAAGCACCCGTGAGACTGCTGTTTGTCTGAAGAGGTGGGTGTGCTCGCTTTTGGTTGACGGCATTGCTACTGGGTCCCTCATAGTACAATGTAGTGTCTCTGGCGGTGGTGGTGCGCACCCAACGTCAGACACACCGTTGTAACATGAGGGGCCCTGGGGCGGTCCCGCCGGCCACAAGAGAGTTCCCCCCTCCCCCAGCTCAAACTGTGCTCTACCACGTGCAAAATTATGTCGCACAGCTCCACCAATGTTTAGTCTATTCGCTGACATCATTCAATGTCTGGCACTGACAATACAAATTTGTAGACATCTATGATGCTACTTAAAGTAGTCTGTGTCAGTGTCCTATATTGGCACCATTAAATAGTTACTGCCAAATTACTATGTCAGAAACTCAGCAGATGAGCCCACCCCTGTACCTAAGTATGCCACCTTTTTTTTTTTTGGGTTGTTTTGCGAGACATTAACATCTATTTATATTTTGGGAGTACTGGGACAGACACTCCTTGCAATACTCCTCCACTGACCACAATGCTGCCTGCCTGTGTATCCATGTAACTGATGTAAAACTGCCTTGAGCCTATGTTTTGTTATTTTAGGCCTTTGATAGCCTGTCTGCGGTCCCTACTTGCAATACTCCTCCTCCGCTGACCACCAAGCTGCCTGTGTATCCATGTAACCTATTTTAAACTGCCTTGAGCCTATGTTTTGTTATTTTAGGCCTTTGATAGCCTGTCTGCGGTCCCTACTTTAAATACTCCTCCACTGACCACCAAGCTGCCTGTGTATCCATGTAACCGATGTAAAACTGCCATGAGCCTATTGTTTGCTATTTTAGGCCTTTGATAGCCTGTCTGCGGTCCCTACTTTAAATACTCCTCCACTGACCACCAAGCTGCCTGTGTATCCATGTAACCGATGTAAAACTGCCATGAGCCTATTGTTTGCTATTTTAGGCCTTTGATAGCCTGTCTGCGGTCCCTACTTTAAATACTCCTCCATTGACAACAATGCTGCCTGTGTATCCATGTAACCGACGTAAAACTGCCATGAGCCTATGTTTTGTTATTTTAGGCCTTTGATAGCCTGTCTGCGGTCCCTACTTTAAATACTCCTCCACTGACCACCAAGCTGCCTGTGTATCCATGTAACCTATTTTAAACTGCCTTGAGCCTATGTTTTGTTATTTTAGGCCTTTGATAGCCTGTCTGCGGTCCCTACTTTAAATACTCCTCCATTGACAACAATGCTGCCTGTGTATCCATGTAACCGACGTAAAACTGCCATGAGCCTATGTTTTGTTATTTTAGGCCTTTGATAGCCTGTCTGCGGTCCCTACTTTAAATACTCCTCCACTGACCACCAAGCTGCCTGTGTATCCATGTAACCGATGTAAAACTGCCATGAGCCTATTGTTTGCTATTTTAGGCCTTTGATAGCCTGTCTGCGGTCCCTACTTTAAATACTCCTCCATTGACAACAATGCTGCCTGTGTATCCATGTAACCGACGTAAAACTGCCATGAGCCTATGTTTTGTTATTTTAGGCCTTTGATAGCCTGTCTGCGGTCCCTACTTTAAATACTCCTCCACTGACCACCAAGCTGCCTGTGTATCCATGTAACCTATTTTAAACTGCCTTGAGCCTATGTTTTGTTATTTTAGGCCTTTGATAGCCTGTCTGCGGTCCCTACTTTAAATACTCCTCCACTGACCACCAAGCTGCCTGTGTATCCATGTAACCGATGTAAAACTGCCATGAGCCTATTGTTTGCTATTTTAGGCCTTTGATAGCCTGTCTGCGGTCCCTACTTTAAATACTCCTCCACTGACCACCAAGCTGCCTGTGTATCCATGTAACCGATGTAAAACTGCCATGAGCCTATTGTTTGCTATTTTAGGCCTTTGATAGCCTGTCTGCGGTCCCTACTTTAAATACTCCTCCATTGACAACAATGCTGCCTGTGTATCCATGTAACCGACGTAAAACTGCCATGAGCCTATGTTTTGTTATTTTAGGCCTTTGATAGCCTGTCTGCGGTCCCTACTTTAAATACTCCTCCACTGACCACCAAGCTGCCTGTGTATCCATGTAACCTATTTTAAACTGCCTTGAGCCTATGTTTTGTTATTTTAGGCCTTTGATAGCCTGTCTGCGGTCCCTACTTTAAATACTCCTCCATTGACAACAATGCTGCCTGTGTATCCATGTAACCGACGTAAAACTGCCATGAGCCTATGTTTTGTTATTTTAGGCCTTTGATAGCCTGTCTGCGGTCCCTACTTTAAATACTCCTCCACTGACCACCAAGCTGCCTGTGTATCCATGTAACCGATGTAAAACTGCCATGAGCCTATTGTTTGCTATTTTAGGCCTTTGATAGCCTGTCTGCGGTCCCTACTTTAAATACTCCTCCATTGACAACAATGCTGCCTGTGTATCCATGTAACTGACGTAAAACTGCCATGAGCCTATGTTTTGTTATTTTAGGCCTTTGATAGCCTGTCTGCGGTCCCTACTTTAAATACTCCTCCACTGACCACCAAGCTGCCTGTGTATCCATGTAACCTGTTTTAAACTGCCTTGAGCCTATGTTTTGTTATTTTAGGCCTTTGATAGCCTGTCTGCGGTCCCTACTTTAAATACTCCTCCACTGACCACCAAGCTGCCTGTGTATCCATGTAACCGATGTAAAACTGCCATGAGCCTATTGTTTGCTATTTTAGGCCTTTGATAGCCTGTCTGCGGTCCCTACTTTAAATACTCCTCCATTGACAACAATGCTGCCTGTGTATCCATGTAACCGACGTAAAACTGCCATGAGCCTATGTTTTGTTATTTTAGGCCTTTGATAGCCTGTCTGCGGTCCCTACTTTAAATACTCCTCCACTGACCACCAAGCTGCCTGTGTATCCATGTAACCTATTTTAAACTGCCTTGAGCCTATGTTTTGTTATTTTAGGCCTTTGATAGCCTGTCTGCGGTCCCTACTTTAAATACTCCTCCATTGACAACAATGCTGCCTGTGTATCCATGTAACCGACGTAAAACTGCCATGAGCCTATGTTTTGTTATTTTAGGCCTTTAATAGCCTGTCTGCGGTCCCTACTTTAAATACTCCTCCACTGACCACCAAGCTGCCTGTGTATCCATGTAACCTATTTTAAACTGCCTTGAGCCTATGTTTTGTTATTTTAGGCCTTTGATAGCCTATCTGCGGTCCCTACTTTAAATACTCCTCCACTGACCACCAAGCTGCCTGTGTATCCATGTAACCGATGTAAAACTGCCATGAGCCTATTGTTTGCTATTTTAGGCCTTTGATAGCCTGTCTGCGGTCCCTACTTTAAATACTCCTCCACTGACCACCAAGCTGCCTGTGTATCCATGTAACCGATGTAAAACTGCCATGAGCCTATTGTTTGCTATTTTAGGCCTTTGATAGCCTGTCTGCGGTCCCTACTTTAAATACTCCTCCATTGACAACAATGCTGCCTGTGTATCCATGTAACCGACGTAAAACTGCCATGAGCCTATGTTTTGTTATTTTAGGCCTTTGATAGCCTGTCTGCGGTCCCTACTTTAAATACTCCTCCACTGACCACCAAGCTGCCTGTGTATCCATGTAACCTATTTTAAACTGCCTTGAGCCTATGTTTTGTTATTTTAGGCCTTTGATAGCCTGTCTGCGGTCCCTACTTTAAATACTCCTCCATTGACAACAATGCTGCCTGTGTATCCATGTAACCGACGTAAAACTGCCATGAGCCTATGTTTTGTTATTTTAGTCCTTTGATAGCCTGTCTGCGGTCCCTACTTTAAATACTCCTCCACTGACCACCAAGCTGCCTGTGTATCCATGTAACCGATGTAAAACTGCCATGAGCCTATTGTTTGCTTTTTTAGGCCTTTGATAGCCTGTCTGCGGTCCCTACTTTAAATACTCCTCCATTGACAACAATGCTGCCTGTGTATCCATGTAACCGACGTAAAACTGCCATGAGCCTATGTTTTGTTATTTTAGGCCTTTGATAGCCTGTCTGCGGTCCCTACTTTAAATACTCCTCCACTGACCACCAAGCTGCCTGTGTATCCATGTAACCTATTTTAAACTGCCTTGAGCCTATGTTTTGTTATTTTAGGCCTTTGATAGCCTGTCTGCGGTCCCTACTTTAAATACTCCTCCACTGACCACCAAGCTGCCTGTGTATCCATGTAACCGATGTAAAACTGCCATGAGCCTATTGTTTGCTATTTTAGGCCTTTGATAGCCTGTCTGCGGTCCCTACTTTAAATACTCCTCCACTGACCACCAAGCTGCCTGTGTATCCATGTAACCGATGTAAAACTGCCATGAGCCTATTGTTTGCTATTTTAGGCCTTTGATAGCCTGTCTGCGGTCCCTACTTTAAATACTCCTCCATTGACAACAATGCTGCCTGTGTATCCATGTAACCGACGTAAAACTGCCATGAGCCTATGTTTTGTTATTTTAGGCCTTTGATAGCCTGTCTGCGGTCCCTACTTTAAATACTCCTCCACTGACCACCAAGCTGCCTGTGTATCCATGTAACCTATTTTAAACTGCCTTGAGCCTATGTTTTGTTATTTTAGGCCTTTGATAGCCTGTCTGCGGTCCCTACTTTAAATACTCCTCCATTGACAACAATGCTGCCTGTGTATCCATGTAACCGACGTAAAACTGCCATGAGCCTATGTTTTGTTATTTTAGGCCTTTGATAGCCTGTCTGCGGTCCCTACTTTAAATATTCCTCCACTGACCACCAAGCTGCCTGTGTATCCATGTAACCGATGTAAAACTGCCATGAGCCTATTGTTTGCTATTTTAGGCCTTTGATAGCCTGTCTGCGGTCCCTACTTTAAATACTCCTCCATTGACAACAATGCTGCCTGTGTATCCATGTAACCGACGTAAAACTGCCATGAGCCTATGTTTTGTTATTTTAGGCCTTTGATAGCCTGTCTGCGGTCCCTACTTTAAATACTCCTCCACTGACCACCAAGCTGCCTGTGTATCCATGTAACCTATTTTAAACTGCCTTGAGCCTATGTTTTGTTATTTTAGGCCTTTGATAGCCTGTCTGCGGTCCCTACTTTAAATACTCCTCCACTGACCACCAAGCTGCCTGTGTATCCATGTAACCGATGTAAAACTGCCATGAGCCTATTGTTTGCTATTTTAGGCCTTTGATAGCCTGTCTGCGGTCCCTACTTTAAATACTCCTCCATTGACAACAATGCTGCCTGTGTATCCATGTAACCGACGTAAAACTGCCATGAGCCTATGTTTTGTTATTTTAGGCCTTTGATAGCCTGTCTGCGGTCCCTACTTTAAATACTCCTCCACTGACCACCAAGCTGCCTGTGTATCCATGTAACCTATTTTAAACTGCCTTGAGCCTATGTTTTGTTATTTTAGGCCTTTGATAGCCTGTCTGCGGTCCCTACTTTAAATACTCCTCCATTGACAACAATGCTGCCTGTGTATCCATGTAACCGACGTAAAACTGCCATGAGCCTATGTTTTGTTATTTTAGGCCTTTAATAGCCTGTCTGCGGTCCCTACTTTAAATACTCCTCCACTGACCACCAAGCTGCCTGTGTATCCATGTAACCTATTTTAAACTGCCTTGAGCCTATGTTTTGTTATTTTAGGCCTTTGATAGCCTGTCTGCGGTCCCTACTTTAAATACTCCTCCACTGACCACCAAGCTGCCTGTGTATCCATGTAACCGATGTAAAACTGCCATGAGCCTATTTTTAGGTATTTTAGGCCTAGGAAGCCTGTCTGCAGTCCCTAATTCAAGTTGTCCTCAAATGAATAAAGCTAAGCTTCTACCTTCTGCCTCTCATTAACTGCTGTTTTTTTAAAAAAAAAATGGTGTTTAGGGCCTACTAACGGTTTCTGCCCCTCCCTGGTGTTGTCCTCAACTGAATACAGCTGAGCTTCAACCTTCTGGCTCTCATTAAGTGTTTTTTAAAAAACAAAATGGTGGTTAGGGCCTACTAACGGTTTCTGCCCCTCCCTGGTGTTGTCCTCAACTGAATACAGCTGAGCTTCAACCTTCTGGCTCTCATTAAGTGTTTTTTAAAAAACAAAATGGTGGTTAGGGCCTACTAACGGTTTCTGCCGCTCCCTGGTGTTGTCCTCAACTGTATAAAGCTGAGCTTCAGTCTTTAGGCTTTTGGCCTATAGTAGCAGATATTAAACTGCATTTGGCCTACTAGTGTGGTTGGGCCCTTAAAACAGTGTCTGCTGCTCCTGGGTTTGCTACTCCACTGAACAAAGCAATGCCGCCTGTTTAGTCCTGTTACCAATTTTGAACTGCATTTAGCCCACTTTATTCTTTGGGCCCATATCTGTTTCCCCCTCATCCTGCCCATTGCCCAGCCAGTGATAGATGAGTCTGCTGGTACATTGACCCATAATGCAACATTCCCCGTGCACGCTACACTGCAAGATTGTGACCCTGCTGAAAGTCAGGTCCCCCTTCCCGCATAAAATACCACCTTACACGGGGACAAAGAGGAAGGTGCAGTTGAAGGTGCAGGTTCCTTCATCAGGTGGGGGGAGGAATACTCGTTGGCGACGTCACTGCCACAGGGCCCCTCATAGTACGCAAAAGTGTTGCTACCGGTGGGAGGCGCCCCCGCCGTGCAAACACACCGCTGTACTTTGATCGGTGTCTACCCAGATAACGGTGCAGCTACGACACTTAAGTAAGCCCACCACGAAGTCCATCCCAACCATCTCCCAGGGCCTGTCTGCCACTGGCAGGGGGTAAAGTAGCCCAGCAGGCCGTTGCCGAGTAGACCGATTCTTGGCGCAGGAGACACATGCCCGAATATTATCCCCGACGTCACGAGCCATATGCGGCTACCAGTATGTTCTCGCCAGAAGCTCAAATGTCCTCTTGATCCCGAAATGTGTACCCTTCTTGGACAAAGGAGCCCAACAGAGAAACTCCGGTCGCAAATTTGATGGTACAAAAGGCTTGCCCGGGGGAACAGACTCTAGTGAATCCGGAGCCACGGTTCTCAGGCTCTCAGAAGGGACAATAAGCCAAGGCTCCTCCTCCTCTGATGACACTACGGAGCGGGAGAGAGCGTCGGCACGAATGTTCTTCAACCTGGAGAAAAAAGTTAGGGTGAAATGGAACCGGGAGAAGAACAGGGACCATCTGGCCTGGCGAGAATTTTGCCGCTGGGCTGTCTGTTAGTACACAAAATTTTTTTGGTCTGTAAAAACTTTAGGAGGTGTCTCCACTCTGAGAAAGCCAACTTCATGGCTAGCAACTCCCTGTCCACGATGGAATAATTCCTCTCCGCTGGTGAGAAGGTCTTGGAGAAGAAGCAAGGATGCTTCTGACCTTGAGCATCCTTTTGGAAGAGGACTGCTCCAGCACCAACGGATGAGGCATCCACCTCTATTATAAATGCCTTATCTACATCGGGGCGATGTAGGATGGGAGCGCTAGCGAAGTGTGACTTAATAGTGAGTAGGGCCTTGGAGACCTCCTCCGACCACAACTTGGGATTTGCTCCCTTCTTGGTGAGGGCAACCAAGGGAGCTACCAAAGATGAGAAGTGTGGGATGAACTGGCGATAGTAATTAATGAACCCCATAAAGCGCTGCACTGCTTTAAGAGAATGGGGTTCTTGCCAGTCCATTACAGCCTGTAGCTTGGCAGGATCCATAGTAAATCCCTGGTCAGAGATGATATAGCCAAGGAAAGGCAAAGACTCCTGCTCAAACACACACTTCAGTTTGCCCATAAGAGGTCAAAAACTTTGCAAACATCTCTCTGATTGGAGTCAATATCTGGAGAGTAGATGAGAATATCATCCAGATAGACTACGAACGAGGTGGTGAGCATCACCCGGAAGATGTCGTTCACAAAGTCTTGGAAAACGGCTGGGGCATTACAGAGTCTATCAAAGAGCTCAGATATCAAGGGCAAAGGATACTTATTCTTAAGTGATGGCGTTAAGACCCCAGTAGTCTATGCATGGACGTAGTTCTCCCCATATTGACAGCAGCATCAGAGGGGCTAAACGCCCACGATCAATGCTAGTAGGGCATCACCTCTCATATTGAGTTGACACCCACATTTGATCGTGACGGTGCTTTGTGTGAGCTCATATGATCCCACAGCACTGTACATACACTCACCGGCCACTTTATTAGGTACACCTGTCCAACTTCTTGTTAACACTTAATTTCTAATCAGCCAATCACATGGCGGCAACTCAGTGCATTTAGGCATGTAGACATGGTCAAGACAATCTCCTGCAGTTCAAACCGAGCATCAGTATGGGGAAGAAAGGTGATTTGAGTGCCTTTGAACGTGGCATGGTTGTTGGTGCCAGAAGGGCTGGTCTGAGTATTTCAGAAACTGCTGATCTACTTGGATTTTCACGCACAACCATCTCTAGGGTTTACAGAGAATGGTCCGAAAAAGAAAAAAAATCCAGTGAGCGGCAGTTCTGTGGGCGGAAATGCCTTGTTGATGCCAGAGGTCAGAGGAGAATGGGCAGGCTGGTTCGAGCTGATAGAAAGGCAACAGTGACTCAAATCGCCACCCGTTACAACCAAGGTAGGCCTAAGAGCATCTCTGAACGCACAGTGCGTCGAACTTTGAGGCAGATGGGCTACAGCAGCAGAAGACCACACCGGGTACCACTCCTTTCAGCTAAGAACAGGAAACTGAGGCTACAATTTGTACAAGCTCATCGAAATTGGACAGTAGAAGATTGGAAAAACGTTGCTTGGTCTGATGAGTCTCGATTTCTGCTGCGACATTCGGATGGTAGGGTCAGAATTTGGCGTAAACAACATGAAAGCATGGATCCATCCTGCCTTGTATGGAGCATCTTTGGGATGTGCAGCCGACAAATCTGCGGCAACTGTGTGATGCCATCATGTCAATATGGACCAAAATCTCTGAGGAATGCTTCCAGCACCTTGTTGAATCTATGCCACGAAGAATTGAGGCAGTTCTGAAGGCAAAAGGGGGTCCAACCCGTTACTAGCATGGTGTACCTAATAAAGTGGCCGGTGAGTGTATATGGCGCATGTTGGGAAGGGGTTAAGAAAGAAGTGTGTAAAGACAGAAGACACAACCTTCAAAGAAATCATGCATTTTGGAAATTAAGAAAAGTAAACACTGAATCAGAAGGCAAACATTTTAATAAAATTCACAATACTAATAATACCACACACAATACAATACAACCACTCACCGATTCATCAAACCTACAAACTAAAGATGACCTGCTAATAGTTGTTATCACATTTTACTGTCTTTATAAGTATAACAGCAGCTCTAGAATGTTGTCTTTATGTTGTTTTTTATCTATTTTGAAACACTACTGCTTTTGACAGAACAAACTTTACATTTAAGTCTGTCTTAAAATATTGTGCACAGGGCAACAAGCTCAGAGTACAAAACCAGCACTAAAACTACATATAAATTATGCAAAAGGAATCAATGAAGAAAGTAATGCAATAAAAGGAACAAATAATGTCATGTCAAATGCATACAGGTTGCTGGGGAGAGGATGTATGCCTACAAAAAAGTGCTGAATGATTGCCCACTGTCCTTAAAAGGTGATGATACCTATGGTGATAATTACAATCAGTTCCTTCTATAAAATCTTGCAATGGCTTTAAAATATAACACATTAAGTAGCAATGAAGAAAGTGTTTAAGTAGGAAAGATGGATATGCTTCTTAGACCAGCTAATTTTCCTTACTGCTCAGTTCACAGATCTGGGGGTATGACCTAGAATAATGGCCCAACAGACGGAACTTGATAACATTTCACCTGAGAAGAGCTGACAAGTGTCCATTCAGTTTTTATTATATATAACAGTAAAGGCATAACAATCATTTCCAAACCATGAAATCTTTGAGATCTCTTAGAGCCACAATTACAAAAAATATATAATGTGACTCATTAGAAACACATATATAAGACACTTTATAAGCGTGTCCCGAGGAACACTCCGGTATAAAACATCAGAAAATATAAAAATAAGTATTTTGCTTATAAAAAAGAAAATACTGGAGAGATGTCAAATGCAGACATTTTAACATTAAAAACAAAAACACATACAACAAAAATCTGGTACAGTACAAAAATTGGCCACCAGCTACAAAAACTTTCTCCTGCAAGTAGTTAACTGAAAGGTTTTTTTCAGTTGAAAACACAGATATGGCATCCACCGAGTGTTGTCCTGTCGCGTCTTCTTTATATTATTGCCAAGAAGCTGCAACTGAATAAAGCTGTGCTTCAACCTTATGGCTTTCGGCCTATAGTATCCGATATTAAACTGCATTTGGCCTTCAACATTGGTTCCGGCCTACTAACGGTGTCTGCCCCTGCCTGGTGTTGTCCTCAACTGAATAAAGCTGAGCTTCCACCTTCTGGCTCTGATTAACTGCTGTTTTTTTAAAAATTGGCTGTTCCGGCCTACTAACGGTGTCTGCCCCTGCCTGGTGTTGTCCTCAACTGAATAAAGCTGTGCTTCAACCTTCTGTTCCAAATTAAGATTTTTAAAAAAGAAATTGGGTGTTTAGGGCCTACTAACGGTGTCTGCCCCTGCCTGGTGTTGCCCTCCACTGAACAAAGCTGCGCTTCTACCTTCTGGCTCTTATTAAGATTTAAAAAAAAAAAAAAATGTTTAGGGCCTACTAACGGTGTCTGCCCCTGCCTGGTGTTGTCCTCAACTGAATAAAGCTGTGCTTCAACCTTCTGTTCCAAATTAAGATTTTTAAAAAAGAAATTGGGTG
This sequence comes from Ranitomeya variabilis, assembly GCF_051348905.1. Lineage (NCBI taxonomy): Eukaryota > Metazoa > Chordata > Amphibia > Anura > Dendrobatidae > Ranitomeya > Ranitomeya variabilis. The sequence continues at coordinate 381,534,550 of NC_135233.1, read as the reverse complement.
TTTAGGGCCTACTAACGGTGTCTGCCCCTCCCTGGTGTTGTCCTCAACTGAATAAAGCTGTGCTTCAACCTTCTGGCTCTTATTAACTGCTGTTTTTTTAAAAATTGGCTGTTCCGGCCTACTAACGGTGTCTGCCCCTGCCTGGTGTTGTCCTCAACTGAATAAAGCTGAGCTTCTACCTTCTGGCTCTTATTAACTGCTGTTTTTTTAAAAATTGGCTGTTCCGGCCTACTAACGGTGTCTGCCCCTGCCTGGTGTTGTCCTCAACTGAATAAAGCTGAGCTTCTACCTTCTGGCTCTTATTAAGATTTAAAAAAAAAAAAAAATGTTTAGGGCCTACTAACGGTGTCTGCTCCTGCCTGGTGTTGCCCTCCACTGAACAAAGCCTAGCTTCTACCTTCTGGCTCTTATTAAGATTTAAAAAAAAAAAAAATGTTTAGGGCCTACTAACGGTGTCTGCCCCTGCCTGGTGTTGCCCTCCACTGAACAAAGCTGAGCTTCTACCTTCTGGCTCTTATTAAGATTTAAAAAAAAAAAAAAAATGTTTAGGGCCTACTAACGGTGTCTGCCCCTGCCTGGTGTTGTCCTCCACTGAATAAAGCTGAGCTTCCACCTTCTGGCTCTGATTAACTGCTGTTTTTTTAAAAATTGGCTGTTCCGGCCTACTAACGGTGTCTGCCCCTGCCTGGTGTTGTCCTCAACTGAATAAAGCTGTGCTTCAACCTTCTGTTCCAAATTAAGATTTTTAAAAAGAAATTGGGTGTTTAGGGCCTACTAACGGTGTCTGCCCCTGCCTGGTGTTGCCCTCCACTGAACAAAGCTGTGCTTCAACCTTCTGGCTCTTATTAACTGCTGTTTTTTTAAAAATTGGCTGTTCCGGCCTACTAACGGTGTCTGCCCCTGCCTGGTGTTGTCCTCAACTGAATAAAGCTGTGCTTCAACCTTCTGTTCCAAATTAAGATTTTTAAAAAGAAATTGGGTGTTTAGGGCCTACTAACGGTGTCTGCCCCTCCCTGGTGTTGTCCTCAACTGAATAAAGCTGTGCTTCAACCTTCTGGCTCTTATTAACTGCTGTTTTTTTAAAAATTGGCTGTTCCGGCCTACTAACGGTGTCTGCCCCTGCCTGGTGTTGTCCTCAACTGAATAAAGCTGAGCTTCTACCTTCTGGCTCTTATTAACTGCTGTTTTTTTAAAAATTGGCTGTTCCGGCCTACTAACGGTGTCTGCCCCTGCCTGGTGTTGTCCTCAACTGAATAAAGCTGAGCTTCTACCTTCTGGCTCTTATTAAGATTTAAAAAAAAAAAAAAATGTTTAGGGCCTACTAACGGTGTCTGCCCCTGCCTGGTGTTGCCCTCCACTGAACAAAGCTGAGCTTCTACCTTCTGGCTCTTATTAAGATTTAAAAAAAAAAAAAATGTTTAGGGCCTACTAACGGTGTCTGCCCCTGCCTGGTGTTGTCCTCCACTGAACAAAGCTGAGCTTCTACCTTCTGGCTCTTATTAAGATTTAAAAAAAAAAAAAATGTTTAGGGCCTACTAACGGTGTCTGCCCCTGCCTGGTGTTGTCCTCAACTGAATAAAGCTGAGCTTCTACCTTCTGGCTCTTATTAACTGCTGTTTTTTTAAAAATTGGCTGTTCCGGCCTACTAATGGTGTCTGCCCCTCCCTGGTGTTGTCCTCAACTGAACAAAGCTGAGCTTCCACATTCTGGCTTTCGGCCTATACTATCAGATATTAAACTGCATTTGGCCTACTAGTGTGGTTAGGCCCTTGAAACAGTGTCTGCTGCTCTTGGGTTTGCTACTCCACTGAACAAAGCAATGCCGCCTGTTTAGTCCTGTTACCAATTTTGAACTGCATTTAGCCTACTTTATTCTTTGGCCCTATATCTGTTTCCTCCTCATCCTGCCCATTGCCCCAGCCACTGCTAGATGAGTCTGCTGGTACATTGACCTAGACCACTACATTCCCCTTGTACTCTACACAGCCAGAATCTGACCCTGCTGAAAGTAAGGTTCCCCTTCCCGCATGTTATACCACCTTACACAGGGACAAAGAGGAAGGTGCAGATGAAAGTGCAGGTTCCTTCATCAGGTGGGGGGGGCATACTCGTTGGCGATGTCACTGGCACAGGGCCCCTCAGAGTACGCAAAAGTGTCGCTGCTGGTGGGAGGCGCCCCCGCCATGCAAACACACCGCCGTACTTTGAGGGGCCCTATGCCAGTGCCAATGCGAACGAGTGGGCCCCCCCTGCTTGCTCAGGATCACAGCACTTGCAACGTTGAAATACTTACCTCTCCCTGCTCCACCACTGTGACGTAGTCCGCATTTCCTGGGCCCACGAAAAACTTGAGCCAGCCCTACTCCCCCCACAACTTTAGCCAAATGACCCCCAATTTCCTATGCCCAACTATTATTATAAAGTTAATTAAGATTGACAAGCTTCAGAAACAAGAATGGATGTTTTTGGCATTAAAATGGGCACTGTAGGTGTTTTCCTGGCCTCCACTCACTGCCGACTATGCTTCCCCATTGACTTGCATTGGGTTTCGTGTTTCGGTCGATCCCCGACTTTTAGCGATAATCGGCCGACTGCACTCGACTCGACTCTGGACAAAGTCGGGTTTCACAAAACCCGACTCGATCTTAAAAAAATGAAAGTCGCTCAACCCTAGTAATAATTATAGGGGATAATTCAGTAGACTCTTTGCGTGGAACAAGACAACAGGACACAGTTTTATAAGTGGTAAAGTTTATATTATCACACGGTGATTCAGGCAGGTGCAGAGAGAAACTCAAGTCCACAACACTTGGTGCAAATAATAAATGCAGCTTAGCAGTCAATAGGAAACTTCAGAGGTAGATGCAAACAAACCGAAAGTCTATGAAGCACAGTTATTCTTGAAGAAACTTGACACGAATAGATCCTTGACTTAGTCCAGACACAGATAGATATGCTATTAGGCAGTTCAAATCATATCTTAGCTCAACCAGGGAGGCCTAGTTAATAGTCTCAGGTTTTGCAGAGCAGAAACAGCTTACATGTCCAGCAAATGCAGATGGAAGTAACACGAGCAGCAGATGAAGGAGGATTACTGAACACTGGTGTATGCAGCAGGAACTCAGAGCAGAGTGGAAGGATCTCCAACACAGGTTCACAGGAGCAGGTGCTAGGCCAGGGAGTAATCAGGAGCTGGATGCAAAGCAGAATAATCTAGCACAGACTGAAAGCTGGGGTGGAGTTTTATAGCAGGAAGACAAGTGCACATGAGACCAGACACCATGTTGGAAAAGGGCAGTAATGCACAAAAGGTAAAAAATGTTCAAAGTCCTGACACCATTGTATCCACATAATAACTTTGTCATTGAGCTGCTGACTTATGTCCTTAATCATAACTGTTTTCTCTTTAATGGAAGGACCTACCACCAGCTCAGGGGGACCACGATGGGGGAGCCCCTGTGTCCCATCGTATGCAAACCTCTTCCTGGGCTGGTGGGAGGAGACTATTGTGCTTGTTGAGGAGGCTTGGTGGTTTCCAAATATTTTGCTCTGTTCAAGATTTATTGACGACGTGTTCATCCTGTTTACTGGTTCAACGGATAAATTTAACCGTTTCATCACTTGTATTAATGAGAATGAGATTAATATGAGGTTCATGTCAGAGATACACAGGGAGCCTATACATTTTCTTGACCTTAATATCAGGAAGAACGGTAGGGGTGGAATTACCACCAAGACATTTAGAAAACCGACATCTACCAATGGTCTCCTCAGATAGGATAGTTTTCACCCTGGTCCCTTACGTAGGGGTATACCCAAAGGTCAATTCCTCCATATTAAGAGAAATTGCTCTGATAGCCAGGACTTTGCCGCACAGGCTTATGACCTGAAAAGGAGATTCTGTCAAAGGGGATATCCTGGGGAAGTTCTAGATGGAGCTTGGAGATATGCAGCAGGTTGTGGTCATCATGATTTGTTGCATCCATCAGCTAGAGCTGAAACAATGGAAAGAAGGGGTGCTCACTATATAGTAGTGTAGGTGCTCTGGAGAAAAATTGGCATAAATAATATAGAAGAACTCCGGCACACACACACAATTTTTTTTAACTGAATAAAGTTTATTCAAATCTCATTTGAATCATTTCTTTGTATTCTTCTTATTCTTATTTCTTGAAATAAGAATAAGAAGAGTACCTAGAGCTGATACGTCCGATGTTCCAAGAATTATTGGCACGTTTGATAATAAATTTAGTGTGGTACAAAGTATCATCAGGAAACATTGGGGGATACTTAGAGCTGATCCCAAATTAAGAGACTTAATTCCACCAACCCCCAAAATTACTTACAGGAAGTGTAGGTCTATTACAGACCGATTAGTCCACAGTCTCAATGAAAAACCAAAACCACCTGGCACATGGTTAGACGGTAAACCGTGTGGCACCTTTAGATGTGGGGACTGTAAGTTCTGTCCATGGGTTAGAAGGGAGAAATCCTTCAAGGGTACCACATCAGATAGGGTCTATTTTATGAGAGACTTTGCAAACTGTAAGACAGAAGGGGTGGTATATATGGCTACTTGTTCATGTCCACTCAATTATATCGGGAAAACAAAAAGGGAACTGTGCAGGTGTATTGGTGAACATCTTAGGGATGTCAAGCATAAAAGGGATACACCTCTGGGAAAACATGTTAGGTTTGCTCATCTGAATGATTGAATGATCCCAAGGTGATGTCATTCTGTGTCCTTGAGGTGGTGCGACGGAACCCACGGTGGGGGGGGGTTAACTTAAATAAGCTCCTTCTTCAAAAGGAATTATCAATGGATAATCAAACTATGTACTCCTGTGCCGGATGGCTTAAATGAGCAACAGAACTATTGCTGCTCTATATGATTCAAATATTCATTATCACTAGCCAGATTTAGGACTGGTAGGTTTCATCCAGTCATTATCTCATATCTTTCTATATATCTTCCATGAATCTTTGGGAATAAGTTCCTTCCTTGATGCCTATGCAGCATCAATAGTAAAAAGATCTAATGTTAAAAATAATAAAAAAAATAAAAAATAGTTATATACTCACCGTCCGTCGGCCCCTCGGATCCAGAACAGGCCTTTCCCGTTACTCGCGACGTTCTGGTGACCGCTCCATGCATTGCGATCTCGCAAGATGATGACGTAGCGGTCTCGCGAGACCGCTACGTCATCATCTCGCGAGACTGCAATGCACTCTTGGGACCGGAGCGCGCGAAGGAAGGTGAGTATATAACTATTTTTTATTTTAATTCTTTTTTTTTAACAGGCATATGATGCCCACATTGCTATATATTACGTGGGCTGTGCAATATACTACGTGGGCTGTGCAATATACTACGTGGGCTGTGCAATATACTACCTGGGCTGTGCAATATACTACCTGGGCTGTGCAATAAACTACGTGGGCTGTGCTATACACTACGTGGGCTGTTATACACTGCGTGGGCTGTTATACACTGCGTGGGCTGTGTTATATACTGTGTGGGCTGTGTTATATACTGCGTGGGCTGTGTTATATACTACGTGGGCTGTTATATACTACGTGGGCTGTGTTATACACTATGTGGGCTGTGTTATATACTGCGTGCGTGGGCTGTTATATACTACGTGAGCTGTTATATGCTACGTGGGCTGTTATAAACTACGTGGCTGTGTTATATGCTATGTGGGCTGTGTTATATACTCTGTGGGCTGTGTTATATACTCTGTGGGCTGTGCTATATACTACGTGGCTGTGTTATATACTACATGGCTGTGCTATGTACTACGTGGCTGTGCTATTTACTACGTTGGCTGTTATATACTACGTGGCTGTGCTATATACTACGTTGTCGGCCGCGAACAATCAGCGACAGGCGCAGTCCGGCCGCGAATTGGCGTGGGATTTGAACCACGCTTCACTAATTGGTCGCGTTTGGCCGAATCCTGTATATTCAATGTATTATTCTAAAATCTTTATAAATAAATACATACATATTCTAGAATACCCGATGAGTTAGAATCGGGCTACCATCTAGTCTACTATATAATTGTCTAAGGGTCACTTCCGTCTGTCTGTCACGCAAATTCCAAGTCGCTGATTGGTCGCGGCAAAACGGCCATGACCAATCAGCGACGGGCACAGTCCAGCAGTGAAATGGCCGCTCCCTACTCCCCTGCAGTCAGTGCCCCCTCCATACTCCCCTCCAGTCAGCGCTCACACAGGGTTAATGCCAGAGTTAACGGACCGCGTTATGCTGCGGTGTAACGCACTCCGTTAATGCTGCTATTAACCCAGTATGACCAACTTTTTACTATTGATGCTGCCTATGCAGCATCAATAGTAAAAAGATCTAATGCTAAAAATAATTAAAAAAATAAAAAATCATTATATACTCACCCTCCGTTGCCCCCCCAGATCCATCCCAGGCCTTTCCCGCTCCTCGCGACGCTCCGGTGACCGGTCCATGCATTGCGGTCTCGCGAGATGATGACGCACATAATGCACTCTTGGGACCGGAGCGTCACGAGGAACATCGGTAAACGCTTCAAATGGATCCGGGGGCCGACGGAGGGTGAATATATAACTATATTTTATTTTAATTCTTTTTTTTAATAGGGATATGGTGCCAACATTGCTATATACTACGTGGGCTGTTAGATACTGCATGGGCTGTGTTATATACTACATCTCTGTGCTATATACTATGTGGGCTGTGCTATATACTACGTGGCTGTGGTATATATTACGTATTACGTGGCTGGGCAATATACTACATCGCTGTGCTCTATACTACTATACTACGTGGCCTGTGTTATATACTGCATGGGCAGTGTTATAAACTACGTCTCTGTGCTATATACTACGTGGCTGTGCTATTTACTATGTGGCTGTGCAATATATTATGTGGCTGTGCAATATACTATGTGGCTGTGCAATATACTATGTGGCTGTGCAATATACTACGTGGCTGGGCAATATACTACGTGTCTGTGCTATATACTACGTGGCTGGGCAATATACTATGTGGCTGGGCAATATACTACGTGGCTGGGCAATATACTACGTGGCTGGGCAATATACTACGTGTCTGTGCTATATACTATGTGGCTGGGCAATATACTACATGGCTGGGCAATATACTACGTGGCTGTGCTATATACTACGTGGCTGTGCTATATACTACGTGGCTGTGCTATATACTATGTGGCTGTGTTATATACTACGTGGCTGTGCTATATACTATGTGGGCTGTGTTATACGCTACTTGGCTGCGCTATATTTCTCTGCTGTATCTGTGCATCATGAATCATGGTATGTGTTAAAGAGGGGGGCCCACTGAGACTCTTTCGCCCGGGGCCCTCAAAAACCTGGAGCTGGACCTGGCTTCACTGATTGGTCATGCCCGGCCGCGAACAATCAGCAACAGGCGCAGTCCGCCCGCAAATTGGCGTGGAATTTGAACCACGCTTCGCTAATTGGTCGCGGCCAGCCGAATCCTGTGTATAAATTGCATTATTCTGAAAACTTCATAAATAAACTACATACATATTCTAGAATACCCGATGCATTAGAATCAGGCCACCATCTAGTTATGTATATGTGGCCAATGATATGGCGTTATGATGATGCTACTGAGTACCTAGACACTTATTACTTTGTACGTGGGGGATGAATGGCATATCCTGTCTCCTTACTTACATCACATATTTATTAATATTTTATTGTGGCTAGCTCCAATGTATGTATGACATAACATATTATTACACGATTATTACAAGCCGCCTGGCCTTCTATTTCTATCAGCTCATAGGGCCTGTTAGGAGGATAGGGACAGCCATCGCACGAGCGGGGGTGCCATTCTCGTGTTTGTTAGGGTGCCGACCTCCGCATCTTGGTAGGCAGTTCTATAGGTGTTTTTGTAGTGTCTAGGGAAATATCACCCATATCTGCACTTCTATTGATTGAGTGAATAGCAGCACTGTTGTGTCACTGGTTTAAGATACTACTATACGATATCTAAGGTGGGCTTACCTCTTTATTTTTATAGAGGCTAGTAGTGGATTGGTAGATATCATCCCAGCCTTATTAGGGGAGGATATCCCCCTATTATTTTTCATAAGCCCAAAATCATAGAGGCTATTCTACATTAAGGTGTTTTTACCTGTTTGTCCTTTAATGATATTTAATAAAGATTATATAGTTTTACGGGGGCTTTTTTCTGTAAACCGAGTTCTTGTAAGGCTTCCTGGGACATGGTGCTGGTTAGCTGATTTTCGATTGCACATATTTGAGAATACACGGTGTCCAGGTTCTGTTGCAAATAGGACAAGGTTAGTGTCATCAGATCAGCAGAACATTTATTGAGGATATGTTCAAACTTGGTACAATATTCCTTGTCATCCCTGAAGAATGTGGGTTGAAGAGGGACCCGTAAGCCTCTTGGGATACGTTGAACCCGAAGGTATTCGGCTAAGGTGATGATATGTAATTCAAGACTGACTGCTCTTTTGGATTCTCGTTCCAAATCCCTGTTTTTAATTTTGCGTGGGAATTTGGAGCAAGTCACTGGGTGCAGTCACTTTGGATAGAATTTCGTCTGTCTCCGTTGCATTATAGGAAAATGTTCTGGAGCACCTCACTAGGGCAAAGGGTTACTCGGTACCGGGTCCAGTACTTCACAGGGGGATGTCACGGCGGCGACCCTGGCCGTGGCCCAGAGGTGTCCAATGAAAAGGGGGAAAAGGTCTTTAAAGGGGTAAAGTTTATGTTCGTGACGCCACCTGTGGTATTTGGTCAGGGTGACCGACGCTGCGTTAAGGAGTCCACTGGGGTGATGTTATGGCAGCTATGATGGTATAACTTCCCACAGGTGAAGTATGTCCCCAGGGCTTCCCAGTAGGTAGATGGTAGAAAGGTGCAGTGAAGAACGAGTACACAGGTTTGCAGTCTCTTTACCTTTACTGAAGACTTCAGCATCCACAGTCCAGAGCACCAGATCACAGGGCAGGCAGAGTCCAGCCGGTTTGGAGGCAAATCCAGAGTCCCCTTATCCAGGTGGAAATCAGTAGCCTTCCCTTGCGCTGTCGTGTTGTAGGTCCTTACTGCCTATGGCTTCACATAAGGTCCACTCCTCACAGTTGTTAAGTCTCTCTCTGTCCCCCGTGGTCGGATAGGACAAAACCCGTGTGACTGGTGGCTTGAGGTGTTTTACAGGGGCTCTAGCATGCCCCAGCCTCTGAGAGTTGCCACCGTGCCTCCTGGGTATAGATGCGGGCAGGTAATGTACAATTAGCTGTCCTGCCGGTCTCTGGAGTAAAGCATAGAGGTCCGTACTCCCTCGGTATTCTGGCTACCGGGATTCTGCGCCTCAGAAGGAAGCAGCCTGTGCAGGGCTGGTCCCCTTCTGGTATCCACTCCTTTGCTGTAACTTCTTTCATGCTTGCTACAATACAGTTCTCCTTCAAGATATCTCCTTCTGGGAGCTGCAACTCTGAGGGCATGCACAGCTCTCTGGACCCTCGTCCTCCTCAGACCACTGTCTGGAACTTTCTAACTTTCCCTATAGACTACCAGTTATATATATGTGGGGAGTGACCTAATAAATAGAGCAGAAGCTCCCCCTGGTGGCCTGGAGTGTGAATTGTGTTGCATGTTTGTGATACCCGGATGCAGTTATCCTTCTTTGCCTCCAAACGTAATATCACTCTCCCCGAGAGGAAAGCGACATTACTACGATGACCAGGACCCTGGGGCGCCGCAGTTCCACTCGACATCATCTAAGGTGCTCGTGTGCGGAAAATTAGAATAATAGCAAAGAACACACCACTCTGTAGAAAAGGTGCTATTGGTGCTCAAGTAAGGTATTCAACCCGTAGAACTGTAGTAAAAGAACTTGGCACTAGAGTTGAGCGACTTTTACTTTTTTAATATCGAGTCGGGTTTCGCGAAACCAGACTTTGTCAAAAGTCGGGTCGGGTGAAATCGGCTGATTATTGCGAAAAGTCGGGGGCCGACTGAAACACTAAACCCAATGCAAGTCAATGGGGAATCAAAGTCGGCAGAGAGTGGAGGACAGGAAAACACCTACAGTGCCCATTTTAATGCCAAAAACATCAATTCTTATTACTGAAGCTTGTCAATCTTAATTTAATAATAATAGTTAGGCATTGAAAACTGGGGGTCATTTGACTAAAGTTGTGGGGGGTAGGGCTGGCTCAAGTTTTTCATGGGCCCAGGAAACGCAGAATACATCACGGCGGTGGAGCAGGGAGAGGTAAGTATTTTAACTTTGGAAGTGCTGTGATCCTGAGCAAGCAGTGGGGGCCCATTCGTTGGCATTGGCACTGGCACAGGGCCCCTCATAGTACGGCAGTGTGTTTGACGGCGGGTGGCGCCTCCCACCGGCAGACACTTTTGTGTACTATGAGGGGCCATGTGCCATTGACGTCGCCAACGAGTATGCCCCCCACCTGATGAAGGAACCTGCACTTTCATCTGCACCTTCCTCTTTGTCCCTGTGTAAGGTGGTATAGTATGCGGGAAAGGGAACCTGACTTTCAGCAGGGTCAGATTCTGGCTGTGTGTTAAATATGCTTATTCTGCACATTTATTTAAATCAGGACTTAACCAGGTGCGTTATTCTTAAAAGAAAAATGTCGTCATATTCTCATAAAAAAAGATAGTGGTTTATTGAATTGTCCACAGAAAAATCAGGTTGCAGCAAAAACATAAAACAGATGAAAATTGTTACGAACAGATTGTCCATGTGTAGAGATCAGCATTAGTTACCCATCTTTCCCAAGTCCTGAATGGAAGCCGTCTCTTTGTGTGAAGTTTGAAGGTCATGATGGCTGCCAACAGCTGTTGTTCCTTCCTTCTCGGACATCCATGGAGAGAATGAGGGTGAAGATGGGAGATGACAGTCCCACGTGACAAAAGACCCCCCACACCCTCCTAAGAGACGCTTATATATCTTCTCTACAGATCACGTGTTCCCTGTATATGGAGTTGACTTATACATACACAAAAATAGCTCTTTGTACTGTCAGCAAGAAGCAATGTGCTCTGTACTGCATCAAGACCAAGAATAAGTCAATTAATTAATATTTAACAATTCCCCCTTTTGAGGGTGACAGACATTCATTGATTGGAACCCTCAAATTAAATATATTAATATCTTCTTTTCTTCTTTGGCAAAATAATTTAGTGTTTATAATATCAATAATAATAATAATATTGTTCTACGTATTCAATAATATAATGATATGTAAATTCATGTTATGGTAAGCCGTGACTAATATTCATATAATATAATATGATTATACTTCCCTATATCTACTTGAAGCATCTCAGGTCTGATGTCATCTGATGTCATCTGGTCTTCATTTTGATGTCTTCTTCTTGGTTCTTTTTAAACAATCTTTATTATAATTCTTATGAAATAGATGATAGCATGTAGATATTGTAGAGACTGTGTGTCATGTGTCAATCAAAGTCCATAAATTCAAATGTTGATAAGAAAACAAAGTTCATAGATGAGATGTAGCTTTAATATCTGTGTAATGTCACCTTTAAAAACCTGGACTTACATTGGCTCGCCTTGGAAATCATCTGGAATCTCCATATCATCCGTAGTGGTCTTGGAACAGGTGTTTTTGGTCAGCACAGCAAGGGTTAAATTGACTCTTCCCTGCTAAATATAGCACCATAACCAGTCTTTAGTGCACCGGACACATGTCAGGGTTATAGCGTCCTGACAATCACCTGATTGTTCACCAGCTTTCATGGAAGTCTTATAGGTGATAGGAAACCACTGGAACATAATAACACAGTTCATCTTAGCATCATAGGATCATCGTCCTCTCCGTGGTTGGCAGGTAGGATATTGTACTCATACTTGTCAGCGATGAATGCTGTAGTTGTGAATGGTGACATGAATTGTATTTGACACAGTCTATTACTACTCAGAAATCATAGCATTGTTACCTTGTGAATCTTCTGGATAACGGATTTTTCTTCTTGCAACTTTTAATTGAATTTAAAAATATACAAAGTCTTTATTAACATAACTTTAATATCTTGATTCAAGTCTTCATTCCCTATTCTATACCAAATCTGGTAATTTTCCTAACCTATAATATCATAGCTTACCATAGCAATCAATAATATCCATATAATTATTATCAGAATATTAATATGGAACTCATATTTGGAAAAATAAAATAATAATAATAATGATAAGATATTATTAACCATATTCTTCATGTGATAGGACATTTTTATGTGATGGGTGTAATTTCTTTTTGAACCCATAGATGTCAGTGTGTCTTTTATGTAACAAATGCTGTTATTACTAAAACTTTATTATTAGAACAATAATATGTAAGAATGTGTAGCCATGAACCAAAATAAGAATATATATATATATATATATGAATATGAATAAATGAATGAATGAATGAATGAATGAGTGAAAGAATTGTTGTATTTAAACCAGAATTGAAACATTTCTTATATAATGAAACCATATGATCACTATATTTGATAAAGCAATATTCTGGTATTAGACATTACTTTATTAAATATTGATTTTTATTTTTCTTGAGATAAAAAATAAAAATTAAGAATAAAAATTGAAGAAAAAGTGAAAAATGAAAAATAAAAATGATAAACAAATAAAAATAAGAAATAGTGAAAAATGAAAAATGAGAATAAAATAAAAATAAAAATAAGGCCTTTATATGTTGATGATAAATGCAGAGGTTATGTCTCAATAACACATTCCCTTTAATATTTCCATAATCTAGATGTTGTCATAACCTTGGATTACCAAAATATTGAAATTATGCAGTTTTGCATATAATAACCTTCATTAGAGAAAAAATGACTTTTATAATACTTATTGTATTATACCCAATAATACCTTATTAATATTTCTTTTTTATTAAAATTTGTGAAAAAGAGGTATTGATGAAATGTGATGATGTAATCTAGATCAAAAACACATTTCCCCCTTAATACCAAAAAATATTATTTTATGAAAAAATAATTTGTAAAACCAAAATTAAAAATAATTAATTTTAGAACTGTCATATCAGCTTGTGCCACATATTTGTTTGAAAATGTGTACCCATCTATGTAACTAAAAAAAACACTAGATATCAGAAAAGTTATAATTTGGAAAATGTTCTAAATGTAGATATCTTGATAAACCTTATTGATGTGTGAAATTAATAAATAATAATTACTAAAGAAATATATATATATATATATTTAGTAAATAATATTTAAATGTATCTTATCATTGTAATTTAACTGGATCTTATTTTCATACACACAAGTTTTTGTTTTATTTCTTTCTCTCCACATACCATAAGTCATGAGGCCTCTCACATACCACACGTTCCACATTCCACGCTCCTTCGTTAACTTCACTCTTACGTTAAGTGCACTTAGCAAATGCTCATCTGTCATATGTCACTCAAACTATGACTCACATATAAGTTAACAATATATATATCACATACAAACAACATGTATATTAACCCAAAATATTGTATCCTAATTATCAATGCGCATTTGTAAATTATTAATTTTAGTATTCTAATATTTTTTTTTTTAATATTCCTCAAATATTATCTACAGTAACGCTATGTTCTAACCTATAGATAAGACTCATCTATAAGAAACTTGAGCATCTGTTCCACAGCTATTTCTGGTACAGGCCTGGAACTTCTAAAGTTTCTTCTTATAGCTCTAAGTTGAAACAAGAGTGTGACCTGTCACACCATGCAGTGAAGGAGAAAAACGACATTATTACCATGCAAAGGGAAAAAAACAAGTTTTTAGTTTATTAGTTATGTATTCTTTTTTTTAAGTGTTAAATATATACAATCATGCAGTTATTATAGCTTCCTGTGTAAATAAAACATAAATTCATGTAAAAAGGTTTTTTGTTCAATTCCTGTTTTGAAATGAAAGCTCTAAGGAAAAACAAAAAAATAAAGGTTAATTTCATATTTATTCAGAAACAAAATAATTTAAATATGTTATACATATGTATATATTTAATATATGTAATTAATGTAATTCTAAGTATTATTACTGGAATAAATTCTAATTATTTCACTATATATATATATATATATATATATATATATATATATATATATATAAATACAGTTACTATAATCTCTACTTTTATAAATATGCTACAGTACTTACTGTATACTATATTAATATATATATAACTGCAGAAATATATTGTATAAAATAATTACATATTAATAAATAATACATTGTATAACTCAGTTATATATATAATTTCATTTTTATCCAATTCCTAACCCAAAATTTACCTCTCTGTCAATAATCTGTTGGTAAACACCATTTAATAAGGTCATTAACCCTATGGACTCTTTGAAGTTGAAGAGCTGCAATAATGGAGTGTTCAGTTGAGCAGGCCCGGGGATACTCACCACTTGTTTCTGTCTGTCAATTTCCGCCATCTTTACAGACAGATCTGACCCTTCAGCTTTTAACCCTTTCAGTGCAGCTTCAGTGGAAGACTCATAGGGTTTGTAGCAAATATGTAATTTTCTACGTTCTTCATAGATTTGATTTTGGGTCAGTTTTGGAGATTTTGATTTTGGCTTCTGATGAGATATAATTCTGTCTGGTTTAAAAACCTTAGTATGATTTGTTTTCCTTTCAAGATTCTCATGTTTTCTAGAAAATTCAATGGATTGTGCACATTCATATAAAGAATCTTTCTGTGACGCAATAACACGAGATACAGGATTTAGGAATCTGAATTTCTTTATAAAACAATTTATCATTGATTTTCTACTGGCATTTGTACTGATCATCCTGTAAACCCTTTCAAAAATGGACATGAATGTAAAAGTACATTCTTTTCGGCCAATCCTCAATTTTAGAAGAATATCAAGATCTGGATAATTTTCTTTTAATCCACAAAATATCAAAATTTTTAATCTTTCTACATCAGTCATCTCTTCATGGAATTCATCATTCTGCATTTTTAATGAGAATTTTCTGGAGAAACTTACTGGGAGCCAAATTTTAAATAATTTATTTTTCTCCTGATTAGTCAGATCAAACTTATCGGCAAAACTTTCAAAAATCTCTGAATTTCTGCACACATCGATTTTGTCATCATATGCAGGAATGATTTTACATAATTTTAACAAGATCTTTCTAGATTTAGTTTGGAGTTGGGCCTCTGAGCCGTCTTCTATTTTTAGTGGCCCTTGTATATCATCTTTGTCAGTTGTCAGGTCTCCTACGTGTCCTCCATCTTGTTTTTCATCATGAGGCACAAAGTCAAGGTCACCTTGAGTGGCCGCCATTAATGACACGTGCTTCACCTCTTCATCTTCCTCACTCTTTACTTTACACTCAATCTTGGGGACATCATTAATTTCCTTTTCCTTAGAAATTCTTTCTACACTGTCTTTTTTGGACTTCTCTGTAACAAACTCATGAAATACATTAACCATATGTAATATATTTTTCAGTTGCTCTTTTTCTTTTTTCCTAGATACTAGCTTAGAATCTAACTTTAAATTTGCGATTCTGCATTCCGCATATAAAGAAAACCAAAATATTTCTACACTAGATCTGTACAAACTTACAAATTCTATCTGACTTGATTTAGCATAAGAAATAATCAAATCCATTTGTCTTACCTTGAAATCTCAGCTTGTAGTTCTTTTGCTGGGCTCCGGACTTCACTTCACCACGGCTATTTTCAGCAGGTCTATTTTCAGCACGTCCGGCACTTGTAGTACTCCTACTACTTGTCAATTCAACTAACACCTGTTAGTCTCTGTTACGTTTACAAAGTCATAGGTTCTTCTGAGATCTTTGTGACTTGAAGTTTTGAAGTGAAATTTCTGAATACTTGCACAAAATCTTGCAAACTCTTCTGTCTTCCCCCCGTATGCAAAAATGAAGGAAATTCACGAAAAAATAGCACAAAAATCAAAACTGGCTGGCTTCGGCAATTTTAAATATGCTTATTCTGCACATTTATTTAAATCAGGACTTAACCAGGTGCGTTATTCTTAAAAGAAAAATGTCGTCATATTCTCATAAAAAAAGATAGTGGTTTATTGAATTGTCCACAGAAAAATCAGGTTGCAGCAAAAACATAAAACAGATGAAAATAGTTATGAACAGATTGTCCATGTGTAGAGATCAGCATTAGTTACCCATCTTTCCCAAGTCCTGAATGGAAGCCGTCTCTTTGTGTGAAGTTTGAAGGTCATGATGGCTGCCAACAGCTGTTGTTCCTTCCTTCTCGGACATCCATGGAGAGAATGAGGGTGAAGATGGGAGATGACAGTCCCACGTGACAAAAGACCCCCCACACCCTCCTAAGAGACGCTTATATATCTTCTCTACAGATCACGTGTTCCCTGTATATGGAGTTGACTTATACATACACAAAAATAGCTCGTTGTACTGTCAGCAAGAAGCAATGTGCTCTGTACTGCATCAAGACCAAGAATAAGTCAATTAATTAATATTTAACACTGCGTAGAGTGCAAGGGGAATGTAGTGGTCTGGGTCAATGTACCAGCAGACTCATTTAGCAGTGGCTGGGCAATGGGCAGGATGAGGAGGAATCACAGATCTAGGCCCAAATAATAAAGTGGTCTAAATGCAGTTCAAAATTGGTAACAGGACTAACCAGGCGGCATTGCTTTGTTCAACGGAGGACAACTGTAATGAGAGGCTGACACAGTGAGTAGGCCCAAATAAGTAAGTAGGGTAAAAGCAGTTCAAAATTGGTAAAAGGACTAACCAGGCGTCATTGCTTTGTTCAGCGGAGGACAACTGTAATGAGAGGCTGACACAGTGAGTAGGCCCAAATAAGTAAGTAGGCTAAAAGCAATTCAAAATTGGTAACACGACTAACCTGGCGGTATTGCTTTGTTCAGCGGAGGACAACTGTAATGAGAGGCTGACACAGTGAGTAGGCCCAAATAAGTAAGTAGGCTAAAAGCAGTTCAAAATTGGTAACAGGACTAACCAGGCGGCATTGCTTTGTTCAGCGGAGGACAACTGTAATGAGAGGCTGACACAGTGAGTAGGCCCAAATAAGTAAGTAGGCTAAAAGCAATTCAAAATTGGTAACACGACTAACCTGGCGGTATTGCTTTGTTCAGCGGAGGACAACTGTAATGAGAGGCTGACACGGTGAGTAGGCCCAAATAAGTAAGTAGGCTAAAAGCAGTTCAAAATTGGTAACAGGACTAACCAGGCGGCATTGCTTTGTTCAGCGGAGGACAACTGTAATGAGAGGCTGACACAGTGAGTAGGCCCAAATAAGTAAGTAGGCTAAAAGCAGTTCAAAATTGGTAACAGGACTAACCTGGCGGCATTGCTTTGTTCAGGGGAGGACAACTGTAATGAGAGGCAGACACAGTGAGTAGGTCCAAATAAGTAAGTAAGCTAAAAGCAGTTCAAAATTGTCAACAGGACTAACCAGGCGGCATTGCTTTGTTCAGCGGAGGACAACTGTAATGAGAGGCTGACACAGTGAGTAGGCCCAAATAAGTAAGTAGGCTAAATGCAATTCAAATAACAGGAATAAACTGGCGGCGTTGTTTTGTTCAGCGGAGGACAATTGTAAGGAGTGTCTGACACAGTGAGTAGGCCCTAATAATAAAGTAGGCTAAATGTCTGCCAAAATTTTTTTCCGAAATAACCATAGCTAGGTACAGGGGTGGGCTCCTCTGCTGAGTAGCAGACAGTGGTAGTAGGTGCAAAGCATTAACTGGTCTAAATGGAGGCCAGGGCCCCTGTATATTTTAACTATCATCTATCATTTCAACAAATTTGTATTGGCAGTGCCATTGAAGGATTTAACAGCACCGACTACACAGTGGTGGAGCAGGGAGAGGTAAGTATTGCAAGTGGTAGAGCACTGTTCGAGCTGGTGGGGAACACTCTCTCGTGGGCTGTGGTACTGGCACAGGGCCCCTCATATTACGACGGTGTGTCTGACGTTGGTTGCACTCCACCACCGTCAGACACTTCATTGTACTATGAGGGACCCTGTGCCAGTGCCGTCACCCAAGAGTGGGCACACCCACCTGTCCAGGCAAACGGCACTCGCACGGGTGCTTGCGCCAGGTGGTGACCACGGCCCTGTGGGGGGAGTCAGCCCATTTAGGGAGGTATAAAAATGGCCTATGGTGGACATTCAGCAGCTGCAAATTGATGAATTGGAGAAGTTAGTAAGAGGAGGCCAAAAGCAAGACATTTTTCAGGCAAGCTACGTGTCAGCAGGGGAAGGTGGGGCCAAATAATTTGAAATCCATGATTGGCTCATTTTAATGAAGGTTAGATCATCAACATTTCGGGTAGCCAGACGTGTCCTTTTTCGGTCAGTATTGAACCAGCAGCACTGAATACTCTTTCTGATAGCACACTAGCAGCAGGGCATGCAAGCTCCTGTAATGCATATTCTGCCAATTCAGGCCAGGTGTCTATATTAGATGCCCAGTAATCAAAGGGGAATGACCTGTGAGGGAGAACATCGATAAGGGTGGAAAAGTAGTTCGTAACCATACTGGAAAAATGCTGTCTCCTGTCACTTTGAATCGATGCAGCAGTACCTGTCGTGTCAGCGGTCGTTGCAAAATCACTCCACAACCTGGTCATAAAACCCCTCTGTCCAATGCCACTTCGGATTTGTGCACCTCTAACACTTCTGCCATGTTGCCCACTACGGCTCATGTGAGAACCATCACCACCGCTGTGTGCTGGGAATGCCTGAACCAAATGGTCTGGAGCGCCCCCACACCGCCGCAGGGCCGAGGGGTACCCGGAGCCGGGCCTCTAGGTCTCAGTCCTGGGGTTGTCACGGTGGCTAGACCCGGTCCGTGGCCCTGTCCGTCAGTGGGGGACGTCCGGTGCAATAAGTGATGATAAGGGTGGTGTAGCGGTGCAGTTGTGGGGTGCAGGTCGCGGTAAATAACGAGGACACCAGGTTGCAGTCTCTTTACCTCTTTACTGGAGATCTCTGAGTCCTCAGTCCAGAACACGGTTCACCAGGCTGCGCAAGTCCGGCCGGTCCAATGGCACCTCCAGCGTTCTCTTCACAGGTGGAAATCAGTGCCTTCCTTCTTAGCGCTGTGTGTTGTAGTCCTTCCCTGCTGTGCTCACGGAAAGTACCCCACAACTGTTGTGTCTGTTTCTTAAGTTCCCTCACAACTCGATTAACTGGTCTTCTGCTAATCTTCCGTCCCTTCCTGATCTTACAGTAAGAACGGCACCCGTTTGTCAGGTAGGCCTGGAGTTCTTCCGGGACCCTAGAGACGCCCCTCTCCCGCAATTGCCCCCCAAGACTTCATAGGTGATATGTGGTAGACAGCCCGCCTGAGACTGACTGTCCTGCCGCTGTTTGGAGTATGGCTTAAAGCTGTATCTTATTCCACTCCCTCGGCGTTCCGGCCACCGGTAATGCGCCTCAGCAAGGTGCTGCCTCTTTCAACAAAACCCCTGCTGGTATTCTCCTTCTGCTTGATCTCGTTTCTCACTCAGCACAATCTATCTCGCTTCTAGTCCTTTCTTGGGCACCGCCGCTATGCTGAGCAGGCACGGTCCCGTTACGTTCTTTCCAATGCCAAGCCTCTGCCAGGATCCCACCCCTGGCAGAGACCCTACTGTCTCTTCCTCCACAACACCCTCTCTCACTAGGTGTTGCTTCGTTCAATCCAGTCAGCGTTCTGTCTAACTTCCTGCCTGACCCCCAGTTTACCCACTATGGTGGGGAGTGGCCTAATGAATAGCACCCTTAGCTCCCCCCGGAGGCCCTGCTGTGAAACATATTGGTGTCTGTGATACCTGTTCAGAGGAACTCCTTCAGTGCCATCGAACGCACCATGGCTCCCCTTAGTGGCGGAGCCACAGTACTGCAACGACCAAGACTCTGGGGCGCTGCAGGTCTACAACAGTTGCTTGTTTGGCAGCCAATATTTGCTCAAGGTTCTCATGTGGCATGATATTTTGTAATTTTCCTTTATATCGTGGATCCAGGAGGAAGGCCAACCAGTAATAGTCATCGGTCATCATTTTGATAATGCGGGGGTCCCTTTTTAGGATACGCAAGGCATACTCAGCCATGTGGGCCAATGTTCCAGGTGTCAATTCACTGCTTGTGCTGGGTTGAGGGGCACTTTCCTGCAAAACAACATCACTTGTGTCCCGCAAAAACCCTGTACCTGACCTTGCAACGCCACCAGTTTCTATTGCCTCCTGAGAAGCATCCTCCTCCCATAAATTTTCATCCTCATCCTCCTCCTCCTCTTCGTCCGCCACCTCATCCAGGAGAGTTCCCTGAGCTGACAATGGCTGACTGTCATCAAGGCTTCCCTCCTCTTGGGCTGCAGACGCCTGCTCCTTAATGTGCATCAAACTTTGCATCAGCAGACGCATTAGTGGGATACTCATGCTTATGATGGCGTCGTCTGTACTTACCAGCCGTGTGCATTCCTCAAAACACTGAAGGACTTGACAGAGGTCTTGTAGCTTCGACCACTGCACACCAGACAACTCCATGTCTGCCATCCAAGTGCCTGCCCGTGTATGTGTATCCTCCCACAAATAAATTACAGCACACCTCTGTTCGCACAGCCTCTGAAGCATGTGCAGTGTGGAGTTCCACCTTGTTGCAACGTCGATTATTAGGCGGTGCTGGGGAAGATTCAGCGATCGCTGATTGTTCAGCATACGGCTGGAGTGTACGGGCGACCGGCGGATGTGCGAGCAAAGTCTTCGCACCTTCAGGAGCAGGGCTGGTAACCCCGGATAACTTTTCAGGAAGCACTGCACCACCAGGTTCAAGGTGTGAGCCAGGCAAGGTATGTGTTTCAGTCCTGAAAGGGCTATGGCAGCCATAAAATTCCTTCCGTTATCACTGACTACCATGCCTGCCTCAAGATGTACACTGCCCAGCCATGACTGAGTTTCTTGCTGCAAGTACTCGGCCAGTATTTCCGCGGTGTGTCTGTTGTCGCCTAAACACTTCATTTGTAACACAGCCTGCTGACGCTTACCACTAACTGTTCGATAATGGGACACCTCGTGTGCAACACTGGCAGCTGTGGATGGAGTTGTCGTGCGTCTGCGCTGTGTGGACGAGCTTTCGCTTAAAGAGGAGGAGGGGTGGCGAACACCTACAGCCAACTGTTTCATAGACCGTGGACTATGGCTGTCCGCTGTGGACCCTGCATCCACCACATTAACCCAGTGCACCATGATGGACACGTAACGTCCCTGGCCATACCTACTGGTCCATGCATCTGTTGTGAGGTGCACCTTTCCACTGACTGATTGCCTCAGTGCATGGACAATGCGGTCTTTGACATGCTGGTGGAGGGCTGGGATGGCTTTTCTCGCAAAGAAGTGCCGACTGGGTAGGTCATAGCATGGTACTGCGTAGGCCATCAGGTCTTTGAAAGCTTCGCTTTCAACCAACCGGTAGGGCATCATCTCTAACGAGATTAGTCTAGCAATGTGGGCGTTCAAACCCTGTGTACGCGGATGAGAGGGTGAGTACTTTCTTTTCCTAACGAGAGTCTCTTGTAGGGTGAGCTGGACTGGAGAGCTGCATATGGTGGAACTAGCGGTGGTGGTGGACATGGCAGATTGAGAGAGGGTTGGTGATGGTATTCTTGATGTTGGCCTACATACAATGTTTCCTACCAAAAACCTTGTGATTCCCTGACTGCTTTGGCCTTGCGACGATACCTCCACATTTGCTGCTGGTGGTGTCCTAACCGGTGGGCTTACAGTGAGGGAAGCAATGTAGCGTTGCTGACTACCTTCATTCTGAGCAGGTGCACCAACGGTACGGGACGTTTGGTAGTTAGTCCAGGCTTGCAAGTGCATGCTGGCTAAATGTCGGGCAGCACGGTGGCGCAGTGGATAGCACAGCAGCCTTGCAGCGCTGGAGTCCTGGGTTTAAGCCCCATGAAGGACAACATCTGCAAAGAGTTTGTATGTTCTCTCCGTGTTTGCGTGGGTTTCCTCCGGGTACTCCGGTTTCTTCCCACATTCCAAAGACATACTGATAGGGAATTTAGATTGTAAGCCCCAATGGGGACAGTGATGATAATGTGTGCAACCTGTAAAGCGCTGCGGAATATGTTAGCGCTATATAAAAATAAAGATTATTATTATTTATGTCTAAGCATGCACGTTGTATTACAATTTTGGAGATTCTTCCCTCTGCTAAAGGTCTTTGAGCATTTCTTACAGATAACTTTGCACTGATCATTCGGATCTTGGTTAAAAAATTGCCACACTCCACTCTTCCTAATATGGAATACCTTTTCAGGCATTGCACGCTGTGCTCCTTTCACCGGATGGCCACGCTGTCCTAAAACTGTTTTTGTTTTTGACAAACGTTTTTGGCCAGATACGGGCCTGCCAGATGAAAGCTGTTGCGATGTAGATGGCTGCTGCGGATCATCCTCCTCCGCTTCTGAGCTACTGGCAGCGGCACCCTCTTCCCCCAATGGCTGCCAATCTGGGTCAACAACTGGGTCATCTATCACCTCCTCTTCAATGTCATGTGCACCTTCCTCTGTGTCACCGTGTAAGGTGCTATAGCGTTCGGGACTGGGCACCAAAGTCTCATCAAGGTCAGATTCTGGCTCAGTACACTGCGAGGGCAATGTAGTGATCTGAGTCAATGGAACAGCATAATAATCTAGCTGTGGCTGTGCATCAGTGCACTCCATGTCCGATTCATCTTGTAATGGGCTGTTAACAATTTCCCTTTCTAAACCAGGCACGGTATGTTTAAAGAGCTCCATGGAGTAACCTGTAGTGTCGCCTGCCGCATCCTTCACTTTTGGTTTGGGTGAAGGACACAAGGAAGCGACTTGTTCCTGACCGGGAGCATCCACTGACGACTCGCTGCTTTTATATTTGGAACTTTCGGAAGAGGAGGCGAAAGAGCTAGAGGCTGAGTCAGCAAGGAAAGCCAAAACTTTTTCCTGCTGCTCTGGCTTTAAAAGCGGTTTTCCAACTCCCAGATAAGGGAGCCTTCGAGGCCTTGTGTAGCCAGACGATGACGCTGGCTCAACACCTCCAGCCTTAGGTGCTATTTTGCTTTTACCACTACCACCAGATGCTCCACCACCACCACCACCATCAGTACCAGCTGGCAACGACCACCCACGGCCTCTTCCACCAGACTTCCTCATTTTTGGGAAAATCTAACCAAAATAACAACCGTTATATGGTACTGTAAAGCAAGGTAGAAGGTGTCTATAAACTTGTTGAGAATTTAAATCTCCCTTTTTTTGGGGGGAGACTGCACCAAAACTCAGGCCCAGTGTATAACACAACACAATGTAAGTGGCAGAATGTGGCTGGCTGATACACGACAAACTAACAGGACTGAGGTATATCCACTTTGTGAGAATTTCAATCTCACTTTTTTTTTTGGACCCAGAACCCAAACTCAGGCCCAGTGTATAAACCAACGCAATGTGAGTGGCAGCAAGTGGCTGGCTGATATATGACAAACTAAGAGGACTGAGGTATATCAACTTTGTGAGAATTTGAATCTCACTTTTTTGGGGGGGAGACTGAACACAAACTCAGGCCCAGTGTATAAAACAACGCAATGTGAGTGGCAGCAAGTGGCTGGCTGATACACAACAAACTAACAGGACTGAAATATATCCACTTTGTGAGAATTTGAATCTCACTTTTTTTTTTGGACACTGAACCCAAACTCAGGCACAGTGTATAAAACAACGCAACGTAAGTGGCAGCAAGTGGCTGGAAGATATATGAAAAAATACAAGGACTGTAGTACAATTTCAATCTCCCTACAATGATCTCAGGACAAGTATGGCAGCAATAAAAAGGACTCCTGCACAAAAAAGTGTGGACAAATAAACAAGATGACTGTGCAGAAAGGAGCAACAGGATTTTTGCTTTTAAAAAAGCAGTTGGTTTGCACAGCAGTGTGCAAACAGCAATGCAGCTATCAGGGAGCCTTATAAGGCAGCCTAATAAGCTACAGAGCTGATGCACAAAGATATTGTCACGGGAGACCTAGGTATGCAAGAGCTAATGACCCGGGCCCCTGCGATTTCCCTCAGACTAGGGAAACCCTGACTGACCCTCTCCCAGAGTTTACACTGATGGTGTGCATGTCTGGGCCTCCATCCTCACCCTGTCTCCTGTTTCAAGCCTAGGCTGAATCCACGACCCACCACCCAGTGAAGAGACCACACACCAATACCAGTTAGCACAGACAAGGATAACGGAAAAATATGCAACACGCCGCAGTCACTCAGGAATACACTATAAGTGCACAGGGCAAAATAAATACAAATATAGGAAGGAGAAAATAAAACAAAGGGAAATACACCACCAGCAACGATACTCCAACTCCTAGCTCACCACTCCAGACCGAGATAACCAAGCACAAGACAGAAGCTATAATCGGCGACGCCCAATGTTCAGAAGAACTATTTAAAGGCAGTGGGCATGGCCCAGCTTCCAATCCGAGCACCAGCTAAATTAACCCCGGACCAGCTAGATAAAATCTAGCCGACGCCACTGAGCACATAGTGGACAAAAGCGGAATTACCGCTGCCTGTCGAACGCCCTGGTATGAACAGCGTCCGACATGACAGATATAGCCTCCACTGTCCCTGCAAAAAAAGGTGGTGTTGGACAGTGGAAATCACTACAGCACAAGCGGTTTGGGGGTTAATCTTCCCTCCCTAACTATGTCCCTTCTTCTGACGAAGCAGCAGCAACCTCTCCCTATGCTAAGATCGGCAGAAGAAAGATGGCGGTCGGCGTGCACGCCCCTTTATAGCCCCTGTGACACCGCAGAAAGCTAGCCAATCACTGTCATGCCCTTCTCTAAGATGGTGGGGACCGAGACCTATGTCATCACGCTGCCCACACTCTGCGTCCTCCTTCATTGGCTGAAAAATGGCACTGAACGCGTCATATGAAACGCGACTTTGGCGCCAAGATCGCCGACCTCATGGCCGATCCCACAAAAGGATCGGGTCGGGTTTCATGAAACCCGACTTTGCCGAAAGTCGGCGATTTTTGAATTTGTCCGATCCGTTTCGCTCAACCCTACTTGGCACTCAATATATGGGAATAATAGAGCTTCCTTTTATTTGTGCATCCAGACAAAAAATTGATTATTGAACGTTTTTGGTCCGACACAGGACCAGTGCAGCGCCCCAGAGACCTGGTCGTTGCAGTAACGTCGCTCTGCCACTAAGGGGAGTGATGGTACGTCTGATTGCACTAAAGGAGTTCAACTGACCAGATATCACAGTCACCAATACACTTCACAGTCTGGCCGCCAGGGGGAGCAAAGGGTTCTATGTATTATTCACACTTGGGTAAAACTGGGGGCTGGATAGGAAGTTAGGGAGAAGCTAACCTAGTGAGAGAAGGGGTTGCTTGGGAGGATTCAGGGGGGTCCCTGTCAGGGGTGGGATCCTGACAGAGGCCTAGCGAACAGGACAGAACGTTAAGGAACCGTGCCTGCACTACATTGCGGCGGTATCTCAAGAAAGGACAAGAAGCGAGGTTTATTGTGGAGAAGTGAGATACGAGATCACAGCAAAAAGGAGATAATACCAGTAGGAGTCGTGCCCCGAGATCAACAACATCCTACTGAGGCGCGTAGCCGGTGGCCCGAACGCCGAGGAAGTATTGGGCTCCAAGCATTACTTCAAACCAACGGCAGGACAGTTAATTATAGGTTGGCTGTCTCACCTAAATCACCTAAGCAGACATAGGGGGCAACTGTGGGAGAGGGGCGACACTAGGGTCCCGGAAGAACTCCAGGCCTACCCGTCATACGGGTGCGTCCTAGCCATATCATCTGGGGGACGGAGAGAAAGAACATCAGAAACAGACACAACAGTTGTGAGGACTATCCCGTGGTGCTCAGCAGTGAAATACTACAACACACAGGCGCCAGAAGGTAGGCACTGATTTCCACCTGCAAAGGGAACTCTGGATGTGCCTTCGGACCGGCCGGTCTCAGCCAGCCCTTTTAGCAGTGCTCTGGATTGCGGATCACGAAGCCTTCAGTAAAGAGGTAAAGAGACTGCAAACCTGTGTCCTCGTTATTTCACCGCACCACACACCACCACCTTTAATTGGACGCCCCTTAGCAGGGTCACGGACCGGGTCAGGCCACCGTGACAACCCCAAGACCGAGACAGAGAGGCCCGGTACCGAGTACCCCGCGGCCCTGTGTCTGGGGGCGCTCCACCTTCATCAGTACATTCTTTAACATTAACTAAAGGTACACAAAATAATGAAAATTAGAAAACACGAAATGTCACATGATGCATAATAGACAAAATCTTATAAATAGTCATATATTATATTTATCAAAATATGTTTAAACTATCTAAGTAGATAAATGTCCAGGAAGATTCTATCCATAAGTGCTCCATGAACT
The DNA here is from genome assembly GCF_051348905.1 of Ranitomeya variabilis. Lineage (NCBI taxonomy): Eukaryota > Metazoa > Chordata > Amphibia > Anura > Dendrobatidae > Ranitomeya > Ranitomeya variabilis. The sequence goes on along the minus strand of NC_135233.1, from coordinate 381,508,026 downwards.
ATGGTAGTTCCAGTGGAGGTCCAATCCGTGCTCTGTTAACCATTAAGGGAAGTAATAATTGTGATACAAATATAGACAATGTATAAACTTTAGTGTACTCGAGGTGAAAAAATGAGTAATAAAAAAAGAAAAAAGGTGAAGGATACATGGTCGCTACTTCTTCCAGAGGAATAGAGACAAAATATGACACCTAATTTTCATTATTTTGTGTACCTTTAGTTAATGTTAAAGAATGTTCTGATGAAGGTCCTGTGTCAGACCGAAAATGTTCAATAATCAATTTTTTGTCTGGATGCACAAATAAAAGGAAGCTCTATTTTTCCCATATATTGAGTGCCAAGTTCTTTTACTACAGTTCTACGGGTTGGATACCTTACTTGAGCACCAATAGCACCTGTCATGCTCCCGCTCGCCTCACCACCTGTATCCCGTTATACTCACCGCTCTGCGGCGTCCCGGCGTGTTCCTACTCGTCCCCGGGCTTCTGCTTCTCTCGCACGGCCAGCTCCTGCTTTTTCCCGGACACGCGTGCGCACTGGGTTCTGCAGCGCGCGCGCACACATATCTCATTGATCCTGGCTGCTCCTCCTTCTCCGCTCTGCTCTCCTGGAGGACTCTGACCCGGAAGGTATGCCACCGCTTTCCTTATTAGCCTGCCACTTCCTCCCAGCGGTGCCTGTTGGTCATTTGTTTATTACATTTGATTCTGACCCACGTCATTCCGTCCTCCAGCCTGCTACCCTTTGTTTGCCTCCTTGCTCTGTGTTTCCTCACCTGTCCTCTCTTCTTTGTTTTTTCTTTATAGTTCCGGTCTTCCTGTGTCTCCTGGTTGTCCTCGCTGCCGTACCTTCATCTTTCCAGTCAGTCTGTGTCTCATTCCCCGCCTGCCAGTCTCCCAGTGTCTTATACTGTAGTGCCAGTCTTCCAGGGTCGTCTTATTATCCTTGCTTCCGTGTCTTTTCCTAATCAGTCTGTCTGCTTCCCAATCCCGTCCTAGTGTCCCATACTCCTGTCGTTCCTTCCGTTATTACCTACATCTCTGTCCAGCCCGTATTCCTGTACTCCAGCCTTGTTACTCCCTCTTCTGTACTTCTCCTTTAGGTACCAGCTTCTGCGGCAGTAGTCTCCCTTGGGCCTGCCCCTAACGCTCCCTGTATAGGGGGTGGTCCACCGGGTCGCGGTCCAGCGGGTCCACCTTTGGGGTTCCTCTAGCGTTCTCACAGTACCAACAGGCCATGGACCCCGCTGGTACCTCTGCTACCGCCCAAAAAGAATTAGGGGTTCTTCTTGAGAATCAAACCAGGATCATGGCCTTTCTAAAAGCCATGGAGTCCCGCTTATTAGCGTTACAGCCCACTGACCCAGGGAACGCGTCCCAGCTGGCCAGTCTGCAGCAGGAGCTCGCCCAGCAACGCGACACCCAGGGTCACATTCTTAACTACATGGCTTTGGTGGATAACCATCTTCTCTCCCTACAGTCCCTCTGTCCCTGTTCCGGCTCCCACTCCGCATCCACCGCCTCATCTGGCTAAACTTCCGTGGTATAGTGGAGACCCTAAATTATGCCTAGGTTTCTTAAACCAATGTTTACTACATTTTTAATTATTGCCGCATCAATACCCCACCGATCGGGCAAAAGTGGCTTTCGTTGTGTCCCACTTGGAGGGGGAGGCTTTGGCCTGGGTGAATCCACTCTGGGAGCGGGATGATCCTCTGGTTTTCCAACTATTCGCTTTTTTGGAGACTTTCCGGAAGGTGTTCGATGAACCCGGATGCCTGGCCTCTACTACTGAGTCCCTTTTTAATCTTCACCAAGGTACTCTTTCTGTCGGCTAGTACGCCATTCGGTTTCATACTTTATCCTCAGAGCTGGGGTGGAACAATGAGGCTCTGGTGGGAGCTTTTTGGCGCGGTCTGTCTTCCCGAATCAAGGATGAGTTGGAGAGTCGAGACACACCAACCTCCTTGGAGGACCTCATATCTCTAGCAACTCGCATTGATTTACGTTTTCAGGAACGTCTCCGCCAAGCTGCTAGAGAGAAAAGACCTCTTCGTCTATCTTCGGCCACTCACAGTCCTCCTCGTTTGCGACTTGCTTCTTTGTCTCCGGTTACGGCACCAGAACCCATGCAAGTGGATCGTCTCAGTCCAGCAGAACAATGCCGCAAGGAAAGAATCGAGCAAGGTCTCTGCTTTTACTGTGGCAGCGCTTCCAATCTCCTGCGTTCTTGTCCGGTGAGGCCGGGAAAGGCTCCACCTAGCCAGGTAAGAGAGGCCTCCCTAGGTATCACTGATTCCTCTCTACCTTTAACTCTTTTCGTTTTAGTGAATTTAGGTGCTAGTCGTTTTTCTGAGGTGGCTTATATTGATACTGGTGCAGCAGGAAACTTTATCCAGTTAGAGGCGGTCAGGAGACTTCGTATTCCTGTCAGATCCCTGGAGACTCCTCGGCGGATAGCTTCGGTCGATGGTAGGCCTTTGCGGGAGACCGTTACCCTGATCACTGAGGAGTTACAAATCAGAGCCCTGCATTGGGAGAGAATTGCCTTCTATGTGTTGCCCTCATTGTCTCATACTTTCCTTTTGGGTCTTCCCTGGTTAAGAACTCATGAACCCAACTGGATTGGCGATCTGGTGATGTTTTACGTTGAGGTCATGCCTGTCAGACCAAGTGCCTGCTTTCCGTTCAACCTGTGAGGATTCCTCGGTCTACCTTGGTACCTGCAGACTTGCCTTCAGCCTACTGGTCCTTCGCGGACGTCTTTGACAAGAAGGAGGCGGAGAGTCTGCCCCCGCATCGTCCATATGATTGCCCTATCGACCTTGTTCCAGGTATGACTCCGCCCAGGGGTCGAATTTATCCGCTGAATCCTCTAGAATCTCAAGCCATGACTGAGTATATTCAGGAGAATCTTGCTAGAGGTTTTATGCGGAAGTCTTCTTCACCCACGGGTGCGGGTTTCTTTTTTGTCAAGAAAAAGGATGGTTCCCTTCGTCCCTGCATCGACTACCAGGGTCTCAATAATATCACTATTAAAAACAAGTACCCGCTTCCTCTTATTCCGGAGCTATTTGACCATCTACGAGGAGTACGTATCTTCACCAAACTGGACCTTCGTGGAGCCTACAATCTAGTCCGTAATCGCCCCGGTGATGAGTGGAAGACTGGCTTTAATACCAGGGACGGGCACTATGAGTATTTAGTCATGCCCTTTGGTTTATGCAATGCTCCTGCAGTATTCCAGGAGTTTGTTAATGATGTTTTTCGAGACCTCCTGTACTCTTGTGTGGTGGTATACTTGGACGATATCCTTATCTTCTCTCCGGATCTGTCCACCCACAGAAAGAAAGCATGTCCGTCTGGTTCTACTGCGTCTGAGGGAGAATCGTCTTTATGCAATGCTTAAGAAGTGTGTCTTTGAACAGTCGTCTCTTCCTTTCCTGGGTTACATTATCTCTGACTCAGGTCTATGCATGGATCCGGAGGTGTCTGCCGTGCTCAACTGGCCACGTCCTAACGGTGTCAAAGCTATCCAGCGATTCCTTGGTTTCGCAAATTACTACCGGCAGTTCATCCCTCACTTTTCCGCTCTTACCGGACCTATCATCTCTCTGATGCGCAAGGGAGCCAACCCTCACTGCTGGTCATCTGAGGCCAAAGACGCATTCTTGTCTCTGAAACAAGTATTCGCCTCTGCTCCCGTACTTCATCGTCCTGAGGTAAACAAACCTTTTGTCCTTGAGGTAGATGCCTCTGCTGTTGGAGCTGGAGCAGTACTTTCGCAGAGGTCCTCTTCCTGGAGGCTTGTCACCTGCGGTTTCTTCTCCAAGACATTCTCCACCTCGGAACGGAACTATTCCATTGGCGACAGGGAGCTGTTGGCCATCAAATTGGCATTAGAGGAGTGGAGATACCTTTTTGAAGGAGCCGTTCACCCTTTTAAGGTCTTCACGGACCATAAAAACCTGGCGTATATCCGTTCGGCCCAGAGACTTAATCCTCGGCAAGCTAGATGGTCTCTGTTCTTTGCCCATTTTAATTTTGAGCTGCATTTTTGTCCCGGCAATAAGAACCTCAAGGCCGACGCATTGTCCAGGTCTTTTTTGTCTACTGACTCGGAGGAGGAACCCTTGCATATCCTGGATCCTTCCAAGGTCAGTATGGTAGCATCTGTCAGTCTGTCTTCTTTACCTCCAGGTAAAACCTTTGTTCCAGTGCGCAACAGGAGACTAATCCTGCGCTGGGGACATGCCTTCAAGTTGGCAGGTCATGTCGGCTTCAAGAAGACTCTCTCACTCGTCTCTCACATCTACTGGTGGCCAACCCTTCTACAAGATGTCCAAAGTTTTATAGCCTCCTGTCCGTCTTGTGCCAAGAACAAGATTCCTAGACGGCTTCCCTCCGGCCTGCTTCATCCGCTTCCTGTTCCATCCGCTCCGTGGCAACACATTGCAATGGACTTTATTACCGATCTGTCTCTATCTTCTGGTTGCACGGTTATCCTCGTCGTCGTTGACAGGTTCTCTAAGATGGCTCATTTCATATCTCTTTCTGGTTTACCCTCAGCACCTGAATTGGCGAAAATTTTTATCAACCATATTTTTCGTATTCACGGTCTTCCTCAACATATCTTTCGGACAGAGGAGTCCAGTTCACCTCTCGGTTTTGGAGCGCTCTCTGTAAGTTTTTGGACATCACACTTGATTTTTCTTCTGCCTACCACCCACAAACCAATGGTCAAGTGGAGCGTACCAATCAGACTTTGGTGACTTATCTCCGTCATTTCTCTAACTCCCATCAGAATGACTGGACAGATTTACTCCCGTGGGCTGAATTGGCATACAACAATCACACCAGTGAATCTTCCTCCAAGTCTCCTTTCTTTATCATCTACAGGCAACATCCTGGTATACCTCTCCCACTCCTCCTGTCTCGGGTGCTCCAGCGGCTGATTTTCTGTCTGGGGAGTTCTCCAGGATTTGGCAGGACACCAAGACCGCTCTCGAACAAGCCTGCGACAGAATGAAGAGACATGCAGACAAGAGGCGCTTAGATCTCCCTCTAGTTCATCCTGGTGATAATAAGGTGTGGCTATCTTCCAAGTTTGTCCGCTTAAAAATCCCCTAGCACAAATTGGTCCTCGCTCTATTGGACCCTTCGAGGTTTTGACTCGTATCAACGATGTCTCTTATAAGTTGAGATTACCCGCCTCGCTCCGCATTCCTAATTTCTTTCACGTTTCTCTCCTGAAGCCTGTGGTTCTTAATCAGTTCCATACCGCTTCCACTCGTTCACCTCAGCCTATTTTTTGTAATGACGTCTTTGAAGTTAAGGACATTCTTGCAATGAAAAAGATAAGAGGGAGGACCTTTTTTCTGGTTGATTGTAAGGGATTTGGTCCTGAGGAAAGATCGTGGGAGCCTCGGGAGAACATTCACGCTCCTCGAATCTTGGCAAAATTTCTTTCTGGTCTTAGGATGGAGGGGCATAAGGAGGGAGGTACTGTCATGCTCCTGCTCGCCTCACCGCCTGTATCCCGTTATACTCACCGCTCTGCGGCGTCCCGGCATGTTCCTGCTCGTCCCCGGGCTTCTGCTTCTCTCGCATGGCCAGCTCCTGCTTCTTCCCGGGCAAACACGAGCAATGGGTTCTGCGGCGCGCGCACACACGTCTCTCATTGATCCTGGCCGCTCCTCCTTCTCCGCTCTGCTCTCCTGGAGGACTCTGACCCGTAAGGTATGCCACCGCTTTCCTTATTAGCCTACCTCTTCCTCCCAGCGGTGCCTGTTGGTCATTTGGGTATTACATTTGATTCTGGCCCCACGTCCTTCGGTTATTCCGTCCTCCAGCCTGCTTTATTAGCCTGCTACCCTTTGTTTGCCTCCTTGCTCTGTGTTTCCTCACCTGTCCTCTCTTCTTTGTTTTTCTTTATAGTTTCGGTCTTCCTGTGTTTCCTGGTTGTCATCGCTGCCGTACCTTCATCTTCCCAGTCAGTCTGTGTCTCATTCCCCGCTTGCCAGTCTCCCAGTGTCTTATTGTGCCAGTCTTCCAGGTTTGTCTTATTATCCTTGCTTCTGTGTCTTTTCCTAATCAGTCTGTCTGCTTCCCAATCCCATCCTAGGATCACGTACTCCTGTCGTTCCTTCCGTTATTACCTACCTCTCTGTCCAGCCCATATTCCTGTACTCCAGCCTTGTTACTCCCTCTTCTTTACTTCTCCTTTAGGTACCAGCTGCCGCAGCAGTAGTCTCCCTTGGGCCTGCCCCTAATGCTCCCTGTATAAGGGGTGGTCCACCGGGTCTACCTGCATGGACCATTTATCAGCCTAAGTATGTAACAGTACAGACACAGAGGGCTATTAAATTCATAAAGCATGTGAGAACGTGATGTGAGGAACCTGGTTATGGTAAAAAATTTGAATGGGCCACACAGGGATAGTTAGGTTAATGCGTTGAGGCGGTAGGCCAGTCTGAACAAATGCGTTTTTAGGGCACACTTAAAACTGTGGGGATTGGGGATTAATCATATTAACCTGGGTAGTGCATTCCAAAGATTTGGCACAGCACCTGAAAAGTCTTGGAGACGGGAGTGGGAGGTTCTGATTATTGAGGATGTTAACCTCAGGTCAATACTAGAGTGGAGGGCACGGGTAGGGTGGTAGACTGAGACCAGGGAGGAGATGTAATTAGTATAATGATTGGTGAGTAATATGATCCTGGCTGCAGCATTCAAGACAGATTGGAGAGGGACAGTTTGGTAAGAGGGAGACCAATTAGTAGAGAGTTAGGCCATGTGCACACGTTAAGTATTTTTCGCGTTTTTTCGCTATAAAAACGTGATAAAAACGCGAAAAAAACGCTAACATATGCCTCCTATTATTTTAAGTGTATTCCGCATTTTTTGTGCAAATGTAGCCTTTTTTTTCCGAGAAAAAAATCGCATCGCGGAAAAAAAAGCAACATGTTCATTAAAATGCGGAATTGCAGGGGATTCCGCACACCTAGGAGTCCATTGATCTGCTTACTTCCCGCACGGGGCTGTGCCCACGATGCGGGAAGTAAGCAGATTATGTGCGGTTGGTACCCAGGGTGGAGGAGAGGAGACTCTCCTCCACGCACTGGGCACCATATAATTGGTCAAAAAAAAAAGAATTAAAATAAAAAATAGTCCTATACTCACCCTCGATGTCTTCCCGCCTCTCCACTGCATGCTGCCATTCGGTTCCTGTAGCTGGTGTGCGGTGAAAGACCTGCCGATCATGTCACTGTCCTGTGATTGGTCGTGAGCGGTCATGTGACCGCTCACGTGACCGTGACGTCACGGAAGGTCCTGTGCGCACACACTAGCTATAGGAAGAGGAACGGACGCCGCTGAGGAGATGTCTGGGTGAGTATAAGCATTTTTTTACTTTTTTTATTATTTTTAAACATTCTATCTTTTACTATAGATGCTGCATAAGCTGCATCTATAGTAAAAAGTTGGTCACACTTGTCAAACGCTATGTTTAACAAGTGTGACCAACCTGTCAGTCAGTTTTCCAAGCGATGCTACAGATCGCTTGGAAAACTTTAGCATTCTGCAAGCTAATTACGCTTGCAGAATGCTAAAAAAAACGCGAAAAAAACGGAAAAAAAACGCAAAAAAAAAATGCGGATTTCTTGCAGAAAATTTCCGGTTTTCTTCAGGAAATTTCTGCAAGAAATCCGGACGTGTGCACATACCCTCACAATAGTCCAGACGAGAATGAATAAGAGAAACAGTAAGAGTTTTTGCAGAGTTGAAAGTAAGAAAGGGTCGAATTCTAGAAATGTTTTCGAGGTGCAGATAACATGAGCGAGCCAGTGATCGGATGTGGGGGGTGAATGAAAGCATGGAATCAAGTATAATGCCAAGACAGCGGGCATGTTTCTGGGGAGTAATGGTGGAACCACACACGGAAATGGCAATGTCGGGCAAAGGTATGTTAGCAGAGGGAGGACACACAAGGAGTTCAGTTTTTGACAGGTTCAGTTTCAGATAGAGGGACAACATGATGTTAGAGACAGCGGTAAAACAATCACTGGTGTTTTCTAAAAAGGCTGGCGTGATATCAGGAGAAGTGTATAATTGGGTGTGATCAGCATAGAGATGGTACTGGAACCCAAATCTACCGATTGTTTGTCCAATAGTGGAAGTGTACAAAGAGAAGAGGAGGGGGCCTAGAACCGATCCTTGAGGAACCCCAACAGTAAGGGGAAGATGAGTGGAAGAGGAGCCATCAAAAGATACAGCGGAGGAGCGGTCTGAGAGCTAGGAGGAGAGCCAGGAGAGAACGGTGTCATTGAGGCCAATGGAACAGAGCATAGTGAAGAGGAGTTCATGATCCAAAGTGTTGAATGCTGCAGAGAGATCCAAGAGAATTAGCATAGAGTAGTGACCATTAGATTGAGCTGTTCATTTAACCCTGATGAAGAGGGCCAAAGCCCTTGAAATGCATTGGTTGGCTGACTAGCTATACTAGCACACCTGTCCTCATTAGCCCCGTAGGGTGGTGATGTAATAGAGTGCAGGGTTGCGTATGTCACCACGGAACAGACAGACCAACTGTTGAAGGGGATTTATTAACAGGGGTAAAATTCTCCTCGCAGGGAGTAAACGGGGTTAATAGTCAAGTAAAACAGTAAACAGTTAAGCGGAATCAAAGGGTTAAGTCTCTCTGCAATCTGTTCTTCGCAAAGTGAAAGTGAAACCAGGAAATAGCACAGTCCCGTCACTTCTGCAAGAGCCTCTATGCACCAGGCTGACAGTCTCCCTGTATTAACGCTGTCACACACACTCTGGGTAGTTACTTATCACACTCAGGGATTCTTTGCTTGTCACTGCGGTCACCAGGGATTCTTTGCTTGTCACTGCGGTCACCAGGGCTGCACAGTCACTGTCTCTGATTCTGGAGGCTTCCAAATCTACACCCTCACATCCAGCCGTCACTCTGGTGGGTATCTCAGCCTCAGTGCCCTCACGGGGAGCACTCTGTCATGGGGAGCGCGGCGCTGCAGCCTGCTTTCTCTCTGGCACGCTGTCCCCTCTCTGGCGCGCTATCTCTCCCGCACTTTTCTGACCACTCCCCTCTCTTTTCCCAGCAGTCAACCTGTCCCCTCTGTCCAGGGCAGAAAGTCTTCCCCCCAACAACCCAGCTGTCTGGCTAAGTGGTTCCAGGCAAGGAGCAGGGAAAGCAACCTCCTTACATTCCCCCTCTCTTAAAGCTCGCCATTCCACGGGCGAGGACTCTTCGTGCTTCTCTTTGTTCTTCGGAGGGGAGTCAGATACCTGCGATTCTCGCATCTCCTTCTGCCTTTCTTCTTGTAGATACTCCAAGACTAAATGGTTTAGGAGCTGCTCATCAGTCAGGTTGAGATATGCTTTCTCTGCGTCATCAACAACTGCTGTCTTCTACTTTTTCTTCTTCTTAGCTTTGCCGCTAGCAGATGTCTGCGTAGATGATTCATCCTCCTCCTTGTCGTTATCGGAAACTTTAGGGACTTCTTGTTCAGGCTCCTCAGTTTGGGGGCTTAGTACACGCAATTCTTCTTCATAGCTCCCCCTCTCTTTGACAGGAGCATTCTTGTCAAACCTTGAATCAGATTAATTAAGACCATGCAGGCCGGACTCTTTGTCATCTGCGCCGGGCTCTGCGGGCATCACTTCCCAGGTATTCTTAGCCACACGCCCTGTCACACAGCTGCTCCATTTCCCTTGTCCGATCAGGAACTGGTGAGCTGACAGCCAGCACATTCTTCACCTCAGGGGACGACATCAGTGGTTCCTCCTCCTCATCGGCTCGGACATTGAAAACGAGTGTCGCAGGAACACTTGGCACTTTCTCTCCTTCTTCAGGAACTCGTGCTGGACAGGGTAGTAAAGCACTTTGGTGGTCTTCTCGAGAGAACGTCACTTTCTTCCTGCCGGTCTGAGTCTCACCAGAGATGCTTGACACCTTCTCCACCTCTCCTTGGCGTCCGACATTGTGGTACTGTCTTGTCCTAGGTGGAACTCTTCTCTTCCTGCGGTACCATTCCCTCCAGGGGCGACATTCCCTCCAGTTAGCAGGACCCTCAGAGGGGTGAGCGGATCTCTGCCACCGCTCTTCTCGGGTAGGGCAATTTCTGGACATGTGTCCCACCTTTCTGCACGTCCAGCACTCACTTCTGCGTCTGTCTGGAGGGCGCTTCAGTTTGGATCGTCGACCTCGGCAGGGGACATCTCTCATCTGCGGTTGCTGTTCATCCCAGGATACGGAGTTACACTCTGGGGCCGCCACCGAAGCCTTCTTTATGTGGCGCACCTCTCCTATATCTCTTTCTGGCGGCTTCCGCACGTTACCTCGGGATATGCCGCTGGTCCCCAAAACAGCAGTAAGGGCTTTCCCCAGACTCTCAATCTCCTCCCAGATTCTTCTTATCTTCAGCTGGGAATCCCGGGTCCACATTGCCTCCTCTTCATTTTGACTGGATGCTCCGCAGTTGTAGCATCTAGGCAGTCTTCTTCGCCGAACGGCACTAGTCTCACTTTGGAGGGCGGTTTCTGCAGCAGGGATCTTCTTATATTCAGCCACCTCCTCACGGACTCGCTTAAGCTCCTTCTTCAAGTCTTCTACCCATTGAGGGGCTGTTACCTCCCTGCTCCATACCTTTCCCACTGGCACTACCACCCCTTGCTCTTGCTCGCGTGTGCGTGCCTCACTCCCGACCTCAGAGAAAGTCATATCTAGCTTTACACGCATGCGCTCTCGCAGGGCCTGTTTCATCAATACATCTCGCAAGCCTGTCACCAGTTGGTCTCGCAGTACAACGTCAATTGACCCCACACCTATGCCGTCCTTCCGTATAATGGCAGTATGAAGCTCCTGCAGTGCGTTCATATATTGCGTCACGGTCTCCCCCTCTCTTTGTACCCGGCGGAACAGTCGCATGCACAGCTCCCCTACGTCAGTGGGGTCCCCATGCGTCTCCTCAAGTATACGTAATACTTTGTCCAGGGTATCTCTCGCCTGGGGGGGGTCTTAGCATAACAGAGTCCCGTGCATCCCCCTCTAGGGCCATCACAGCTATTTCCGCCTGCAGTGCCGGTGTCATAGGATGTATCCACATCATCCCTCGGATGCGCTCCGTCCAACCCCACAACATGACATTACTCCCTGAAAATTTTGGTAGGTTAGCTAACATGGCTCCCAGGGAGATGCTAGACCTGGGGCCTCCCTCAACTGCTTGGTCTGCCCCTTCCGTGCTACCGTGTGACATCCTGCCGACTACGCCAAGTGTAATAGAGTGCAGGGTTGCGTATGTCACCACGGAACAGACAGACCAACTGTTGAAGGGGATTTATTAACAGGGGTAAAATTCTCCTCGCAGGGAGTAAACGGGGTTAATAGTCAAGTAAAACAGTAAACAGTTAAGCGGAATCAAAGGGTTAAGTCTCTCTGCAATCTGTTCTTCGCAAAGTGAAAGTGAAACCAGGAAATAGCACAGTCTCGTCGCTTCTGCAAGAGCCTCTATGCACCAGGCTGACAGTCTCCCTGTATTAATGCTGTCACACACACTCTGGGTAGTTACTTATCACACTCAGGGATTCTTTGCTTGTCACCGCGGTCACCAGGGATTCTTTGCTTGTCACTGCGGTCACCAGGGCTGCACAGTCACTGTCTCTGATTCTGGAGGCTTCCAAATCTACACCCTCACATCCAGCCGTCACTCTGGTGGGTATCTCAGCCTCAGTGCCCTCACGGGGAGCACTCTGTCATGGGGAGCGCGGCGCTGCAGCCTGCTTTCTCTCTGGCACGCTGTCCCCTCTCTGGCGCGCTCTCTCTCCCGCACTTTTCTGACCACTCCCCTCTCTTTTCCCAGCAGTCAACCTGTCCCCTCTGTCCAGGGCAGAAAGTCTTCCCCCCAACAACCCAGCTGTCTGGCTAAGTGGTTCCAGGCAAGGAGCAGGGAAAGCAACCTCCTTACAGTGACGTCACCAGTAGCTCCGCCCACCCTCTCCGACCGCTACCTCAGCGTTGCATCCAGCCGGGGCACGCGAGGTCTCGCGGTCGCGCGGCTTCTGCCGCCACTCTCTCCTTAACCCACTGCTCTGCCATAGCGGTAAGCCTAGCGGTGGCCCAGACTTTCCAGAACCGCTTTCCTCCGCACTCAGCACCACAGTGAGTAAAGCATATTTTATGTGCACATAGCAATTGTGGCATATTAGTGCTCCAACATACTAGGGGAGCATTTCTCCTCATTTCAACATATGGGCAATTAATTCTAATCACAGTAATCCTTGTCAGCCAGCACCTGACTGTCATCTTAGCACCGTAACCTAATGGAATCCTGCGCTACTCCCACCAGCAGTAAGTTTATTGTGTACTGGGAAAACTAGACCGCATCTATTTAAAACCATACCTATAAAGGTTGTACATTTATTTAACCAGGGGCATCTACTGTAAACCTCTGAAGATTAAGCAACCATGGTCATCACAATACCCGCATCAATTGCAGATACACAGGGATCACATCTCTTCATTGCACATTTCCATTTAATATCTGAGTGAGTATATATTATAAATCTATTTAGACTCACTATATTCACCAATACAAACATTTACACTTTTTTTTTTTTCTTCTCATTCCCTTAAGATACTGGTAGTACTTTAAGGACCTATTACAACATCCACTGCATAACCAATGATTACTCATTAAGTAAGTGCTCTCTTATTTATTTATTCATCTATTTTTCATTTTATTGTTCTTTTTGTAGACAGCGCAGGTGAATACCACTTTTTTTCATTTGATATACTTTACAGGTCTACTCAGAACCTGTCACAATCACCAGCAGCACTCTACATTCAGCAATTTTTGTTCCCCCACTAGGAAATATTAGGAGCGCCAGTGCTTTCTACTTTTTTTTTTTTAGATCATTAGAGACTTTAGTGAGGGCAGTTTCAGTAGAGTGTTAAGAGCGGAAACCGGATTGTAGAGGATCAAGAAGAGAGTTATTTGATAGCGGATAAGACAGGAGTGGACCAGGCATTCCAGGAGTTTAGAGATGAAGGGAAGTTTAGAGACAAGTCTATAGTTAGTGGCACAGTTTTGGTCGAGGGATGATTTTTTAAGTAATGGATGTATGATGGCATGCTTAAATGAGGAGGGAAAGATACCAGAAGAGAGAGGTTGAATATTTTTGTTAGGTGAGTGGTGACAGCAGGGGAAAGGGACTGGAGGAGATGTGATGGAATGGGGTCACAGGTGCAAGTGGTAGGGCGCGAAGATGCAAGGAGCCTGATTACTTCTTCTGTGACTGGTTCAAAATCAGAGAGTGAGCTAGATGCAGTGGAGGAAGGACAGTGCATGGTATGAGGGGATTGGGAGATAATTTCCTGTCGGATATGGTCAATTTTTTTCTCTGCAGCAATTGGCCAGATCATTAGCGCGGCGATCCGTGGTTGGGGCCTGCACTCTTGGGTCAAGTAAGGAATGAAAATTGTCAAAGAGACATTTAGGATTTTGGATAGTGGAGTGATGAGGGTGTTGAAATAGGTTTGTTTGGAGAGGTGAAGGGCAGGGTTGTATGTTTTAAGCATAAACTTATAATGGATGAAGTCTTCGGGCAGATTGGATTTTCTCCACAGACGTTCAGTGCACAAGGAGCACCACTGTAGGAAACGTGTTTGCAGCGTGTGCCAGGGTTGTCACTGTCTGTGCAGAGTTGTTCATTATATCTTTGTATAGGAGGTGCAGTTTCATCTAGGGCACTTTGCAGTGTTTCATTGTAATGCTTCAGTGCAGAATCAGGACATGAGAGGGAGGAGATAGGGGCCAATGATGACTGCAAGTTCTTCATATGTCTCTTAGTGTTAATGGCCTGTATGTTTCTAAAAGTGTGGAAAATGGGGGTGACCTGAGCGGGATGGCTGTTCTTGATAGAGAATGAAAGAAGGTGGTGGTCAGAGAGCGGGAGAGGGGAGTTTGTGAAATCATCCACTGAGCAAGGCCGGGAGAAGACCACGTCGAGGGAGTTTCCATCTTCATGTGTGGGAGAGTTGGTAAGCTGCAAAAGGCCAAAAGAGGAGGTTAGAGATAAAAGGTGAGTAGCAGATGGGGAGAAGGGAAAAGTAATGGGGATGTTCAAATCACCCATCACATGAGAGAAAATGTGGAAGCCAGGTGGCAAAGTGATCCAGGACCTGATGGGAGGGGCCCGGAGTTCTCTGATTATTTCTTCCCAGTCTTCTGACTGACAGTTAGGAGTCTACAGCTTCAGCTGATTCATTTTGGTACTTTTGATAGCAGAGCCTATATTTAATTTCTGTTCACTCTCTGACTCCAAAACTGGCTGCCTCATTCATCTTTTTAATTAAGACTTCATCCAGAATGCCAGGATCTTCTAGGTACTGTTTCATCGGCAAATTGATATCTTTGCTGTATAACCCTGCTCCTAAAGACCTCAAAACTTCTTCTGGACCAGCATTAAACTTCTCCTCCACCTCTACATCACAGGATGCAAACCACAGCCTGTCCTTAAAGGGAACCTGTCAGCAGGAATGTGCACAGTAGCCTACAGTGTCAGGTCGGCTCCGTTATACTGATTAAAAATGATACATTGCTTGATGAAATCCATCTTGTGGTTGTTATTTAATCTATATTTTCAGTTTTGAGTTAATGAGAGTCTCTTGCTTTGGGGCGGCCTGTGGGGGGCTTCATGTGGTGCTCTGCTTAGGTATTCATAATGCAGTCTGCTGACAGATCACTGATCCCTCACTGACCTGCCCCCTAGTTTGCAGAATGAATATATGTACATCTTGTAGATTGTGAGCCCTCGCAGGTAGGGTCCTCTCTCCTTCTGTACCAGTTGTAACTTGTATTGTTTAACCCCCAAGGGTGGTTTGCACGTTAATGACCGGGCCAATTTTTACAATTCTGACCACTGTCCCTTTATGAGGTTATAACTCTGGAACACTTCAACGGATCCTGATGATTCTGACACTGTTTTCTCGTGACATATTGTACTTCATGATAGTGGTAAAATTTCTTTGATAATACCTGCATTTATTTGAGAAAAAAATGGAAAAATACAAAATTTTCGCCAAATTTCCAACTTTGAATTTTTATGCCCTTAAATCACAGAGATATGTCACACAAAATACTTAATAAGTAACATTTCCCACATGTCTACTTTACATCAGCACAATTTTGGAACCAAAATTTTTTTTGTTACGAAGTTATAAGGGTTAAAAGTTGACCAGCAATTTCTCATTTTTACAACACCATTTTTCTTTAGGGACCACATCACATTTGAAGTCACTTTGAGGGGTCTATTTGATAGAAAATACCCAAGTGTGAAACCATTCTAAAAACTGCACATCTCAAGATGCTCAAAACCACATTCAAGAAGTTTATTAACCCTTCAGGTGTTTCACAGGAATTGTTGGAATGTTTAAAAAAAAAATGAACATTTAACTTTTTTTCACCAAAAATTTATTTCAGCTCCAATTTTTTTTATTTTATCAAGGGTAACAGAAGAAATTGGACTGATGCCCCATATGTGGGGGTAAACCACTGTTTGGGCGCATGGCAGAGCTCGGAAGGGAAGGAGCGCCATTTGACTTTTCAATGCAAAATTGACTGGAATTGAGATGGGACCCCATGTCGCGTTTGGAGAGCCCCTGATGTGCCTATACATTAAAACCCCCCACATGTGACCCCATTTTGGAAAGTAGACCCCCTAAGGAACTTATCTAGATGTGTGGTGTGCACTTTGACCCACCAAGTGCTTCACAGAAGTTTATAATGTAGAGCCGTAAAAATGAAAAATCATATTTTTTCACAAAAATGAGTACGCTGATACCCCATATGTGGGGGGAACCACTGTTTCGGTGCATGGCAGTGCTCGGAAGTGAAGGAGCTCCGTTTGGAATGCAGACTTAGATAGAATGGTCTGCAGGCGTCACATTGCGTTTGCAGAGCCCCTGATGTACCTAAACAGTAGAAACCCCCACAAGTGACCCCATATTGGAAACTAGACCCCCCAAAGGAACTTATCTAGATGTGTTGAGAACTTTGAACCCCCAAGTGTTTCACTACAGTTTATAACACAGAGCAGTGAAAATAAAAAAACTTTCTTTTTTCCACAAAAATTATTTTTTAGCCCCCGGTTTTGTATTTTCCCAAGGGTAACAGGAAAAATTGGACCCCAAAAGTTGTTGTCCAATTTGTCCTGAGTACGCTGATACCCCATATGTTGGGGTACACCCCTGTTTTGGCGCACGGGAGAGCTCAGAAGGGAATGAGCACTGTTTTACTTTTTCAACGTAGAATTGGCTGGAATTGAGATTGGATGCCATGTCGCGTTTGTAGAGCCCCTGATGTGCCTAAGCAGTGGTAAGCCCCCAATTCTAACTGAAACCCTAACCCAAACACACCCCTAACTCTAATCCCAACCATAACCCTAACCACACCCCTAACCCTAATCCCAACCGTAAATGCTGGGCCGGACTGGCCATCGGGCAGTTCTGGCAAATGCCAGAAGGGCCGGTGGCAGTAGTGGGCCGCTAGCCAGTGCCGACTCCCCCCCTGCGCCGACTCCCCCCCCCCCCCCGCCAGCACCGCTGCATTCAACTATACCGGCGTCTATGACGCCGGTACAGTTGAATGCAATGATGGAGGAGAGAGCGTCTGCTGTCACTCCCTCTCCCATCATTCCCTGCTCTGCCTTGCGCTGACACTGCGGGTACGCAATGATGTCATATCGCGCACCTGCTGTGTATCGGGCGGGCAGACTGCAGCTGCTGAGACCAGAGCCGGGAGCAGTGTGGGCACGAGGAGGGGTGAGGAGAGTTTTTTTTTTTAATATATCAGTGAGTGATAACTGGATTGTGGAGTTATTGGGGGTGGCTGTATTACATTCTATGGGGGCTGTGCTGTATTACATTCTATGGGGGTTGTGCTGTATTACATTCTATGGGGGGGATTTATTACATTCTATTGGGGCTGGCTGCATTACATTCTATGGGGGCTGTGCTGCATTACATTCTATGGGGGTTGCTGCATTACATTCTATGGGTGTTGTGAATTCCGTTCTCGGACTCCCTCCTGTGGTCATGAATGGTACTTTGGTTAGTTCTGCTCTTGGACTCCCTCTGGTGGCTTTGAGCGGAACTGCTGGTCACTGAGGTTTGCTGTCTCAGCTGCCCTCGTTTATTGATATGCTGGCTTCCCTATTTAACTCCACTCAGATCGTTACTTCTAGCCAGCTGTCAATGTCTCAGAATTGGTTCAGATCTCTCTTGGACTTCTCTGAGGACCTGTCTACTCCAGCAGAAGCTAAGTCCTTGCTAGTTCATTTGTTACTGCTTCCTGAATATATTTCTTGTACTGCTAAATTCTTGTCCAGCTTGCTATCATGATATTCCCTTGCTAGCTGGAAGCTCTGGGGGTGCAGAGTTGCACCTCCACACCGTGAGTCGGTGTGGGGGTCTTTTTGCATACTCTGCGTGGTTTTTATAGTTTTTTGTGCTGACCGCATAGTTCCCTTTTCTATCCTCTGACTATTTAGTGAAGTCTGGCCTCCTGTGCTAAAACCTGTTTCATACCTGTGTTTGTGACTTTCCTCTTAACTCACAGTCAATATATGTGGGGGGCTGCCTTTTCCTTTGGGGAATTTCTCTGAGGCAAGGTTAGGCTTCTATTTCTATCTTTAGGGGTAGCTAGCTCTTAGGCTGTGAAGAGGCGTCTAGGGAGAGTTAGGTACGCTCCACGGCTATTTCTATTGTGTGTGATAGGAGTAGGGTTTGCGGTCAGCAGAGTTCCCACTCCCCAGAGCTTGTCCCGATTTCTAGTTTACTCATCAGGTCATTCCGGGTGCTCCTAACCACCAGGTCCATAACAGTACAGCTGGCCCACAAAGTGTTAATGCATCTCAAAAGAGGGATAAGAGAAGTTCTGAACCCATTTTTTTTCTCTGCAGTGTGTTTTGTCTCTCTTTTCCCCTTAACCTCTGGGTGGTTCAGGACTCAGGTGTAGATATGGATATTCAAGGTCTGTCCTCTTGTGTGGATCAACTCACTGCAAGGGTACAATGCATTCAAGATTATGTAGTTCAGAATCCGATGTTAGAGCCTAGAATCCCAATTCCTGATTTGTTTTTTGGGGATAGATCTAAGTTTCTGAATTTCAAAAATAATTGTAGACTGTTTCTTGCTTTGAAACCCCGCTCCTCTGGTGATCCCATTCAGCAAGTAAAAATTGTTATTTCTTTGTTGCGTGGCGACCCTCAAGACTGGGCATTCTCCCTTGCGCCAGGAGATCCTGCATTGCTTAATGTAGATGCGTTTTTTCTGGCGCTTGGATTGCTTTATGATGAACCGAATTCAGTGGATCAGGCAGAGAAAATCTTGCTGGCTTTGTGTCAGGGTCAGGATGAAGCGGAGGTATACTGTCAGAAGTTTAGAAAATGGTCTGTGCTTACTCAATGGAATGAGTGTGCCCTGGCAGCAATTTTTAGAAAGGGTCTTTCTGAAGCCCTTAAGGATGTTATGGTGGGGTTTCCCACGCCTGCTGGTCTGAATGAATCAATGTCCTTGGCCATCCAAATTGATCGGCGTTTGCGCGAGCGCAAAGTTGTGCACCATTTGGCGGTGTCCTCTGAGCAGAGGCCTGAGCTTATGCAATGTGATAGAACTTTGACCAGAACTGAACGGCAAGAACACAGACGTCAGAATGGGCTGTGTTTTTACTGTGGTGACCCCACTCATGCTATCTCTGATTGTCCTAAGCGCACTAAGCGGTTCGCTAGGTCTGTCACCATTGGTACTGTACAGCCTAAATTTCTTTTGTCTGTTACTCTGATTTGCTCTTTGTCGTCCTACTCTGTTATGGCATTTGTGGATTCGGGCGCTGCCCTGAATTTGATGGACTTGGAGTTTGCCAGACGCTGTGGTTTTTTCTTGGAGCCTTTACAGTATCTTATTCCATTAAGGGGAATTGATGCTACGCCTTTGGCCAAGAATAAACCTCAGTACTGGACTCAGTTGACCATGTGCATGGCTCCTGCACATCAGGAGGATATTCGCTTTTTGGTGTTGCATAAATTGCATGATGTGGTCGTGTTGGGTTTGCCATGGCTACAGGTTCATAATCCAGTTTTGGATTGGAAATCAATGTCTGTGTCTAGTTGGGGTTGTCAAGGGGTACATGGCGATGTTCCGTTGGTGTCAATTTCTTCTTCCACTCCTTCTGAAGTCCCTGAGTTTCTGTCGGATTACCAGGATGTATTTGATGAGCCCAAATCAAGTGTCCTACCCCCTCATAGGGAATGTGATTGTGCTATAAATTTGATTCCTGGTAGTAAGTTTCCTAAGGGCCGACTTTTCAATTTATCTGTGCCAGAACACGCCGCTATGCGGAGTTATATAAAGGAGTCCTTGGAGAAAGGGCATATTCGCCCGTCTTCATCACCGTTGGGAGCAGGGTTCTTTTTTGTGGCCAAGAAGGATGGTTCTCTGAGACCCTGTATAGATTACCGCCTTCTCAATAAAATCACGGTCAAATTTCAGTACCCTTTGCCTCTGCTGTCTGATTTGTTTGCTCGGATTAAGGGGGCTAGTTGGTTCACCAAGATAGATCTTCGAGGGGCGTATAACCTTGTGCGTATTAAACAGGGCGATGAATGGAAAACAGCATTTAATACGCCCGAGGGCCATTTTGAGTACCTGGTATTGCCATTCGGGCTTTCAAATGCTCCATCTGTGTTTCAGTCCTTTATGCATGACATCTTCCGAAAGTATCTGGATAGATTCATGATTGTATATTTGGATGATATTTTGGTCTTTTCGGATGATTGGGAGTCTCATGTGAAACAGGTCAGAATGGTATTCCAGGTCCTTCGTGCTAATTCCTTGTTTGTGAAGGGGTCTAAATGTCTCTTCGGAGTTCAGAAGGTTTCCTTTTTGTGCTTCATTTTTTCCCCTTCTACTATCGAGATGGATCCTGTTAAAGTTCAGGCCATTTATGATTGGACTCAACCTACATCTGTGAAGAGCCTCCAGAAATTCCTGGGCTTTGCTAATTTTTACCGTCGCTTCATCGCTAATTTTTCTAGTGTGGTTAAACCTTTGACTGATTTGACAAAGAAAGGTGCTGATGTGGTGAATTGGTACTCTGCGGCCGTTGAGGCTTTTCAGGAGCTGAAACGTCGTTTTTCTTCGGCCCCTGTGTTGCGTCAGCCAGATGTTTCGCTCCCTTTTCAGGTCGAGGTTGATGCTTCTGAGATTGGAGCAGGGGCTGTTTTGTCTCAAAGAAGTTCTGATGGCTCTGTGATGAAGCCATGTGCCTTCTTTTCTAGAAAGTTTTTGCCTGCTGAGCGTAATTATGATGTTGGCAATCGGGAGCTGCTAGCTATGAAGTGGGCATTCGAGGAGTGGCAACATTGGCTTGAGGGAGCCAAGCACCGCGTGGTGGTCTTGACGGATCACAAAAATCTGACTTATCTCGAGTCTGCCAAGCGGTTGAATCCTAGACAGGCTCGATGGTCGCTGTTTTTCTCCCGTTTCGATTTTGTGGTCTCATACCTTCCGGGTTCTAAGAATGTGAAGGCTGATGCCCTTTCTAGGAGTTTTGTGCCTGATTCTCCGGGAGTCCCTGAGCTGGCTGGTATTCTCAAAGAGGGGGTAATTCTGTCTGCCATCTCCCCTGATTTGCGGCGGGTGCTGCAGGAGTTTCAGGCTGATAGACCTGACCGTTGTCCAGCGGAGAAACTGTTTGTCCCTGATAGATGGACTAGCAGAGTTATTTCTGAGGTTCATTGCTCGGTGTTGGCTGGTCATCCTGGGATTTTTGGTACCAGAGATTTGGTGGCTAGGTCCTTTTGGTGGCCTTCCTTGTCATGGGATGTGCGTTATTTTGTGCAGTCCTGTGGGACTTGTGCTCGGGCTAAGCCCTGCTGTTCTCATGCCAGTGGGTTGCTTTTGCCCTTGCCGGTCCCGTAAAGGCCTTGGACGCATGTTTCCATGGATTTTATTTCAGATCTTCCTGTCTCTCAAAGGATGTCTGTCATCTGGGTGGTTTGTGATCGCTTTTCTAAGATGGTCCATTTGGTACCCTTGCCTAAATTACCTTCCTCCTCTGATTTGGTGCCATTATTTTTTCAACATGTGGTTCGTTTGCATGGCATTCCGGAGAACATTGTGTCGGACAGAGGTTCCCAGTTTGTCTCTTGGTTTTGGCGGTCCTTTTGTGCTAAGATGGGCATTGATTTGTCTTTTTCTTCGGCTTTCCATCCTCAAACAAATGGCCAAACCGAACGAACCAACCAGACTTTGGAAACCTATCTGAGATGCTTTGTTTCTGCTGATCAGGATGATTGGGTGACCTTCTTGCCATTGGCTGAGTTCGCCCTTAATAATCGGGCTAGTTCGGCTACTTTGGTTTTGCCTTTTTTTTGCAATTCTGGTTTTCATCCTCGTTTTTCTGCGGGGCAGGTTGAGCCTTCTGACTGTCCTGGTGTGGATTCTGTGGTGGACAGGTTGCAGCAAATTTGGACTCACGTAGTGGACAATCTGACGTTGTCCCAGGAGAAGGCTCAACGTTTCGCTAACCGCCGTCGTTGTGTTGGTCCCCGACTTCGTGTTGGGGATTTGGTTTGGTTGTCTTCTCGTTATGTTCCTATGAAGGTTTCTTCTCCTAAGTTTAAGCCTCGTTTCATTGGTCCTTATAAGATTTCTGAAATTCTCAACCCTGTGTCATTTCGTTTGGTCCTTCCAGCTTCTTTTGCCATCCATAATGTGTTCCATAGGTCGTTGTTGCGGAGGTACGTGGCGCCTATGGTTCCCTCCGTTGATCCTCCTGCTCCGGTGTTGGTTGAGGGGGAGTTGGAGTATGTGGTGGAGAAAATTTTGGATTCTCGTATTTCGAGACGGAAGCTTCAGTACCTGGTTAAGTGGAAAGGCTATGGTCAGGAGGATAATTCCTGGGTTGTTGCCTCCGATGTCCATGCTGCCGAGTTGGTTCGTGCCTTTCATTTGGCTCGTCCTGATCGACCTGGGGGCCCTGGTGAGGGTTCGGTGACCCCTCCTCAAGGGGGGGTACTGTTGTGAATTCTGTTCTCGGACTCCCTCCTGTGGTCATGAATGGTACTTTGGTTAGTTCTGCTCTTGGACTCCCTCTGGTGGCTTTGAGCGGAACTGCTGGTCACTGAGGTTGGCTTATCAGCTGCTCTCGTTTATTGCTATGCTGGCTTCCCTATTTAACTCCACTCAGATCGTTACTTCATGCCAGCTGTCAATGGTTCAGTATTGGCTCAGATCTCTCTTGGACTTCTCTGAGGACCTGTCTACTCCAGCAGAAGCTAAGTCTTTGCTAGTTCATTTGTTGTTACTGCTTCCTGAATATATTTCTTAGTACTGCTTATTTCTTGTCCAGCTTGCTATCATGATATTCCTTTGCTAGCTGGAAGCTCTGGGGTTGCAGAGTGGCACCTCCACACCGTGAGTCGGTGTGGGGAGTCTATTTGCTTACTCTGCATGGTTTTTGTAGTCTTTTGTGCTGACCGCATAGTTCCCTTTTCTATCCTCTGACTATTTAGTGAAATCTGGCCTCTTTTGCTAAAACCTGTTTCATTCCTGTGTTTGTGACTTTCCTCTTAACTCACAGTCAATATATGTGGGGGTCTGCCTTTACCTTTGGGGAATTTCTCTGAGGCAAGGTAAGGCTTCTATTTCTATCTTTAGGGGTAGTTAGCTCTTAGGCTGTGAAGAGGCGTCTAGGGAGAGTTAGGTACGCTCCACGGCTATTTCTAGTGTGTGTGATAGGAGTAGGGTTTGCGGTCAGCAGAGTTCCCACTTCCCCAGAGCTAGTCCCGATTTTGAGTTTACTCATCAGGTCATTCCGGGTGCTCCTAACCACCAGGTGCATAACAGTTTCCCCAGTGCTGGATTCTGGGCAGCTGGGACATTTTTCTGCCTCCTGCAAGTGGGATCACAGTGTGATCCCACTAGCCGCTGCCCCCCTCCCCACATGCTACATTCCGACCATAAGACGCACCCACACTTTCCTCCCAAAGTTGGAGGAAAAAAGTGCGTCTTATGGTCAGAAAAATACGGTGATTAAAAAAAACGGGAAAAAATGGCGTGGGCTCCCGCACAATTTTCTGCACCAGAGGGGGAAAGCCGACTGCCGGGGGCCAATATTAACCCCTTAAACCCCAAGGGTGGTTTGCACGTTAATGACCGGGCCAATTTTTACAATTCTGACCACTGTCCCTTTATGAGGTTATACCTCTGGAACGCTTTAATGGATCCTGAAGATTCTGAAATTGTTTTCTTGTGACATATTGTACTTCATGATAGTAATAAAGATAAAGACATTTCTTTGATATTATTTGTGAAAAAAACTGAAATTTGGCGAAAATTACGCAATTTTCCAACTTTGAATATTTATGCCCTTAAATCACAGAGATATGTCACACAAAATACATAATAAGTAACATTTTCCACATGTCTACTTTACATCAGCACAATTTTGGAACCCCAATTTTTTTTTTTGTTAGGGAGTTATAAGGGTTAAAAGTTGACCAGCAATTTCTCATTTTTACAACACCATTTTTTTTAGACTACATCACATTTGAAGTCACTTTGAGGGGTCTATATGATCGAAAATACCCAAGTGTGACACCATTCTAAAAACTGCACCCCTCAAGGTGCTCAAAACCACATTCAAGATTATTAACCCCTCAGGTGTTTCACAGGAATTTTTGGAATGTTTAAAAAAAATTAACATTTAATTTTTTTTCACAAAAAAATTTACTTCAGCTCCAATGTTTTATTTTACCAAGGGTATAAGGGGGAAATTGGACCCCAAAAGTTGTGCAATTTGTCCTGAGTACGCTGATACCCCATATGTGGGGGTAAACCACTGTTTGGGCGCACAGCAGAGCTCGGAAGGGAAGGAGCGCCATTTGACTTTTCAGTGCAAAATTGACTGGACTTGAGATGCGACATGGCGTCCTGTTTGGAGAGCCCTTGATGTGCCTAAACATTGAAACCCCCCACAAGTGACATCATTTTGGAAAGTAGACCCTCTACGGAACTTACCTAGATGTGTAGTGAGCACTTTGACCCACCAAGTGCTTCACAGAAGTTTATAATGCAGAGCCGTAAAAATAAAAAATCATATTTCACAAAAAATGATATTTTTGCCCCCAATTTTTTATTTTCCCACGGGTAACAGAAGAAATTGGACCCCAAAAGTTGTTGTGCAATTTGTCTTGAGTACGCTGATACCCCATATGTTGGGGTAAACCACTGTTTGTGCGGACGGGAGAGCTCGGAAGGGAAGGAGCACTGTTTTACTTTTTCAACGCAGAATTGGCTGGAATTGAGATTGGACGCTATGTCGCGTTTGGAGATCCCCTGATGTGCCTAAACATTGAAATGGTGCGCCCCGTCAGCGCAGTGGGGTACTCGATACCGGATCCTGCGGTTCACAGGGGGATGTCATGGTGGCTGGCCCGGTCCCTGGGACGTCCGTATTAAAGGGGAAAGGTCTTTAAAGAGATAAAGTTTATGTTGGTGACGCCACCTGTGGTATTCGGTCAGGGTGACCGACGCTGCTTTAAGGGGTAAAGTTCAAAGCAAATGATGGAGGAGAGAGCGTCACCTGACGCTCCCTCTCCCATCATTCCCCACTCTGCCTCAGACACTGCTGCTGCGGGTGCGCAATAACGTCATCGCGCACTCGCTATGTGTCAGGCAGTGCAGCGGCAGCTGACGAAACTGGAGCAGGGAGGGAGCGGCGCGGGAACGTTGAGAGGTGAGGTTTTTTTTGTGTAACTAACAGTGAGTACTGGACTATGGGCCATTCTTGGGGGGAGGGGGGCTGTGCTGTATACTACATGGCTGTTCTATATACTACATGGCTGTTCTATATACTATGTGGGCCGTGTTATATACTATGTGGGCTGTGCTATATACTACATGGCTGTTCTATATACTACGTGGGCTGTGTTATATAATATGTGGCTGTGCTATATACTATATGGGCTGTTATATGCTACGTGGGCTGTGCTATATACTACGTGGGCTGTGTTATATACTACATGGCTGTGTTTATATGTGATCATGAATCGTGGTATGTGTTAAAGGGGGGGCCCACTGAGACTCTTTCACCCGGGGCCCTCAAAAACTAGGAGCCGGCCCTGGGTAGAATAGTGAGGGGTGCAGTGAAGAACGAGGACACAAGGTTGCAGTCTCTTTACCTTTACTGAAGACTTCAGCATCCACAGTCCAGAGCACCAGATCACAGGGCAGGCAGAGTGCGGCCGGTTTGGAGGCAAGTCCAGAGTTCCCTTTGCCCAGGTGGAAATCAGTAGCCTTCCCTTGCGCTGCGGTGTAGTCCCTTACTGCCTATGGCTTCACATAAGGGTCTCACAGATGTGGTGTTTCGTTCTCTCTGTCCCCCATATAGGATAGGACAATACCCGTATGACTGGTGACTTGAGCCTGTTTATAGGGTCTCTTAGATAACTCGGCTCTGTAGTTGTCACCGTGCCTCCTGGGTGAAGGTGCTAACAGGTAACCTGAAATTAGCTGTCCTGCCGGTCTCTGAAATAAGGCGTAGAGGTCCTTACTCCCTCGGTGTTCCAGCTACCGGGATTTTGCGCCTCAGAAGAAGACAGCTTGAGCGGGGCTGGTCCCCTTCTGGTATCCTCTCCTTTGCTTCGACTTCCTTCACGCTTGCTGCAATACAGTTCTGTCTTTCAATGTCTCTTTCTGGGAGCTGCAGCTCTGAGGGGACGCACAGCTCCTTTAACCTTCTGTCCTCCTCAGACTCTGGTCTGGAACTAACAGAACTCCTGTCTGGAGCTCTGCCAGGAACTGACTGACTTTCCCTAGTTATATATATATGGGGAGTGTCCTAATAAATAGGAGCAGAAGCTCCCCCTGGTGGTCTGGAGTGTGAAATGTGTTGCATGTTTGTGATACCTGGATGCAGTTATCCTTCTTTGCCTCCAAACGTAGCATCACTCTCCCCGAGAGGAAAGCAATACCACTGCGACGACCAGGACCTGGGGCGCCGCAGAAACCCCTCACAAGTGACACCATTTTGGAAAGTAGACCCCCTAAGGAACTTATCTAGATGTGTGGTAAGCACTTTGACCCACCAAGTGCTTCACAGAAGTTTATAAGGCAGAGCCGTGAAAATAAAAATTATTTTTTTTTTCCACAAAAATTATATTTTGGCCCCCAGTTTTGTATTTTCCCAAGGGTAACAGGCGAAATTGGACCCCAAAAGTTGTTGTCCAATTTGTCCTGAATACGCTGATACCCCATATGTGGAAGGAACCACCGTTTGGGCGCATGGCAGAGCTCGGAAGGGAAGGAGCGCCGTTTGGAATGCAGACTTAGATAGATTGGTCTGCAGGCGTCACGTTGCATTTGCAGAGCCCCTGATGTACCTAAACAGTAGAAACCCCCCATATGTGACCCCATATTGGAAACTAGACCCACCAAGGAACTTATCTAGATGTGTTGTGAGAACTTTGAACCCCCAAGTGTTTCACTACAGTTAATAACGCAAAGCCATGAAAATAAAAAATCTTTTTTTTTTCCACAAAAATTATATTTTAGCCCCCAGTTCTGTATTTTCCCTAGGGTAACAGGAGAAATTGGACCCCAAAAGTTGTTGTCCAATGTGTCCTGAGTACGCCGATACCCCATATGTTGGGGTAAACCCGTTTGAGCGCACGGGGGAGCTCGGAAGGGACGAGCTTTTGTGGGACGAGTTGATTTTTTTTATTGAAACCATTTTCGGGCACGTGACATTTTTTGATCGCTTTTTATTCCGATTTTTGTGAAGCAGAATGACCAAAAACCAGCTATTCATGAATTTCTTTTGGGGGGGGCGTTTATACCATTCCGCATTTGGTAAAATTGATAAAGCAGTTTTCTGCGGGTCAGTACGATTACAGCGA